>NC_142070.1:39995833-40332500 GCF_059756535.1 Pantherophis guttatus
ATTGTTAAAGAGATGAGGGAAAACAAGAGATTTCCAAGATAAAAGCCATGTTAATACATTAGTGCTGGATTTTGAATGGCTGTAAATGTTGATTAAATATAATGCTGATGTTTTTAAGGGGTATTAACATTTCTATTAGAAATGATGTTTTGAGGGGTAGGAGTTGGGATTTCGTTAGGCATAGTGTACTTCACCACAAGCAGTCTCCAATTGACATTTCTGACTGATACACACTCTGAAGCAAGCTCTGATAAAGAAGTCTTGTTCCATAAGATTAATTTCCTTAAATGCCCAATCAGATCTTTTTGTTGATCTCTAACAGTGGGCATATAGAAGCATTCTGTTCAGAGCTATTAGAGAGAGAGCATTGGTAGCATTAAAGGCAGCCCTTGACTTACAAACTTTCATTGAGCGACTGTTCATAGTTACAACAGCGGTGAAAAAGTGACTTCTGACTGGTTGTCCCACTTACAACTGTTGCAACATCCCCGTGATCACATATTCAAAATTCAGGCTTTTGGCAACCCAGCATGCATTTATGATGGGTTGCAGTGTCCCAGGGTCATGTGATCACTGTTGGCAAGCTTCCCAGCTGGCTTCCAGCAAACAAAGTCAATGAATGAAGCTGTATTCACTTAACGGCTGCATGACTTTAACAGCTGGAATGATTCGCTTAACAGCCATGCAAAAAAGGTTATAAAATCAGGCATGACTCAATTAACAACCATCTTGCTTAGCAATGGGAATTCTGGTCCCAATTGTTTTCGCAAACTGAGGACCAGCTGTAGCCACCATGATTTTTGTTAGAAAAGATCCGAAATATAGCTACTGTGAGCCCCGAAGTTAGGGGTGAATTGTTCATGGAAAGAAATATACCCAGTGTTCTGTTCTGCTGAAGTCCATAATCATTATGAAGAAAAGCAATGTCTCTCTCAGTTTGAGTTCCAAATTGGGTGAAATAATGCACTGCTTTCATAGATATAAATCCAGGGTACAAAGTCTCTCAAATTCTAGAGTAATAGAATTATTATCAGAGGTAGTATTCAGCAGGTTCTGACCAGTTCTGGAGAACCGGTAGCGGAAATTTTGAGTAGTTCGGAGAACCGATAAATATCACCTCTGACTGGCCCTGCCCCCATCTATTCTCTGCCTCCCAAGTCCCAGCTGATCGGGAGGAAATGGGGATTTTGCAGTAACCTTCCCCTGGAGTAGTGGGGGGGGGGGAATGGAGATTTTACAGGCCTCGCCCACAGAACCGGTAGTAAAAAAATTTGAATCCCACCACTGATTATTATTTTTTTATGTATGTTCAGAGATGAATTCTATCCTCACCATCTGGGCCAGAAAATACCTGGAAGGCTGAATTAATGTACAGGTGCTTAATGTCCACTTATGGTATTTTTTTCATTCTACATGTTTAAAAATTCAAAGCTGTTGTTGAGTTTTAGGATAAACATCACAGCTACTTAAGTATAATATTTCTTCCCAAATTGTATTGAATTTTGAAACAATTACAAGGCGGTAAGACCAAATCATATGAAGGAAAGGCTCTACATTAATTGTTGTTTTTGTCACGTGTATTCTTTTTGCATCATTTTTTTCTACAACAAAAATTATCGGCAACACTTTCCTGTTTTGTTTTTAGTGAAAAGAGACATAAAAGAAACTCCATTCTCTTTTCCCAATCTGGTTACCTCCAGATAACTTTCCTTATCCCAACTAGTATGACTTCTGCATGTTATTTATTTCTTCTGCTTCATGTAGAAACCAAGTCAAAAGGTTACTCTAAAGCAAAGCTCTATAACCTCTTCGTTTTTAATGGAGGACTTAATTATCTATTAAATATATATCCCATCTTTCATTCCAAAGCTTAAATCTCTTTTTTATTTTCATCATGCCATAGGACAGTCTTTGCCAAAATGGGGAAGCTACTGCTTTAGTTTATTACCATCAGTTTGCACAGGCAATGCTGGTGCCCATGCTACCAGAGGATGGTATTCTTTTTAGTTTCTAAAAGCAAAATACGGGTATCAGGTAGGCATGATGGTCCTTAGGTTTTTATTGCTTGACATTAATCACATTTATGGGAATATTTTATAAGTTTTTATAGCAATTATATGATTACTATCTGTTGCAACAATCAGAACACAAACGGAGAAGCTATTGTGTGGTCTGGAATAATAGGCAATTGCCAGGAAAGTTATGGAAGAGAAATGTATGTTTTGGAAATGAACCACTCAAAAAAGCTCAAAAAAGTTAAGATGTTTCATCCACAGTTTTTGTTTTTTATAGTCAGTTTTAAATCCCCTGAACCAAATAAACCTTTGATTCCAAACACTAGCCGACAAAAAGAAATGACTGAAGAAATAGAGACATCTTATGGCAATAGCATATATTGCACATATAAAAAACATTGAAGGAGATGAAAGAAAAATTAAAGATTACAGGCTTCTGGAATTAACGACTCATCTTTCTAAGAATGCGACATTTCTTCACTTTGCTTAGTTTCTTTTTTTTTTTTTACATAGGGTCTAAGACACAATACATGATGGTTACCATGACTCTCAAACGAACATATGCTAATTCTTCTTTTAGCTTTGTGACAGTTTGAGAACTTCCACCAATAACATCTTCTTCATTTCTTGAAATCCTTCAAAGTTTCCTCAAAAGAAGTTTTTTCAAAGATACCTTGAATATTTAATTATGTCAAAACTAGAACTAATTTTAAACTATATAAACAATGTTGTGCTTCAGTGGTTAGATGATCTAGATATTGATATTTGAACATAGATCTTTTTAACGTTTATATTTTATTGGATTCTACTAATCTAGTTAAAATGGTAATATATATTGCTAGTCCATGTATGATATGCCATATGCTAAACAAACGAACTAATTAACAAACAAACTTTTAGCTCTTTCTCACGATAACATTTTCAGCTTGCTGTTTTTCCTGAGGATTACACAATGAAGGAAGGATTAAATTCATTACTATCATCATGACTACTACTTATTTATGCTTATTAGTTACATAGGATCATGTGTTTTAATTACCTTGAAAAGACACATTCTATGTGTTGTGATAGGAATGGAAAGAGAATATGTAATAAAAGACCCAAAAGTTGCTTCTTGAAAAAGCACTTTTGGGAGGGCTTCCGGTTTGCTCTTCGTAGCCACCAGACGGTCTCTCGGGACCGCCAGCCCCTTCGCCTGTAAAGAGCCGCCTGTACAGCGCAAAGGCGGCTCTAAAAACCCCATTTCCAGGAGGAAATGTGGGATAGAGCAGGTGAGTGTAGGTAGAGCTCTCCGTAGCCCCCAGGGTTTTTTTTTTTTACTCTTGGGGGCGGGCGGAGGAAGCTCCCTATAGCACTCGCCGCCCGCTCCGGGCGTTGGGAGACTTCTGCCTTTTTGCAGAACAAGGCTACGAAGACAAGCTTCTTAAGATATTTAACAGATTAACTAAAGATGATGAGATTTGGATCTGGACCTGTGACCCTAAATTGCAAGTATTAATACTTATTTCGCAAAGGATATTCAACAAAGTAAAAAAGACCTTTTAAAATGGCGATTGCCGAAACTGGAGCAGGGAAGCTGAAAAGAGAAAGTCCTTCCGTTTCTTATTAAGTTACAAAGTAGCAGAATAAATGCTCCTGGTTACATTTGAAGGGATATGAGCTGGACCTGTGGCCCTGAATTGCAAGTATCTCACTTATTTTATAACAATTATTGAAGAAGGAAAAGGAAAAGGAAAAAAGAATCTTTAAAAAGGGCGATTGCCGAGGCTTGAGAAGGGGCTGAAAGGGAGAGTCCTTCCGTTTCCTATTGAGATACAAAGTAGCTGAATAAATATTTTTGGCTACACTTGAAAATAAAGCTCTACTTTTGTGTTTTTTCTCTTCCTGGAGATTTGATATTGATCTTGGTTGGAAAGAAGTTTTTTTTTTTTCTCTGCTGCCTCTCTTTTCTTTTTTTTAAAAAAAATAGTTTGTCTGTGTTGAAATATGGCATTAAAGCCGGACAAACAAGCAATGGGGGGGGGGATTCCCCCATTAACAAATTACGTGACCAAGTTTTAAAGCTCCAGTCTCAGAAAACTGATTTTAATATAATTGAATTTCTTTTGGAGGAGATTGTAAGAAGGGATGAGATTGTGAATCAGAACTTTGAAAAATTTAAGCAGGAAATTAAAGAATTAGTGCAATTAAAGTTTGATATTCTGGATCGAAAGATTATAAAAATGGCTAATGGCTTTGTAGAATTTATGATTAAGTTGGATGAAAATACTAACTTATTAGAGTCTAAAGTGGAAGAAATTGAGGACAATTTGGATAATAAAATACAAAAAATTGAAAATGATTTGACAAACATTCAAGACAATAGCTCAGAAGAAAAACCTAAAATGGAGGTTGAACAAAAGTCTTGTAATGCAGAAAATTTACAACAACGGATTGAAAGAGAGGTCCTAATGGTGCATTACAATTTTACAGAATATGCGATCAGACTCAGAGGTTTGCAGGAAAATAACAGAGATGATTTAAGGAAAATATCTTCTGAAATTCTGGCTGGGATTTTAAAGGTTCAACCTGAGGAAGTGTTTTGTAGGATTGACAGAGTGTACAGAATAAACTCCTGGATTGCAAAGCAAAGGCAATTGCCTAGAGATGTGGTGATTTATTTTACAGATAAAGAAATTAGGAATAATATTGTGCAAAATTCCTTCAATTCTACTTTGCAATTGTATGGAAGAAAGATATGGATCTACAAAGAGCTCCCCCCCAAGATGTTAACGGAAAGGAAGAAATTTGGTTTTCTGGTGACTGAGTTAAAATACAGAAATATTCCATTTAGGTGGGATGCCCCAGTTGGCATAATATTGAGATATCAAGGAGAAAGATACCAATTAGATACTGTTGAAAAAGCGGAAGAATTTTATCAAAAAATTTTGAAAATGAACTTAACATCTATAGGCACAATACAGGATAAGCAGAAGGAGTTGGAAATAAAGGGAAAACATCGAATTACAGAGGTTGCGGTAGACAAATTGCCTTTGGATTCTCTCGATACCCCAGCTGGATTATCTACAAATATGAGAGAAGCGGCATCTGATTTCAACGTGATGATTCACCAAGTTAAAGACAAGTATGGAAATCAATTAGCTGATATACAATTGGCAAAAAAGAAATATGAGATACAAAAACAAAACCAACAAGATCAACTTATAAAGCAGAATGAAAACCGATCAGTTGATATACAACTTGTAGAAAGGAAAACAGGATGGAAATTAAACCCACAAAAAGAAAAGAAAAAAAGAAATAGGTCTCATAAAAACAGAAATTTCTAAATTAAGCAACGGTGAAGCCAGTGATTTTAAAAAAATGAATGAATATGTGAAAAGATAGTGGAGGCGAAGTATTGGTTAATATCATCCTGAGGACAGTGACAGACCTCTGCAATGCCGTAATTTTGGGATGTGAAAAGAGCCTTAAACTGTTGGATTTGAATTATCTATTTTGGATTTCTTTCTTGTATTGATAAATATATTATAACTATTCTGAGCTACAAGGCAAGAGAGCTACGTTGGGGCATGCAGAAGATCTGGTTGTTACCCATTACGATGATGGGAATTAATAATCCTGATGAAAGCCACAATTACAACTATATGGAATATAATCATAATGTCACTCGGGTGGTTGTTTTTACTTTTATATATATATGAGGATATTCATTACTGATGGGGGCAGATGATGACTGAAGACTTTGAACAAACTGTTGCACCAGGATGCTACGTTACCCAATTATGGATGAGGGACTCAACAATCCAGTGGAAAGACATCAAAGAAGATATTATATGGATTATAAATTTAAAGTTATTGTCTTTTTTTTTTAAATAACGGAATATATATATATATATATATATATATATATATATATATATATATATATATATATATATATATTAGCAGAGTGGGCAGTGGATTAAAGATATTAAGAATTGTTGTGCATGGTAATTTTGTAGGAAAGTGGGTGGAAATATGTTAGTCTACTGATGGATTAGCTTAAGAAAAGGGATGTTTAAGTGATATATTTAGGGTAGTGGAGGAAATGGATAGAGTTGAATAAATGTTAAATTAGGATTTATGGGGAAGGCTGCTTTGAAATGTTATATTAATATACACAAAGAATAAACGTTAAAGTAGGATCTATTATACAGTCTTAAAGTGGAAGGTTGCTTTGAAATGTTGTAATAATATATAGATATAAGTTTTGGGGAGGACAAAAAGGGCAGATTATTGCTAAATTGGGAGTTATAATAATATTATGCTAAACTAGAAGTTATCATACAATGTTATAGCAGTGCTTTTTTTTTTGAAATGTATGGTAAAAGGGGAAAGTAACAATATTAATAATATTTTTAGTAAGTAAGGGTCAGTATATAGAGGAGGGAGTAAGGCGATGGTAAAATATTATGTAATCTGTTATGAATTAGGTTTTTGGTGTGAAGAAGTCATGGGGGGGATGGGTGGCGAGGGGGGGTTAGGGAGGAGGGGGGGAAGGAAAAAAGGGGGGAAAATTTGTATTTGAAAACTTTTTCAATAAAAAAGCACTTTGGGGACAAACATGACCTGGATGACTTGAATCTCACAGATATGTATTAAAAGAGATTAGATTATTTACAAAAGGTTTCTCTAACTTCATACTTCCAGATATATTTGGTTATGATACCTGTCCTTATCAGTCTCCAAATACTCTTTTATGTTTGAAAAAGGGAATGTAAATGCAACAGGCATTCTTACATAACATTCCCAGAGACTTAAGCGATTTCCTATGAGTTCCCAATAAGGATTTTTAATATCAGGGGATTTGAAGTTAAATAGATAATTTGTTCAAGTACCAACCAAAATAAATTAAAGCTGCAGCAATAAATCTAGCCTGGGTTTATTCTCACTTCAAACAAATTGATATTTCAGTTGAGCATATATGGCTTTCTCTCTTGATCCATACATATAGTACTCAGGTCCACATAATTTTTGTAGGGAGTGGCTGGATTGAATGAAATGCATATATAAAATGTTTAAACAAAATAAACTTTAATAAGTACCTATTCAAAATATTACCTTTTGCCATTTTCCTTGGTTAACTCTTAAATCAAGAGTTATCAAATTTGCTTGCAACTACCTACTGTGTTCCCCCAAAATAAGACCCTGTCTTATATTTTTTTGAACCCTGAAATAAGCACTTGGTCTTATTGCCACGCGCTCAAAAGCACGATTGGGCTTATTATAGGGGATGTCTTATTTTGGGGGAAACAGGGTAGTCGGTCACATTCCTCAGTTTAGGAAGTCTATTTTAAGTAATTAAGTGTTCTTCAAAGATGAGATCTCCATCAATGTTGCCACCTAATCAGGGGTGAAATCCAGCAGGTTCTGACAGGTTCTGGAGAACTGGTAGCGGAAATTTTGAGTAGTTCGGAGAACCAGCAAATACCACCTCTGGCTGGCCCCAGAGTGGAGTGGGAATGGAGATGTTGCAATATCCTTCCCCCAGGAGTGGGGAGGGAATGGAGATTTTGCAGTATCCTTCCCCTGCCATGCTCATCAAGCCACGCCTACCAAGCCACACCATGCCCACCAAACGCACAGAACCAGTAGTAAAAAAATTTGAATTTCACCACCACCCTAATAAATTCATGGAACTCTTGATGTAGTTTTCATAGCCACAATATGACAATAGTTAACAACTGAACAAGCAAAATTGTTGAAAACAATTGTCAGTTCTGATCTACTGTAATCAGATCAGAAGGGTCTCAAAGGGCTGCAGACAAACAATTTTAGGGCTGCAGAAGGGCTAAGGCTGCTTTAAAGCATATTGGAGGTCCAAGAAACAAAGCTGGAAGCAAACCTGTTAGAAGCCCAGGGTTAGAAAAGCAGTAGCTTCATGTTTATTCTGCATTAGTAAATAAAAAGCTTTGCTGAATGACCATGCTCCACCTTATGTTCTGATCTAATTTGCTTTCAATACATACTGTTAATATTAGCATCTAAAGTGAAGTTAACATTCAGTGCAGTTCTGTATCTGTGAGGTAATCTTAAACTAAAAAAAATGACTTTTTCTCCCTAACATTTAGCATCCTGTGGCATCACTCCTAGGATATAGCAAATAAAGCTCCTTCTTCCCATATTGATTTTTTATTCACTAAAGGCAACAATTTCTGCCAGTCCAATTTAAAACCCACCTAAAGGCTTTACTCTACCAAATGCCAAATTCCTTCAGCTCACAGTTTAATCAACTGCATTGCTAACTTTCCTGTAACCCTGAATTATCAGGCATCAGCCATGCTCAAACTGATGCTTATGAATATCCCTGAGATGTCAGCAGGAATCCTCCTACTAAAAGTTGTTGTCTTAGGGACAAAATAAATACTGTATATGTAGAAGCAACATCTTGGATATTATGCTACATCTCATCAATTTTGCTTGGAATGACAAATTGGTTGCGCCTACACTTCATTAAAGATTCCATGTTCAATTCTCAACATTGGTAAGTAGATTAAAAAAAATTCCATCTTAACACTCAGAATGGACATTGACTTACCTGAATGTCCTTTTTCGGAACGCTGCGTATACACTCCAGCATTGGGAAAATCCTCTTCTCTGACAGCAACTGAGAGAACTTTTTTTTCCTACTTATCTCCCACTCTGTGCTCTCTCCACGCCCCCTTTTGCACCCGAATCCCCAGTCTTGAACGAAGACACCACAGGTGAACTACAACAAATTTTATTAACACAAAACCACCATAAGTAAACAACCAAAGAAAGGGAGGGAAATGGAGTGTATACGCAGCGTTCCGAAAAAGGACATTCAGGTAAGTCAATGTCCATTTTCCAGAACGCTGCTACTACACTCCAGCATTGGGACATACCCAAGCCTAACTTTCAGGGCCGGGCAAAACACTATTCAACTCAGGAGCCCCAGCCACCACTGCTTGCAAAACTCGTCGCCCAAAAGATGCCTCAGCCGAAGCATAGGCATCAATCCGGTAATGTCTTATGAAAGGCGACAAAGAAGTCCAAGTAGCCGCCCTACAGATGTCCAACACAGAAGCCTGGGTAGCCCAGGCTGCTGAAGTAGCCGCACTCCGCGTAGAATGAGGCAAAATGTTCCCAGGAACAGGGCGACGCTGATTCTCATAAGCAGCAGCAATACAGGCCTTAATCCAACGACCAATCGTGGTCGACGACACTTTCTGACCCATGGTTGCAGGATGGAACGAAACAAACAGGGCTTCTGTCTTCCGAAACTCGGCCGTCCTACGTATGTAACGTCTCAACGCCCTGCGCACATCCAGAGTGTGCCAAAGAACCTCTCGATGATGTCTCGGCGACGGGCAGAAATCCAGAAGCACTAATTCCTGCGCCCGGTGAAACCACGAATTAACTTTGGGCAAAAACGCAGGATCCATCCTCAGGACCACAGTATTAGCATGAAAAATGCACAAGTCCTTCCTGACAGATAAAGCAGCGAGCTCAGAAATGCGTCGAGCCGATGTGATCGCCAGGAGAAAAGCAACTTTGAACGACAGAAACTTAAGTGAAACGGAACCCAGTGGCTCAAACGGAGACAAGGTGAGAGCCTGCAAAACCAAAGACAAATCCCAAGAAGGATAACGATGAACCGTAGGCGGTCTCAGGTTCGTAGCTCCATGAAGGAACCCCTTCACCCACGGATGATGAGCCAAGGAAGTATACGGTGGACAGGATAACACAGTGGCCAGGGCCGCCACCTGGCGTCTGAGAGTGGCGGGAGACAAACCCCGTTCCAAACCCGCCTGTAGAAAAATGAGGACATCCTGAACCGTTGCAGACGTAGGATCCACGTGAGCAGTCGCACACTAACGGCAAAAGGCTTTCCACGAGGCTTCGTAGATCCTCGTCATGGATGGTCGACGGGCCGACTGAATCGTACCAATCACCGTATCCGGCAAACGGCCTTTCTTCAAGAGGACGCGCTCAAACGCCAGACGGCCAACTGCAGCCACTGGGGCTCGGGATGACGAATGGCCCCCTGACACAGCACGATCCGATGTGGAGGAATCACCCACGGGTCTGTCACCGAAAACTCCACAAGATCCGCGAACCACGGCCTGCGGGGCCAATGTGGAGCTACCAGTAACATCTCCGCCCTCTCCGCTATCATCTTGCGAACCACCTGCTGAATCAGTGTGACGGGCGGGAAGGCATACAGTAGACCCGCTGGCCAACGACACCGCAGAGCGTTTGTGTCTTCTGCCGCTGGAGTCGGATACCGAGTGATGAACCGGGAAAGCTGGGCGTTGGCCGGACTGGCGAACAAGTCCACCAGAGGCCGTCCGAAGCGAAGACAAATCTCCTGAAATAGACTGGGAAGCAACTGCCATTCGGCCTGGTCTATCACTTCCCTGCTGAGCCAATCCGCTCGTGTGTTGGCTTTCCCGGAAATGTGGTCTGCGAGGATGGACTCCAGATTCCTCTCCGCCCAGTTGAACAGACGTGTCGACTCGAGCATCAACGTCTGTGACTTCGTCCCCCCTTCCCAGTTTATGTGCGCTTTGGCAGATGTATTGTCCGTGAGAATCAAGACATGACGACCCCGAACCAGCGTCCGGAAATGCAGAAGGGCGAGGTGAATGGCTCGAAGTTCCAATAGGTTGATGCTCTGTGCACGTTCCTCTGGAGACCATTGTCCTTGGCCCACCTGGGCCCCCAGGTGAGCTCCCCAGCCATGGAGACTGGCATCGGTGGTGATCACGACCCGGTCTAGTTCCAGGAAACTGCAACCTTGCAGGATGGCCGACGACTTCCACCAACTCAGTGACAGTCTGACTCGCGGAGGCACTAACACTGTCCTTGTGGAGTTGGAACTGCCTGTTCTCTGGAACGGAAGAAGAAGCCATTGTAGTGGACGAGAATGTCTGCATGCCCACGGAACAATGCGGAAGCACGAGACCATCTTCCCCAACAAACGTGACAGCGTCAATAGAGGAGCCTTCCTCCGGGTTAGTACTTGGCCCACAAGCGACTTGATGTTTTTCGCCCGCTCTGAAGACAGGAAAACCTGACCCTTCTGGGAGTCTATCAGGGTCCCGAGGTGTAGAATTGCGGTCGTGGGGATGAGCTGGCTCTTGTCCAAGTTGATGGAGAATCCGTGCTCTCGGAAGGCCGAAAGCACCCTGCCCCTGTCTTGCGCCGCTTGTGCCCTGGACGAGGACAGGATTAGAATGTCGTCCAGGTAACATAACACCCTCACCGGAACGGTACTGAGAGACGCGGCCACTACCGCCACCAGCTTGGTGAAAGTCCTGGGGGCCGAGGAAAGACCGAACGGCATCGCACAGTACTGGTAATGCCTGCCCGCATACTCGAATCGCAGAAACTGTCGATGCGAAGGAAGCACTGGAACATGCAGGTAAGCCTCTCGCAAATCCACCGACTGCATCAGGTCCCCTTGGCGAATAGAAGCCAGAATGGACCGAAGAGAATGCATCTTGAAACGACGGTAACGTACCGCCCGATTCAACTCCTTGAGGTTGAGAATGCCTCTGACCCCTCCCAAACTTTTGGGAACCAAAAACAGTATCGAATAGAAGCCGGTCCCCTGCTGGTCCAACGGAACTGGTTCTATCGCACGGATCTCCAGCAGGTGTGCTATCTCTTTCACCATCAGGCTGCGAGAGTCTGTGGACAGTGGAACTGGACACCGGATGAACCGACGTGGGGGCCGATCCGTGAATTCGATTGCGAGACCCTCCGAAATAGTGCGACGCACCCACTCGTCCGGAGTGGACCGGGCCCACCGATGACGAAATGACCGGAGACGTCCTCCCACTGGCCCCGGAGTCGGTGAGTCATTTGCCCCGTCTGAAGGGCCTAGAAGTAGACCCACGATAGGGGCGCTTGGAGGAGGACTGTGACCTGCCACGCTCTCTGAAACGCTGTCTGTCCGAGAAGCGTTCTGGAGTCTGGAACGACTGCCGGTAAGTCGAGGGGCCTCCCTGCCCCGAGTAGGAACGAAATGGCTGACGTTGCGTGTAAGGGGTGTAACGCCTGTCTTGTCTGCGAAAGGACGAGGGCATAATTTTGCGTTTGTCTTTGTCCTCCACAAGAATCGGCTCCAATGCCGTGCCAAACAGGTTCGGGGCTTTATACGGGGCCGCCGCCAACTTCCATTTGGTTTTCACATCAGCTTTCCACGGCCGTAGCCAGAAAAGGCGTCGCAATGTGACAGAAGTCGCTAACGCCCGCGATGCAAACTTGACAGAGTTCAACGAAGCATCCGCCAAATACTCTGTGGCTGCAATAATCTTGTTAATATTGTGACGTAAGCGGGTATCCTCTGGAGGGAGTCGTTCCTGAAGTTGGCGCAACCAGATCAAAGAGGCCCTATTGAAGAATGAAGTAGCCGTGGCAGTTCTAACAGTCCAGGCCACGGCTTGATGAGACCTACGAAAGGCCAATTCAGTGCGCCTGTCCTCCGACTTGAGCCCTTTCAGCGGATCAGAAGAGACCATCGAATGCGAAGTGAGAGACGCCACTGGTGCATCCACTGTAGGCACATCCAACATGGCATCAAGTTCGGGCGCCGCACAGACCAGTTTCTTATCTAAATTGCTTGGAGCAGTGGACGACCCTGGTTGGGCCCAAGGCGCTTGCAGAACATCCGCGAACAGTTGAGGGCACGGAATAAAGTCCTTCTCCTGCTTGACTTGCTTAAACAGGGCATCATGAGGACCGGTCTCAGACGGGGTTGTCGGTGGTTGTGCTCCCACCGAACCCAAATTAGTAGTCAAGCGAGCCTTGTGAAGGAGGGATTTAAATAGTGAGGGACGAAACAAGCCCGTGAAGGCTGGAGTGTCAGGTGCCAGCGCTTCATCCTCAGAGAATTCGAGGTCGTCGGGGCCTTCCTCGTCATGGCACGAGTCCTCAGACGAAACAGACTCACGAGGCGAGGGGGATCGAGCCCTGCGAGACCTTGAAGAGGCCAATGTGCTTGAAGTCCCCGCCGCCGATGTCCAGGCCGCTGTCTGCGCTCCGGCCGCCATAATAGAGGCCAACGCTGTTGATAACATCGTCTGGAAATCGAACTGAGACGGAGGCGGAGGATTGTCCACCTCACGGAGTCCCGCTGCTGTAGGCGTGAAAGTGGCCGAAGGTTGGCGCCGAGGTGGCGGAAAGGCCTCCAACCCCGCTGAGGAAACATCAGGCATCGACTGGGACGCACCCTTCTGCCAAGCCAAAGAACTGGATTGGACCGCTCTCCGCTCCGAAAGGTCAGGAACAGGAACAGACTGTTGGGTGGATCCCACATCATCACGGACTAAAGAAGCTGACGCCTGCTTGGCCTTCTCACATCGTTTCTCCAAAGCCTTATGACGCCTGAGAGCATCCTTTTCAGCGGCAGAGGAGGTCTTAGAGTGGCGGGACTTGTGACCGCCAGACGCAGAGCGTTTGCCCGATTGTTTCTTGCGGGACTTAGATCTGACAGGACTGACCTCCTGATCACTGTCTGAGGAGAACGAGCAGTCCGCCATGGTGAGAATGCCCCAAGCAGAATAGAATTATTAAACAGTTGATTGACAGACAAAGTTGTAATAATAATAAATAATGATTGATTGATTGACAGAAATCAGTTTGCTTGATTAATTGATTAATTGATTGGATGAATGCTTGTTTGATTAATTAATTGGTTGAAAGAATGACTGGCTGCTTTGATTGCGTAATTAATAGATATCTGCTTGAGAATAATTAATTGAGTGATTGCTTAATTGATTAAAGACAGATGAATTAATATTCTGGCTACTGCCCTGGGCAATGCACAATGCCCCAACAAGCAGAGCTGGCACTTCTGCCACGCTAAGCACAAGGGCACCCCTGTCTCTGCCCAGGTAGAGGGAAAGCCGTGCACTAGAGGCTGCAAACAAAGGGGTGAGCGATAAACTGGCAATGCTCCCCCCCTCTTTTTTCTCCTCCGAGTCAATGCCCAGTAGGGGACAGAGACTCAGTCAGCCAGACCTCGGAGTAAGGCTGCGGCCCTCTAATTAGGGTCCGCCCTGCCACGAGGAGATTTCAAAATGGCGGCCGCCCTAATGGTTCAAAATGGCGGCCGCAAGTTGGTGGCGTAGTTGTAAAATGGCGGCCCGCCCGAGCTTTGAAGGATGGCGGAGCGCTTTCCCCTTGGCGCCGCTCACACGCGGACGCCAATCAGGGCTGGAAACCGGGCGGCTTGGGTGCGACGGGAGGGTAGCGAGCCCCGACGGCCACGCCACCCCCCCCAGCAAACACTTACGGCTGAATTCTCGAGGCTGTAGAGAGACGCCGCCAGTCACAGCGCCGCCCGCAGAAGCCTGACGGGACGGCCGCTGGAGAATCACGCCACTAAACACCGCGAGCCGGTAGCCGCACTTGAAAGACCTCCGTTCCGGCTTGCTGTTCCACACGGGAGTCGGGGATCGATCCGCTCAGCCCCGATCTCCCCGGCGCTAGAAATACCTTACCGGATCCGCCCCGCAGGGACAGAAGCCGGCAGCAGCAGGCGCAGAAGCGCGAAAGCCGGCACGACCCAGTTCCCTGGGCACGAAACCGGCGAGCAGCTGATTGCCTCCAGGAATCAAAGAAAACTAACTCAACCGAAAAAGGAGAAGTAAAAATAAAAAGGGGGCTAATCAAAAATAACCAAAAGGCCTAACGCAACACTCAGAGCACAGAGAAAATCCTCCCAGTGTGTCAGCAACTGAGAGAAAGACTGGGGATTCGGGTGCAAAAGGGGGCGTGGAGAGAGCACAGAGTGGGAGATAAGTAGGAAAAAAAAGTTCTCTCAGTTGCTGTCAGAGAAGAGGATTTTCCCAATGCTGGAGTGTAGTAGCAGCGTTCTGGAAAATGCCTCTGAGTTTTCCTGTAGTTGCTGAATCACCTTTGCTGGCTACACTAGCTGATGATTTTAGTGTAGCATTTCTTATTTCTTATTCTTGTTTTAGCTAATGAACATCCAGATATCTAGTACCCCAATTCAATATAAGGAAGATTTTAATATTTTTAATGGTGTCTGGGATTATTTGAAATAAACAATTCCTTTGGAAAGAACTGGAGTCAACTATGGACTCAAATGCAATGGCCATTTGCGTCTCTACTGTTTTGGGCAAGTCCTGCTGACTTTGGAGCTCAGTTAGTCTTAATTCAGGACAGTTGGCCTATTGCCTATTCTCCAACTAATCCCATTATAATTCAGCTCAGCATTATTTGGGCAAGTCCTGCTGACTTTGGAGCTCAGTTAGTCTTAATTCAGGACAGTTGTCCTATTGCCTATTCTCCAACTAATCCCATTATAATTCAGCTCAGCATTATCATCAATGATATCAAGAAAAGACAAAATCATCCCAATATAATTTCTCCCAAAGGGCAACTTGATTTTTCTCTTTATTCCATACAAAGCTACCACTGAACTGTATTTCTTCAACATCAGGGACTGGACACACTGAAGAAGTTTAAGAGGCCCAAGAGAGGAAATTGGCAGAATGGAGATCAGGAAAAGCTGGGAATCTGCCATAACTGCTCTCCAGACTGTCTGAGAATAAAAACATAAATTGATTCCATTTTTTTTAAGTCAAAGGAATGTTCTATTAACCTATTTAACATATACAAGTGAAGGCACATATATAAACCATATTTAACTCCCTGCCCAAGCAGTGTTGTTGTCAATCATATAACAGTAGTCTGCCATTGTCTTCTGATTTGGTTCTGCAACCCAACAAGACAGACACAGACTTCAGAGCATAATTAGAACTGCAGAAAAAACAATTACTACCAACCTGCCTTCCATTGAGGACCTGTATACTGCACGAGTCAAAAAGAGGGCTATGAAAATATTTACAGACCCCTCGCATCCTGGACATAAACTGTTTCAACTCCTATCCTCAAAACGACGCTATAGAGCACTGTACACCAGAACAACTAGACACAAGAACAGTTCTTGAACGCCATCACTCTGCTAAACAAATATTTCCCTCAACACTGTCAAATTATTTACCAAGTCTGCATTACTATTAATCTTCTCATCGTTCCTATCACCCATCTCCTCCCACTTATGACTCTAACCTTGTTGCTGGTATCCTTATGATTTATACTGACTGCTTCTTAATATGATTTGATTGCTTATGACTATCATTAAGTGTTGTACCTTATGATTCTTGACGAATGTATCTTTTCTTTTATCTACACTGAGAGCATATGCACCAAGACAAATTCCTTGTCTGTCCAATCATATTTGGCCAATAAAGAATTCTATTCTATTCTATTCTATTCTATTCTATTCTATTCTATTCTATTCTATTCTATTCTATTCTATCCTATCCTATCCTATCCTATCCTATCCTATCCTATCCTATCCTATCCTATCCTATCATATCCTAACCTATCCTATTCTGGAATGCTTTTTGATCTTATTCTAGTTTATAGCTCTGGGATGCCCAGATGGTTCCTAAGTATTCCCAACTTTGATCCAGCTTACAAATCTACATAAGGTTGGCCATGTGATGCTACCTGCTGATACCTGGTTAATGTGTCTTGTTGTCTTGATATAAAAATCCAACTGCTTTTAGCAAATAATGTATTCTATTGAGAAACTCTTTTTCTAATTTCAGTTTTATGAAGCCAGATCGGACATTTTCATTTAAGTGAAAGCACTATCAGATCCAGCAATGAAAAGCATTCAGATTCAGATTTATTATCTAAAATAATTCTTGCATTCATATACCAAATGGATATGATTTGAATTTGACCGGCCATAATAACCACCTAAAATATGAAAAAGTGATCCAGTTCAGATGTTCCAATAATTAAGTCCAATATTTTCAGACTGCTGTGTAATCTGCATGCCAGCTAATGCATTTACAAGGCTAACTTGCAAGGATTTCTAAAAGCTTTAATCTTTTTCTTCTTTTGTTCTAAGAATGGTTGATGGAACTCTTTTCACCCTGGATGCGCCTTGATATTATTTATTTATTGTGAATTTTGTTCATTCTGACTGCAACAATTAACACTAGTAAGACATTTCTTTTCAATTCAAAAGCCATTTGGAATTACTTTGGGTTATATAGATAAAATAATTACTACAATTATATGCCTATACATGTAGTAAAATTACATTTTTAAAACTCTTCTACCATAAAATAGTTGCCTTTCATCAAAGAGCACAGAACTATAAAAAGTCAATTGCATGTTTCTTGACTCACCAAAAATAATCTCTTCTGACAAATAGATAATGAACTAATTATAGATCTAGGCCTTTGAGATCAGAACAGAAAACCTTAAAAATAATCACAGCAAAAGCCAAACTTAAAGACAAATCAAATTTTGCAGTTTGAAGCTGGGAAATAAAGGGGTACAGAAGAAGAACAGTCAAAAGGGCCCCAGAGTGGATTATATACTGACTATCTAATAAATTATTCTAGGTGTCAGAGAGGGTACAGTATGAAATTTCTGAAAGCTTAGGGCAAAGTTTTTCAGACTTGTCAACTTTAAGATGTGAGATTGGGATATTCTAGAAACTGAATTCCACATTTTAAAGTTGCCAAGTTGCAAAACATTGAACTAGAATAAAACAGCTTTTCTATATGGCTTACTTCCAGCAATTGGTAAACTTAAATATACTGCTGCTGAACACAGGTTTTAGGCTACCATATCTAGATAGAAAAAGTCTGAATTCATACCTTCACTACCTGAAGATAGCAAAAAGAGTCAGAAAACTGCTATCTAGTGGTTTGAGTTTTTATTGTAATTTATAGATGTTGTATGGGTTGTGAATATGATGCTTCTAGAAGAGGTGGTGTTTGTTCTAACTTTAGTCTTAAATTATTCACCACCATGACCTCATTTGAGCACACTAGAAATACAATTCAAGCATCTTCATCTTAATTTTCTCTATATTTGGGCGATCAGCCTATTCCCTCTCATATAGGGATACCTTTCAGATGGTACCATCATTCTTGTCTGAGCTGGAGAAAAATGTGTGCATGTGGGGGAGAGGAGGAATGTTATTCTATTTGTGGTTTTGTATGCAAATACTTGTCTTGTTTCAACTATTTTTGGGGAGGCTTGGAAGAAGCTGGGGTCATTATTGTCTGAAAGTTTCTAGAACTGTGAAAACGCAATTTTAACAACAATGTACAAATGAGAAGTCTGTTTTTTCCCTTGGAGAAATGGCTTGGTAGAGATGAGGCCACTGTTGCCTGAAAAAACATTCAGATATTTTCCTAGGGAAAAATATCTGGCTGAGGCTTGATGCTCTTGAAATAAAAACTCTGACCTCAAGGGCACCTGACCCTAAATCTATAGAAAGCTAAAATGTCCATACTTAGTAGGTTGGATGCAGCGGATGGTTCTAAAATGAAGGCGCAGTGCAGTCTTGCAATTCTTCATTATGCAAGCTTGTTTCTTAATTTAACAGGCATGTGTCCTGGACCTTGTTCTGTTATTCATATCTTGGCTTCTAGTATTATGGTTTTCTTTCCAAATCACTTGAAAATGCACTTTCATCATCCATGCTATTTTGATTGTCTGTCTTTAGAGGCTCACTGCAGCTGTACATTTTTTAAAAATTAAAAATAGAACAGAATCTACAAAGGACCCATGGCAGGTATTAAATGAACCCTGAATAAATGGATTGGCCCTTGGTTGCTAGTGCACTCATTTAAGAGGTTTTTTTTTTTGGGGGGGGGCGTGTATGATAATGAGTCTTGACAAGTGAACATTGATTTTAAAAAGTCAAAGTTACTGTTTTGGAATAAGGAACTATGGCTTGTTTTATACCTTTTGGGAATAGGGAACATAATTAAGATTGAGCTAGTTTGTTATACAGTTTCTAAAAATAATAGGTCACAGCTAACATTATGCCTGATCCCACAGGTTTGCTTCATTCCTTCTGGGAACAAGGGACCTGGCAATTAGCATTTGATTTTTCTTTGATTTCTACTAAAGATATAAAATTAAATCTCAACATGGAATAAAGGGATTGACCCTGAACGTCCACTGATGCTGTTAATGGAGAGACATGGAAACAGGTGGGAATAACCCTTAATTATTACTATTAGAAGACTATGGCTGTTGATTCTTTACATGCAAAGTATGCAAAGTGGTTTTATCAAATGTAGACCACTTTTAGGAAATTAATTACTACTTAGAAATATAAAAGTTGATGGGTTGGGTGAGGAAACCTGGCTTAGTTAATAGTTCTGACTACCATAAAGCCATGTTGTTAATTAGTACATTGAAGCCACCCCTGCTAGATCCCCTTTCTGTGATCATTATGGCATGTTTGCCTAACTGGGTCGTTGACCATAATTGTGCAATACAACTATACAGTACATACTGTACAGGAATGCAGTTAATAGCAAATTTCCTGCTCCTCCTATGCCAGCCAGCCTGTTTTGGCCCCAAGGTCCTTTTTCCCTTGTGTCGGTAATCCTCCACTAACTGACCTTTGTCACAAGCTAACTGCCTGCCAATTACCACAGCCTGTAAAAACTTTCAATTTTTCCACAACTCTTATCCGTTACTCTTCTCAGATTGCCTACCTTGCCAAAGCCTGCCAGCCTGCCACATTGCCTCTATCTGCAATAAGTTTTATTAGGTGGAGCAGTCCTCTGAATGGCAACCCTTTACATCACTAACACTGAATACTGCCAGCAAGTCACAACTTTGGTAGTTGAACTTAAAGGCTGAAACATGTCCCTGACCATCCGTTTTAGTCTTTTTCATATAGAAAGGGCTGTCAAACGTGTGGGCCGTTGGCTGGATGCATCACACAAGCCATGCCCATGCCCAGTTTAGTGAAGGGGAAAAAAAGTCATGATATGTCATGTGACAATGCCATGATGACGCGGGTTTGACACCCCTGATATAGAACTATTTAAAGAAGACATGGCTAATCCGACAGCCAAGACGGTAAAATGTGGAGGAGTAGATTTCTAATTTTAAAATATTAATTTTGGAAAATCCTGAGAGACTTCTCATTTCAACCAGGTGTGCAAAATTGCTTTCCTGTCCATTCAAGGCACTGACCCCAGGAGGTTGAATCCAGGACATTTGTAAGGTTAGTTTTAACATTCAGGTTCACATCATTCGAATTGGGCAAGCCCACATGGCTAAGCACATGACCTTTCTCAAAGCCTATTAGAGTTAGAGAACAGGTTTGCAAATGGATGCTCTCTTCACATTAGAGAATGGCATTTGCCAATTGTTTTAATTTAGGAAGCAATCTTGTTCTTCCTTACTTTTATTGCAAAGCAAGGTTGTGAATGGCATGGCAAAAAGGTGAATACCATTTTAACTTCAATCCCTTCCTTGCTCTGATTTTCTTTAATGGGGTCATCTGCAAGTTTTCATTCTGCTTTCTCTTGTGCTAATGGGATATTACATTTCTATGATGCTCCTGGAGGTGCACGTCAGTTCTCGGTATTCTGAAGAAAAGTTCAATTCCAGGACACCCATTTGGATCAAGCCGTACTTTTGAGTTCTACATCAATTTGAACAGATTTCAGGGTTTTGATGCCTCAGCATGGCTGTTCTCAGCTGACCTTGACTGTTCTCGGAGCTTAAGCTATCTCAGCCGTGATTCGTGTTTGAATAGGTGTTGGCTAGACTGGGAAGTGTAAAAAAAAAACTTGGAAGAAAGCTCTTCCAAGCAAGGTGTTTTCATAATGCTGCCAGAAATACTATACAAATTCATTCACTAGGAGTCAAGTTAAATTCAAAGGCCATGTTTAAAGCTCTTTACAATGAGACTGCCTATTGTTGACCTCACCCCATTCCTAAGAGGTCTGTAAGGGGCATGCATAAGAGCACCAGTGTGCCTACCATCCCTGTCCTAATGTTTCCTTTAATTGTATTAATTTTATGTATTCAATTCATGCTTATACTTATATATATTATCTAATAAGTATTCGACAAAATAAATAAAATAAAAAAGTAAAAATGAATGGTGCAAAGCCCAAACTGACACACATTGCTCCAAAAATGTATTATGTTGTGTATGTGGACAAACGACTAATGCCGCTTTCTCTGTGCTCTACCTGTCTTTGTGGTAGTGAATCTCACTCTGCTAACATGCTTCTTCTGCACCTGCTAATTTAACCAATTGGTATATAGTAGTGGCCATATGGTCCAACTTTGATGGCCACTGAGTTCTGCCAGTACTGATGAAATTCTTTTCAGGAGGCTTACCAAACCAGACATGCCTTTAGGCATCCCCCAAATTCAGCAATTAGAAGAAGCAAAACACTCCCTATAAGGAAAAGTCAATAACA
Source organism: Pantherophis guttatus (assembly GCF_059756535.1). NCBI lineage: Eukaryota > Metazoa > Chordata > Lepidosauria > Squamata > Colubridae > Pantherophis > Pantherophis guttatus. The sequence continues at coordinate 40,017,165 of NC_142070.1, forward strand.
GTCATTATTCAAAGTCCTGCCAAGGAAATGTCAAGCTTTGCTAATGTGTGGCCTATAAAGTTTGGCACAACCAGTGATGTTGGTTGGCTACTCTCCTGGCACCCCCAAAAAGCAAGCAATCAGAGGCAGCCTAGCACTCTGTGATGGAAACGCAGCAATCATTTTTTTAATAGCATGTTCATTCTTGGCTTCCATAAAAGCAAGTGGCAAAGTAGGACCTTACTTTTTTAAAGCATTATTTGAAACACAGCAGGGTGAATACTTGCAAAATGGTTTGTCATCCCTGTAATTTTCATCCTATTGTGCCCCAAACAATGGGGCAGCTTCAGACTATTTGATATTTCTCGCATTGTAGCGTATGGACAAATCTTCTTTTAATGGACTTTCACAGCAGCTTGAATTAAATCAGTTCACTAAACTTGAACTAACTCATGCCCTCTTCAAATCATCAATCTCCAATCTGAACCAAATCCTTTCAAGTTTATTATCTCTCTTCCCGTTTCCTTGTTGCTGCATTTGACTGGAGTGAACATCTTTAATAAATTCTATTAATTCACAGATTACAAGAGATATAAAAGAGGGTCTTGATAATTAACTGGAATTAACAACTTGAAATATACCCCTGTTACGATGTTAGAATAGTTCAGAACAACCAATTTATATCTGATCAAAAATCTATCACATTCAGCATTTCTATTCTCATAGTGGCCAACCAGATAACTAATGGAAATCTAATAAGCACTATTGTGACTCCTCTATGGTTTAATGAATACAGTTTAAAGACTTTTTTTTCCATTTCAAATTTCCCATTATTGCCTGGCCCTTGGTATCTGTCAGAACTTCTGCTATCACATAAGTTATAAAGAAGATAATTTTCTTATTGATCCAGCCTCTGATAATCAATTAATGATGCAGGAGAGGGGGATAAGTGTTGGAGGTGGGGGCATTGCCTTAGATATATATTCCCAGAAAAATATGATGCCAACTCTGGCAAGTAACGCCAAGCTAAACCATGTATTTTCTCTCAAGTTTGTAATGCATTGAAGTTTGTTTTTCTGTTATTAAATTCTTATTAAATTCTTCCCAATCCTTTTTTTAAAAAATGTTCTTTTCCTATGGGTTTTTTTGTTCATTTGTTCATTACTCGTTTCCTTATTTTACTTTTCTTTCAAATATATAAAATATGTTTAAACTGGAAGCCTTTAACACAGTTTTTACTGAATTGAAAGGCAGGGAATTAGTTACATTAAATCAACATGCAGGCAAAAAGTGAACACTTTTTTTTTAAATGAAAAGAAGAGAGTGAATATTGTCAGGTTACTGTATTTATAGAAAAGCTTGACCCATATGGAGAGTACCGGGTTGAGAAAGCATGTCTCTTATCTATCTTTTATCCTTTTTTACCTTTCATAAACTAACATGGAATTCTGCTGCTGCTTTATAAATTGTAATGAATAATAGATGACATTATAACTTGCTGGCGACAAAATGTAACCAAAATGTGTACGTTTTCTTTCTTCTTATCTCAAGGGGGAGATCTGAGTTAAAATACTTTGCTCAATCATCAGTTAAATTTGCCTGCATGTGAGTAGCAGTTTTTGAGAATTCTTTTTGCTTCCCTGCAGACTTGATAAAAATATTTGCAAACTGCTTATTAAGACAACAACAGCCTGTTTCAAAATCTATGTAGCTTCAAAGGACAGAATTACTCTTTTGTTTTTGGACAAAATATAAAATTCAACATGAGCCCAATTTCCCCTGCAGGTGGCACACTAACACCATGCGTGGACTGTTCTTTCTGCATATTTTAAACATTGGAGAAAGTAAAAAGTGGTAACTTTTAATTTGACCTATTCAGGAGAGATATTATTAAACATAAATATTATCCACAATGCTTTCCTCCACAAAGAGCCTGTGCTTTGTCTGGCTGAGTTTCAGGGCCTGTAAATTTTTCATGGTGAAACTGTTCATGGCTTTGTATACCAAAACTTCATTATTGATGTAAAGTCATGGCTTATAAAAGTGTGCTTTTCCTGTTGCTGTTCCAAGCAGAAGGAAGCATACTGTCACTTGGTTAAATGGACGGAGGACCCATGGGGCTTAGAAACATGTGAGGCGAGTGCACGCACGCCCACGAGTGAACCGGTAGCAACCGGAATTGAAACCCGCTACTGATGTGTGATCTATGAGTCCTTATTGCAGTCTGTTTTGTTTATGATTGTTGAAAACAAGTTTCTTGTTTACTTTTATTTGGGTAACAGATGAAAACTAAAAAAAAACCCAACAAAGTCTTAATCAAAGAACATTACTTTTAAGATATGAAGAAGCCCACTGCTCAAATTCTTTTCCTCCAAAACAATCGGCTCTTATCCCCATATAATATGGTTCATAGCCAGGGGTGAGTTCAACTTACTTTTACTACCGGTTCACAGCGGGGCCTCTTGCTTCGCTCGCGTATGCGCAGAAGTGTTTTGGTGAGGTTGGGCTCGGTAGGCGGAGCGTCCCACCGGTTTTACTACCGGTTCTGTTCTGTCCCCGTCTCCACACACACACACAAACACAGTCAGCCGAGGGTTAAGAAAGCACTTGGCATGCACACAGGTTGTTATCTAAAACTTGGCAGCTATACGAGCATTGGCTGCCAAGGGCTTTACTTCATCAGATAAACAGAAAAATACATACAAATTGCAGATAATCCAGTTCCAAAGCAAGAAACCTGTTGGCAGCTTTAAGCGTTGTTCAAGTGACTAGCCAGAGTTAGTTTTTGTCCGTCACAGAATCTTAAATGGCCACCACACTCTCTTATATAGTCTCTGGGTGTGGTCCAGTGACTCAGTTATAATCCCTGGCACGCCTCCTTAACTGCTGCAACCATTTATCACGCCTTCGTTGACGTGGATCCAGGAACGACAGATCACCTCCCTCGCTTTCATCTGAGACACCTGGCTCCTGACTAATCTCCTCTTCCTCGGCCGGCACTTGAGGCAGTGCCAGAGGGGAGGGGCCTGGAGAGGGAGGCCTGGCCGACTCCTCTTCTTCATGTTCGGAGCCTTCTTCCTCCGATGAGATAGGCTCGGAGGGCGGGGCCACAACACGGTTCTATAGAACCAGTGCGAACTGGGGGCAACCCACCACTGTTCATAGCTCTTCTCCTACTTTAAGCATGTCCCTATGTCCCAAAAGACTGACCACCTCAACTTAAAACAGGAATCTAACGCTCTAAGGCGGAGGTCTTCAAACTTGTGGCAGAATTCTGGGAGTTGAAGTCTACAAGTCCAAGTTTGAAGACCCCTGCTCTAAGGCAATCTGCAAAGTTTAGCCTAATTGAATGAGTCCATCAGCCTATTTTCATTAATTGTATTACATTTTTCATATGCAAGTCACCAGCTGAGAGTGAGAGCAGGCGTATTAGAAAGGAACAAAAAAGATATTATCTTATTTTGGGCTTTGCAGCATTCTTCTGCTTGCTTTTATCCTATCTCATCCTGAGAACTCAGTGTGAACTCCTGCAAGGGAACTGCACAGCAGGAGAAAAAAAAAGTTTGTTCTGATCAAGAGAGTTATGAAAGAGGGAAGCAATTAAAAAAAGATAAAACAGTTTCAGGAAGATAAGCAACATTGGGACAGAAACACTATCTCAAACTTTTGAATTCCTTAGTTGAAATATATATTTTGGGAGTGTCTATGGATAACTAATGCTTAAAAAACTCTGGCAAACCATTAGATGGCAGCAAAAAGAAACTAGCTTTTTGCAACCAAGCTGGTTGCTTAGGTTTCATAGTTTAGATGTAGCAATCCTACTTAAACACTAGATGAACAGGATAAGAAATTTGTTTTCTGCTTTCCTGGTAGGAAGAGACTTTTTACAGCCTGTCCAGCATCCCTTCTTATAACTAGAATACTGCAGCAGCAAAGATTAAGAGTTCTCCCTGGATGACATTTTTTCAGGGCCCGCAGTGTTTTAGCTGCTTCTAACAGCAGAGAAAACAGAGGAGCGAAAACTCTATCAAGGCTGGCAGAGTAGCATTCCTGCCAATAAATTAGTGGAAGGGTTTAAAAGTGCCATTCCAAGGTTATTAGAAGGAACACGAATTACATTTTTTTTTAAAAAAAATGAAGTGAGTTTTCCCTGCTGCCTTAAAAAAAAAACCTCTACTAAACTGTGTTAACATATCAATCAGAGATATGTGGGAAGAAGGGGAATTTATAGTGGATCTAAACCCCCAATTAAAGAAATTATGCATCTTATCAAGCAATATTTGAAATGTACCTCCTGACTGTAAATGTGAAGCCTTCAAACACATATTTTAAAAAAGCTAATATTACAGCAGTTTATTTCTTTTGTGCATTTTTATCCAAGTTAGGCAATTATCTTAGTCTAGCCGTCAGTATTATGGCAAAGCCTCACAACTTCATATCACACTCTGGTGATAGGCCGGGTTAGGTACAAATAAGGCACAAATGCGAGATGGGAGGGAATTTAATTGCTAGCACATATATCTAGATAGATTGCAAAACAATATGGAGTACAGAAAAGAAGTAACTTATAAATGACTTAGATGAGGGGACTGAAGGGGCGCACATCAAATTTGCAGATGACTCTGACATTCATAATCTTGACAGACATGAGCATTGGGCACTATCCAACAACATGCAGCTCAGTTGTGAGAAAAGTAAGGTCCTGCATTTAGGAAGGAAAAACCAAATATGCAGGTAGGTGTGATAATGATAGTGTCCCCTATACTGCACTAGTGAAGCCACATTTGGAATACTGTATCCAGTATTCATCACAATACAAAATAAAAATAAAAAATAAAAATGCTGAGGTCCTAGAAAGAGTGCAGAGAAGAGCAACAAAGATGATTAGTGGTCTGGAGGCTAAAGCATACAAGGAACAGCTAAGGGAACTAGATATGTCTAGACTAATGAAGAGAAGACTTAGGAGTGATGTAATATATGTAATATTGTATCTTCCAATATCTGAAGGGCAGTCACAGGGAAGAATGGGTCAATTTATTCCCCCAAGCATCTGAAGGCAGGACAAGAAACAATGGACAGGAGCTTGTTAAAGAGAGATCCAACTTGGAACTAAGGAGAAAGTTCCTGAAAGTGAGAACAATTAATCAATTGCCTATTGGAGTTTGGGTGCTCCATTGTTCGAAGTTTTAAAGAAAAGGCTGGACAACCATTTGTCTGGGATGGAACAAGGACTCTTGCCTTGGACAGGAGGTTGGACTAAAAGAACTCCAAGATCCCTTTCAGCCCATGATTTTATTTCTATTTTCTAAATTACAGGAGGGATAAGAGAAAGAAAGTAATATATGGGTAGTTGATATTTTCAACTGCACATTCAACTTTTCTTTCTTTGTAAATCGTTGTTTCATATATGACTTCATACATTGCTTGCATGCCTGCCTTTCTCAAATTTATATGTCTTTTGGCAAATGAAAATCTGGATGGTGAACAACGCAACAAGCTTTCCAATCCAGAAAACCATGACTTACTTTCTTTACAAACCAACCAACCAATCAATCAACCAACCAACCAACCAACCAACCAACCAACCAACCAAACAAACAAACAAATGCCTTTCAAAAGACAAATGTAGTCAGGGCCATTTATGATCTCCAGGGAAAGGTTGTTCCATAGCTTTTAACTTTCTTATTGCTGTTAAGATGTCATCAACACCCCCAGCCAAAACTTTTCTCAGTCATCCTCTTGATCAATTTCTTTTATCTACATAGCTAATATATAAATATATCTGCTTTGCAATTTGATCTTCATTTATTTTATCTGGTGGCAAAGTGGTTAGAATGCAGTATTTCAGGCAAACTCTTTCCAAAACCTGGAGTTTGATCTTGATGGGGCTCAAAGTTGATAAAATTAGGATCCAGATTATTGGGAGCAATATGCTGATGTTGTAAACTGCCCAGAGAGTGCTGTAAAAACTATGGGACAATATATGTGCTATTGCTATATGATTAAATAACCTGACAGTATTTATTTCACAATGATAACTCACATTTTCTATTCAGACCATATTCATTAAGCACCTATTCATTTTTGTACTGAGTTTCTTCTTGTGTTACTGAGTATCCTGTCATCACAACATTCAACTTATTCTTTGTTTTACCTGAGACAACTAGATCTCATCTACATCTAACAAAATAGTAAGGGTAACACTCTTACACATAACCATTTTTATGACTTTCAACAAACTTTCATTCCTCACAAAATACTGCCCACTACCTTTTTTTAATGTGTGTGCATCTAAATTTGTTTTTTTTCTACTTTATATTTTATGATAGTCAAGGACTACACATCTTAATATTTGTCCAATTATTTCATAAACATTCTACCAAGGCATACAAATTATTCTACTTCATCTATTTTTTCTGCCATTTATTAATAAATTTCAATCAGTTAAATTTTCCTTGTCAAATATAGCTACTTTGATGTTTGACATATTAATTTTCAGATAACTGCTACTCATTGCTCATAAAATCTAACGTTTACTGCAAAGTAGCCAAGAACATGAAAAGGTACACTGATATTCCCAATTGACACATCTCTGAGATAACCACAAACATTCCTTGTTCATTTATGAATAAATACATTAAACAAAGAACATATTAACATTTTTACTTGCTCTGTTCACTAAGCATTCCACTGATTTTCACATATTATTTACTGGTACTTCTGTCTCTTACGACTGATTGCTTTCAGCAACTAAACTTCATATTCATGTAAAACATTCCACAATTAAACATTGGTTTATTAATAATAATAATAATGTTATAATTTAAACCTAATTACTTTATCAAATGCTTTATCTAAATCTCACATTCATAACTTTCTAAATAGTCTGCCAAAGACTATAAGCATGGTTTGTACATCCTCAGCCTAAACTAAAACAACAACCGCAGTTTATTCATTGTCGTCTCTCAGATATTTCTGAATTCTGAGACTGAAAGTCTTTCAGAATTCTGATCAATACTTCCCAGGTTTTTATATAAGGCAAACAATAACTACATTCCTCTGAGTGCAAGGCACAGTCTTTACAAATACATTAAACATCACACAGCCACTTCATAAGCAAGCCACATCTCTGGTTACTCCATTAAACTTTCAGCCTCACATTTTTAACTTTTCCCGCATTTATTACTTCCTTTTTATATTTTTTTCTTATATATGAACATATATAGTGTTTGTTTCAAAGCTATTCTTTAACAAACTATAATTTCTGTATGAATTTCTAAAATGGGGCTTTCAGCATTCCGTCCTTTCAGTTTAATGCTAAATTATTCCATCACTTTTATTTTGAATACCATTCATTCAATAGGAGATACGTCCTTTAGTCCTCCTCATCCATTTTAAACCATTTAATATTTTTACAAAAAAGTTGTGTATTTTTTTCTGATCCTTTTATTCTTAATTATTCTTCCTGACTGAGTGCATTCTTTGCAACTAATCTTTCCTCTATGTACATATTGTATTTTATTTTCATTTTTCCAACAGTTTTTCTTATATGCACTTTTTCTTATACACTACATCATTCACATCAGTGGTGGGTTGCTATCAGTTCACCCTGGATCGGGCAAACCGGTGGCGGCGGAAGTCTACACCTCCCCCCACCCAGATGCTTCTGTGCATGCACATAAGCATCGTGTGCACACCCATGAGTGAACCAGTAGCGACGGGATTGGAACCCACTACTGACTCACATCACAATTCCACCAAATAGTCTTTTTTATATTTAATTATTAATTCTCTGGAACATTATTCTATCTTCTAATGCTTTTTCACACAATACTTGTACTTCCCCTTCATGTTCTACTTTCATTTTCATTTTTTAGATTGCTTTTCTTTTTTGCCATATTCAGATACTCTGCAGTCTCCAACCTTGGCAACTTTAAGACTTGTGGACTTCAACTCCCAGAATTCCTCAGCCAACTCTGGGAATTGAAGTCCACAAATCTTAAAGTTGTCAAGGTCAGAGAGCCCTGCTCTACAGTACCTAAAAATGATCTGTCCTAAATTAAGAACTGGCTTCTTCAGACAGCAAGCAAGCATTTTGTTGCCTATTGGGAGACTAATATAGATCTATTTTGGACTGATTGGTCCTCATCAGTTAACCACACCCTTACCATATATTCCCTTCCCGTAGAGGCTAAATATTGCAAGCAAGCATTTTGCTGCCTATTGGGAGACTAATATAGATCTATTTCGGATTGATCAGTCTGAAATAGATTTATATTAGTCTCCCAATAGGCAGCAAAATGCTTGCTTGCTGTCTGAAGAAGCCTAGGATAGTGGATGTGATTTCACTATGGCTGCAAACTTGGTTGTGTAGGAAAATACCCGGTTGAAGAAAAATACACACAAAACCTACGACAAAAGAAGAAAGCAAATACTTAGCCTCTACGGGGAGGGAATATATGGTAAGGGTGTGGCTAACTGATGAGGACCAATCAGTCTGAAATAGATCTATATTAGTCTCCCAATAGGCAGCAAAATGCTTGCTTGATGTCTGAAGAAGCCTAGGATAGTGGATGTGATTTCACTGGGCTATGCTGCAGACTTGGTTACGTAGGAAAATACCCGGTTGAAGAAAAATACCTCTATCTATCTTTCTTTCTTTCTTTCTTTCTTTCTTTCTTTCTTTCTTTCTTTCTTTCTTTCTTTCTTTCTTTCTTTCTTTCTTTCTTTCTTTCTTTGACAAATGCTACCATTCTTTCTCATTATTAGGTCTCTAAATGACACAATCACTTCTCTCTCTCTTTTTTCCCACTTAGTCATTCACGCCACCAAATAGCATAATTTTATCCTGCATCATATTCATTCAGAAACTGCATAATTTATTTGCAAACTTGTATCTCGTTCTTCCAATTATTACTGTTCACTGGAGTGTAACATGCTGTTATCAGTTTCCTGGATTCCGACTGTCCTACACACCCACAATAGTTTAGATGACATTTAATTATTATCACATTTATATGGCCATCCATCTCAGATTCATGACTCTGGATGACTAACAGTTAAAAGAAAACATTTCCCCTCATAATTCTATTCTTTCACTTCCTCCATGCATTCATTCAACTTCCAGAAGAGCACACTGTTTTTGTTAAGAACTGTGGGAATGGTCCCAGAGAAAGTTTCATGTACCCATCAACCCTGGAAGATATGAGACACTCTGCTAGTGATAATAAAAGTATTAGATATTTGTTTAATATTTCAGAGAAAATTATACCTTGGCAAAAAAAAAAAAAAACACCCAATATTGTTCTTTTGTTAAGCCTTTGTATTTACTCTGAGCTCACTACTGGAAAAACCTGGGCTTTTTATTGCTTCCCTGTTTATACAGATATCAACTGGATTTTTACTTTTGAGACAAAGATATGAAATTTTAATTTTGATTTTAACTTTAAAAAATGTTGATCGATATGGGGAAAAATGAAGCAAGCCTATGGAGAACTATGTACAGGAGAAAAAGTACAGGTTCTTGGTCAAAATGCAACTTGGCTCTATTAATAATATGCAATGCAAAATGATTTTCTTAGCGTGCTTGTCAGAAGTCTCCCCTTTGCCACTTTAGTAAAGTGTCTTTCCCTCCTTAGAAAGTCACCTTCAAGGATGGAGTTGTTTATGCACTTCATTTTAAGAACAAGGACATAAATATCACAAAATACTGCCCTCCACTGGCCCTCTTGGCCCTATTTTTAATATGTCAAGCCTTTACAGTTTTAAGTATCTAGCAAAGAATCTTTTGTGTCAGGTTCCTTTGTTAACCTTATCAGAGTGCAGTGATGTTTTTATTGAGGTTGCTAACTGATGAGGAAACAAATGGCTTAGCCTGCTTTTTAACCTTTAAAATCAGCTTTCTCTGCAGAAATTTTCATTTACATTACGGGCAGGCAATCTTTTTCTTCCTCTGTGCTGCTTTTCTCCTTTCTTCCTATTCCCCCTTTCCTGTCCTGTCCTATACTGTTTCACAGGAACAGACTGGAACTATGGTAATATTACTAAGGAGTTAAATATATTTGTTGTTTGGGTTTGTAACCTGTAAATTCACGCAGGCGCATTACAGCAGTCTTTGTCAGCCTTGGGAACTTTAAGATATATGGACTTCAACTTCCAGAATTCCCATCTGGTCCACACATACTGTACATGCTGACTGAGAAATTCTGGGAATCAAAGTCCACATATCTTAAAGTTCCCAAGGTTGAAATTACTGACTTACAGGTGAAACCCAGTTCCTGAGACAATGATTCTTACCCACTTCTCATCACCAAAAATAAATGAATGTGCCACGTTCATGTCAGCCATTAGCCCATTTTTTTCATGACATTAAAACATTGTTTTTCTCATAGGATGTTATTCCAGCCCTCTAATTTTTTTTATTATTGCTTTTTATTTATCTTTGATTTTTGCTGACCATTGACTGAATAAATAAATGCTTACTACTAACTTTATTTTTGTTCTTTAACATGCCTTTTATAGCATGGTAACTCAAAGGCAAGCTAAGACTGTTGTTTTATGGCATAGGAGATCAAAAATCTCTGTGAGATTCTCCCACAATTCTCACATCTTATGTCAGAGCCTGCTCTAAGTAACCAAAGGAAGGCAATCAATGTTCAGTTACAAAAGTCTCCTAATTCTAATGAACACATTACAAAAATCCTACAACTACGGTAGCATTGCCTGCAATGTTTACTCAGAATCCAAAGGGGATTGCTAAAGCATATCTGATCTGAAAGTCATTTTGTTAAATTTTCATTCACTAAATTGTCTTAGAGCCAGTTTGATGTAGTACTTAAAGATACCAGGCTACAAAATGGGAGGCTGTGAATTGTGAAAAGTCCCTCCTTAGACACAAAGCCAGTTTGGTAACTTGAAGTCCTAGAATAAGCCAGTGACAAGCTATATTCCAAAAATATTTAGAAGAAAACTGTATGAACTTGGCCATACGGTTGACCAGAGTCAAGTCTGACTGGAAGGCACAACAAAGAAAATAAACCTGTTTCAGACTGAAGCAAAAGATTTTGTTCCTTGCTCTTTTTTTGTTGATCAATAGCTATGACTTCTTCTTTGAGTAGATGCCAAATCATTTTTTAAAAACTACAATATTCTATTTGTTTATGAAAATACTTCATTTATAACCCAATTCACTAGCTTATGTATACCAATGATCATAAATAGAAGACAACATAAATTTTGCATCCCTTTTCTTCTTTCCTCCCTTCTATCCCTTTTTAAAAAAATATCAAATATTCAAGCTGTCAAAGGCTGTGAAACTAGTTTTCTTTTCTGTCACTACCATTATTGGCTCTCTGCCCTATTTTATATCAGCTCTGAGCATCTATTCATTTTGGAAAAGCTTTTTTTCGCTGTCTGTTCCTGAATATAACCTGTCCCTGGTTATGTTATTATTTTTTAAATATCTTCGTTTCTTTCTGTAGAAGTCTTTGTAATTTAAAATGAAGATTTGCTGATCACCATAGGAAGGCACATATTGGGGAAAATGTCAGCAATTAATTTATTATCCAATTAAATAACAGCAAGAAATATAGCAAATCATAATATGCTGACATAAAATTATCCTAATCCTATAGTAAAATGGAATGATTACCCTTATTACAATTTTTGCCATGTACTATATTTTAAGCATGGTAATTTGAAAAAAATGAATACTGTATATGTATTCTTTAGAAGCCCAAAAGGTAGAAGAAAGCAAAAAAGATATTTTTGAATATTAACATTTCAAAGGTCAATATAGTGGGTTTGACATTGTACTGACTTTGTCTGTAATAACATAAAAAAAGGCTTCCCACCTTATTGGCAGCCAGATCATTTTTGGAGATGGGCATCTATGATGAGAGAGGGAAGTTTAAAAAAAACCTTCAAGATGGCAGTCAGACAATGCAAAGATTGTAGCTTTCTATGTATGCTACACACAAGTGGAGTCGGATTTTGATTACACAGACACTTTTTTTTTTACTTTGTAGGTCCCCCTCTTGTTCTACAAAGAGATTCGTGTTAATCATATGGGTGTTAATTGCTGGTAAATTGGTTCAGGGTCCCCCCACCCCAGCTTTTTGATTGTCCCTTTTGAATGGTATGTAGATGTTGTTTATCTCCATGTGCCCATTGATGGCTGATTTATATACTGTAAATACCTGGCTTCTAGGAATTCTGTAGAATTTTTGCATTAGTTTGGTCTAGGATACTTACAGTTTCCCAGTTGAAATTATGGTGAAGTCTGTCCATATGTTGGGCCATACAATGTGAGCAGGGGTGGGTTCTAAATTTTTTTACTACCGGTTCTGTGGGCATGGCTTATTTTGTGGGTGTGGCTTGGAGGTCATGTGACTAGGTGGGCATGGCTAGCTGGTCAGAGTCATTTCTGGAAGGTCCTCACACTTACGACCAGTCCTCGCACTTACGACCCAACTCATTTGTTTGCTTTTAACACTGATCAGCTGTAGGATGGCCCTTTGAAGCCCCGCAGCAAGAGTTTAAACAGTTTTTTTCCCTCTAATCATCAACTGGGACTCAGGAGGCAGCAATAGATTGGGGGTGGGACCAAATAAAAGGTAAGAATAACGTGGGTGGGTGGGAGGGCCGGGGGAAGGAGAACCGGTTCGGTGACGTCATATTGTCACTGCTACCGGCTTGGCCGAACTGGACCGAACCGGGAGGAACCCCCCACTGAATGTGAGGAGTGTAACAGCTATGTAAGACAAACAGGGAGAAGACTAGCAGAGCACATCCAAGAATACGAACTAGAAATCAGAAGTCATGATGAAAACTCCTTAATTGCCCAACAATGTCAAGTCTTTCCAGTTTTGTTTACATAATAATCTTACTGCAGATATCATATATAAAAACAAAATCCTAAATCAAGGACTATCTGAAGAATCCCATTTGTTAAGGAAACCACAACTGATTTATTTAATTGCATCAAACTCTAAATAAAACAGGAATGGAAAATTCTAAGCTCTAGTGTAGACCCATGCGTCTCAATTTTAGCAACTTTAGGGGCATCAATTCCCAGAATTCCCAAGGCAGCATGAAGTTTGCCCATCTTAAACTTAACAAAACTGAAAAATGCTGATATACAGATAGGGACTTTTCCATTCTTCTTTTACTGGTTCTTACTTACTTATAAGCAATCATAATGCAAAATCCTCACTTCCACCCCATCTCAGAGCAAAGATAATGCAAAATCCTCATTTCCACCTCATCTCAGAGCAAAGATAATGCAAAATCTTCACTTTCACCACATCCAAGAGCAAAGATAATGAAAAATCCTCATTTCCACCCCATTCCAGAGCAACCACCATTCCCTCACTAATCTGCTTTCCAGCTCCGTTCTCCTGCATGCAGGGCAACAAAAGAAGACCATGTGACTACCAATTTAAAAAAAGTTCAGTCAGACCTTCCAACTTCTCAGGGAAAAATAGTTGCAAAGTTGGAAGGTCTGACTGAACTGACTGATCAGCCTCTCAGCTGATCGGGGCAGTAGTCCATTGCCACCTCCTAGCTGATCAACGTGACTCCCAGTCATGTCCCTGCAGCCTCCCCACCCTGAATGGCAATCCCGGTGGGCGGGACAGGGCCTACCAGTGGTGGAAACAACCAGTTCGCCGAACTACGCAAAAAAGTAACAACAGGTTCAGCTGAACCAGTGTGAACCGGCTGAATCCCACCACTGGTCATAAATCATTGTGGTCATTAAGCAGATCCCCAAGAGATTTTGTCCAATTTTATGACTTTTTCTGTGATGGTTGGTAAGTGAATGTAGTGGTCATTAAGTAAAGATAGCAGTTGTTAAGCAAATCAGGTTTTTCAACGGGCATGTTTTGCCAGAAATCAGAAGGAAACCCCAGAAACCACAAAAAAAGGTCATATGACTAAGGGATGATACAAACAGTCATAAAGATGAGCCAAGTGCCCAAAATGAGATAATGTTATCATAGGTGGAGATTGCATTGGAACTTCAAAGTTGGATTGTAAGTATCTTTCGGAGGGATCATCATAACTTCAATCTGGTTGTTAAGTCAGGACTACCTGTAGTTAAATATATTTATTGGATCTTTTAAAACTTGACTGAAAAGAGACAGCTTGCTTTTTTTAATTGTATCATTTGAATGCTTTACAACTGAGAAGCAAAATAAAAATATTTTAAATAGATAAAGTGCCCTCCAATGTTAAGATTTTGGGGAAGTTGCCCTGATTCCTAATGTTATTTTTTCTTCTCACAACATTAAGTGTAGCCTGCTTTCCTTTAAGTCATAGTCTTCGTAAGTCAAAATATTATTATTACATTTTACTTTTCAAAATCTAAAGAAATGCTAATGATGCCCTCAGAAAGGCATGGCATTTACATGGCAGTAGAAATACCAACAGTATTTTCGTTCCTAGCAATCATCATCTTCAATTGAAAGGCTTTACCTAAAAATGAACATGTGCTATTTAAGCAATTACTTGAACTCAAACAAGCCCACCATGTTCTTGACCAGTTTTGCTACTGCCAGGCAAGTAAAAATTGCAGTTAATGTTATTGCTTCCTTCAGAAATTTATTGTAGCTGCTGGACAGCAAGAAATAAAACTTCCAGTGCTTCTTATTTCAGGAATTAGTCTGAGGGATGTTATTTGCTACCTGAAGAATGGCTAGAAGAATGATTGGATCTTGTCCTCTATTCTCCTTGCATACGAAAAAGGAAAATTCATTGGCTTTGCAGAGTTGTTTTCACCAAACAACACCTAACTCTCCTGCTAAAGAGGATTCACAATCAAGTTTTTTAAAAATGAAGCATGAGAGCAGGAAGCAGTAGAAGAAACAGCCCTCCACTCAAAATAGTAGAATTTGAAGTTGTCCAATAAAACTGGCAGGTCATTCAGTCTATTAAAGGTGACTAGACAAATTCATGAGGTTAGTCATCTAAATTATTAGACATCAGAAATATTTAATATGGTGAGTTAATAAACAAAATGCATGCAACTAAATTGCATTTATGTGTGTGCGTGTGTGCCTTCGAGTCAGTTTTTGACTCCAGTTTTTGACTCCTAACAACTGCCTGGACTATTCTCTGTAGTTTCCATGGTAAATTTACAAAGATGGTAGCCATTGCCAGATGATCAAAGCCATGTCTCTTTTTATATTTGTCATTTTTTTGACACTCGCACCTATCCATACACACTGTGGATGCTGTTAGAAGTGATCTATTTGTTAGAAAGCCAACTACAAAATCCTATGTATCACTGTGTGGCTATCCACAGTTATAACTCAGCATTCTCAGCTAGCTCAGCCAATGGCCTGGTCTGCTAGGAGTTGTACTTGGGATAGCTACAACTTCTTCACTTTTGCAATGTATTTCTACAGATGTAAATCCTAATGAATGGTCTTGTATCCTTGCAACCTGGTATAAGATTGTAGCGCAGATAATATACAAATAAGAATAATTTTGACAAAAAAATTAAATTATTGTTTTAATATAAAGTTATAGGGCACTACATTTAGGAAAGGGGGATCAGTTTGTATAGTATTTATCTGGTATAATACCCATTTAATAAGACTTCTTAGGAGTCATAACATTTCAACATTACACTTTTGGTATAGTAAGGCTACGATAGAGTGCAATAAATTTTTTGGTCTCTTATTTACCTTTTTCATAATTACCATTTCATATGACTGATATATCAGTCAGTATTTCTCTTTTTGGATTCTCCAAACACATTAATTGTGCTTTACAAACTATGAGCTATAGCCTGGTGTTATAACTGAACCAGATCACTTTGGCTTGTTTGACAAATCATACCAGTAGTTAAAACAGATTATGGGTTAGTGTAGTTACCTTTTGCCTTCTGAGATGCTACTTTCTTATATAAAAAATTAATGACGTAGGAAACATTCTAGTTGTAAATTCTAAAGCCATACTAAAATTAGGGGAGTCCAGACAATGAAAAAAATAGTATATCTCAGCTTTAAAGAATATAGATTTTTATTTTAAAAGATGAACGGCTATTTTTAAAGCTTCTTAAGGTGGCAGGTGGCTGTGGTTTTGAAGTACAACACATACATTTTTAAGAAATGAACTATATTTCAGGTAAGTTAAAAGGAACACATACACAAATATATAAACACACGATCAAATCAGTAGCATGCCTAATGTTTATACATTGCAGTTATTTTTGTAGTAATTTCTGTTTAATGTAAAGCTTTTCAAACTTGTGGCACTATGATTCTCCAGAATAACAAATGAATTGCAAGCATCCAGCACTAGAAGCTCAGCAAAAGCTTTCCATGTGTAATAGAATATGGGTAATGGAATGTCAGTGTATAAGAAATTATGAGCTGGGATAGCCATAACAGCAAGTCAGCCAATGGGAACTGTTTGGTGACCAAGAAACAGGATCCATTGTGAGCCATGGGGGACAGCTTGGAGCCTGGGCTTGGCTTAGCTTGACTGATCTGTATATATATATAAGAGTTGGTTTGTCCTTGCCTTATAGCTTCTGTGATTCTGTGCTTCTGGATTCTGGATTCTGAGTTCTGGTTGTTCTGGATCTGGCTTCTGCTGCATGGGTATTGCATACATGCATCATGCTTTATATTATTGTATATAAACAAGTTTCTTCTATAAATGAATCCTGCTGAATTATTTACTTGTGTGCTGGTTGGATTGCTGCAAACTCTAACATGGAATATGTGTAATGGATTATGAGAATGGCTTTGGAAGATTTGGGGGGAAGAGATGATGGCTAGGGAATAATCCAAAAAAGGCACATGAGCCCATAACTGAACAATGGGCAGAGAAATAAACTTAGAAAGGATCTGCCCTAATTTATCAGGCTGTGAAAAGACATGGTTTGTACTTTCAGATTTGCCAGATTCTGTTAATGTAGCCTTACAAGTAGAAATAGTTCAGCACATCATGTTTACTGTCTGGTCTACTTGGGTGGCTGACACCATTTCTAGCAGAGACAACCTTCCTGAAATTTGCAGTTCACTACCGGGGAGGTCATGACCTACACAAAGTTTTTCAAACTTTAATACAACTTTGAGATGTATGGACTTCAACTCCGAGAATCCCTGGTGTACTATGAAGAAACTGATAGAAGAGAATATTTGTAGCTCAGAGTTGAACTGTGGGGTCGTCGATTTTCTGAGCTTGTTTATTTCATTACCAAATTAGATAACATCATCAGTGCTAGTAGGGAGTAAGGTTTGCTTTCATTATATTATATATATTAGTGGCTTTCCCAGTCAGTGTTGGTAGGAGTGATCTTGGTGTTTCTTTCATATGAAGAAACCGAATCCTTTTGAATAACTCAGGACTTTGGATACCAGAAAGAGGTGAAGATAGGAAATGGGTGGGGATGAGCAAGCTATTTACCGGAAAAATATTAGCAATCCTATGTATTCTTATAATAGGAATGCAGTTGATTCATATCTCTGTACCTATAATTTTATTTTGTTTGAAGTAGTAATGTTATAATATTACTATAATATAGATAATATTCAATCAATTTTTGTTCCTCCATGAATCTATCAATCATACATTTTTCTTTTTTTTTTATAATTTTTATTAATATATTCTATACACCAATACACAAATAAAATATACAATCCTGCCACCATGGTATAATGTGATTACATTGTCCATAAGTATAAAGTCATTCCTTTATACATACATATTTGCCATCATATATATACATCATCATATATCTATTCTATCCCACCTTTTCTGGACCCAATCGTACCATACTTTCCAACTGTTATAAAATTCTGAATCTTTTTTACCATTGATCAATCTAGTTAATCTATCTGATTCCGCACACTCATTAATTTTATATATTATTTTCAAATCTATCGATAAGTATTGATTTTTCCACTCCTGCGCATACGCTAATCTTGCTGCAGTAATAATGTGAATCAACAAGAACCATATACTTGATTTAACATTCAAAGGTTTTTCCCCCAATAGGAAAATCTCAGGCCTTAATTCCAAATTAATCTGTGTAATTTCCAAAATCCATTGCCGTATTTTTTTCCAATATTTAACCGCCGGACAGGTCCACCATTGGTGAAAATAAGTTCCATTACTGTAACCGCACTTCCAACAGCAGGCAGATGTCCCGGGAAACATTTTAGCTAACCTTGCCGGGGGAAGATGCCACCGGTAGACCATTTTATATATGTTTTCTTTATATGAGGAGGCCATGGTTAATTTCATATTTTTCAACCAAATCTGTTCCCATTGCTGGAAGTCAAGGGGATATCCAAAATTTCGCCCCCATGCTATCATACAATCCTTCACTACATCCTGTCCTATCTGCAGAGACAATAAATATGCATAACATTTAGATAGTATCCCTTTCCGTCCTTCTAATAAGATCTTATCCAATTCTTGTCTTTTACGGTAGGTTCCTTCACTATATAAATCTTTTTTATACCTGGAGTGCACTTGAGAATAAGACCACCAGTCTATCTTATATCCTTGAAGAGTTAATAATTCTCGTGACTTCGGATTACCCTGAACTTCCAAGACACCTTCATACGTCAAGGTTTTCTCCCCTTTATACAATGTCGGGTAAATCTGAGCTTCCTGCGCCGAAATCCAACATGGAACTTTTGAATATACTCTTCTTCTAACCTTTTCCCAAGTGTACCCAAGCGTCCTACGTAAATAGTGATCATCAAAGTGTCTAGGGCGGCCGGATGCTCCCGGCCATAGAAAATAGTGCCAGCCATGTTGAAGACCGGCTCCCTCAAATGTCAGAAGTTGTCTCTTTTGTAGGATCATCCATTCTTTCACCCAAATCAAGTTCGCTGCTTGGTGATAGAGCTCCCAATTTGGGAGTCCAAATCCTCCTCTATTTTTGGGTTCTTGTAACATTTTAAGTCTAATCCACGGCCTCTTTCCCTGCCAGATAAATTTAGATATACTCCTATCCAAATTTGTAAAAAACTCTTTATTCAACCTTACCGGGGCTGTGTGGAATAGAAATAACCATTTGGGTAACACACACATCTTAATGGTTGCCACCCTTCCCAAAATTGATAGCTGGAGATTTTTCCATCTTTCTAAGTCTGAGCATCTGGCTGTAAAGAGGAAGATAGTTATCCTCCTTTATGGAGGAGCATCTGGCGGTCAACCATATACCCAGATACTTAATTTTATTTGTTATTTTTAAACCCATTAACTGCTCTAGCTATTGCCTTTGCATCTGAGTCAGATGCTAGGATTTCGCTAGGATTTTAGTTTTTTCTTCATTCATCAGTAATCCCGCTACCTTCCCATACTCTCTAATCAAGCATAATAATTTCAGGCCTGAGTCCAGTGGTTGATCCAAGATAAATACAAGATCGTCTGCATAAGCCTGGACTTTAACTTCCTCCTGCCTAATCTTCATTCCTCTTACTTCCGTGTTTCCTCTCACTTCTCTAAGCAGGGGTTCTAAAGTTAATACAAATAACAATGGGGAAAGGGGACATCCCTGTCTTGTACCTCTACGAATTTGAATTCTCTCTGTCTCCTCTCCATCTATGAGAACTCTTGCAGTCTGCTCCCGGTAGATAGCTCGAATTGTCCGAATAAAATTCCCACCAAACTCCATATATTCCAATTGAGAAATCATAAATTCCCAACTGATTCTGTCAAACGCCTTTTGGGCGTCAACAAAAATTAAAGCTAATTGTTTATCCAGGCGATTTTCGAAAAATTCTAGTGTATTCATGATAATTCTAAGATTATCTCGTAGATATCTATTAGGAAGGAAGCCGTTTTGGTCTGAATGAATGAATTGGTTAAGGAAGCAGCTAAGCCTGGCTGCAAGAACCCCCGCAAATATCTTATAATCATATATTTTTCTTGAGCAATTATATTGCTGCAATATGTCATATTTACAATAGTTCCCAAATGGGAGCATTCCCATTTTTGAAGTGTTTGCACAAAATTTGAGAGTTTTCTATAGTTTTCTATGATAGAAATGCTGCATTAAGTGTAACTACTGCATAAAACAGACTAAATTTCATGGTTTTTACACTGGAATCCAAGTCAATTCAGTTACATTTCTCCTCAAATTAGACACTGTTATGGAAAAAATGTCCGCATTGATAGAAAATAGACCAAGTAACACAGGAATGAAATCCAGCAGGTTCTGACAGGTTCTGGAGAACCGGTAGCGGAAATTTTGAGCAGTTCGGAGAACCGGTAGGGGAATTCAGAGAACTGGTAAATACCACCTCTGGCTGGCCCCAGAGAGGGGTGGGAATGGAGATTTTGCAATATCCTTCCCCCAGGAGTGGGGAGGGAATGGGGATTTTGCAGTATCCTTTCCCTGCCATACCCACCAAGCCACACCATGCCCACCAAGCCATGTCCACAGAACTGGTAGTAAAAAAAAATTGGATTTCACCTCTGGAGCAATGCTATAGTTAAATGAACTAACTATGTAAGGTAAGGACAAAGAAATGAGTGGAACAAAGAACAAAGGAGAGATTAGTGTGTAATGTTTTGCTTGTAATTTGTTTAGATTCCTGAGTTCCACATATTGTGATTACTTTTGCCAGTCAGAACCTGCTTGTATTGCACTAGTATAAAAGCTCATTAAAAGTTATGTTCATTAAGATACTGGCTTCTGATTCCTGTGCAACAGATCTGGAGATCATTATTACTCTATTTATTACTATACTTTAATTGGGTGAAATAGTATGTTTCATCCAGAGTATCCTTGTTCCAGGCAATAGGTTTTACACTACAGCAAGATTATGGAGCTTTGCATTAAGAACATCCCAAACAATACATGTAGAATAGTGCTGATATCCAGGCTTGTTCCCCATGCGTATGGAAGAGGGGGGGTAATCTGAGATTACAGCAATAGGATTAAGACATATAATACAATTGAACACTAATAAATTTCATGTCTTGAGATCTCTTTCCTTAATTTAGCAGTACAATGTGCTAAATAAGACATTGGATTTATATTTATTGATGGGGCAGGTTTAAATGCTTCATGTTTGTGCCTAATAGGCAGCACAATGAGCAAGTCTGAGACATTGATATAATGATAATAATTATCCCTTTAGATTTCTTCTACACTTTCCCTATTCTGTTGTTCCAAGGCTTGATTAATTTATGGTGTATGATATGATGGAGTTCAACCACGGCCGATATTTAGATTAATCTTTTAATCATTTACAATAATCTTCTCTGGATACTAGAGTACAGTCATATAAATCTCCCTGTTTAGAAATGCTGACATGTTAAAACATGCAGATCTTAAGTTAGCAAATATTATGAATATCAACATGAGCAAGACACTTGAATCAATCTTATTTTCACCAACATTTTAAAATAATGCAAGATCCTTCTCCTTACTTTTCAAGTGAGAATGGAAAGTGGATCGCTATTTCTTTTTTAGCAGCCCCTACTTGGCAGATTCACAGGACTATGAGATGTTAGAGGAGATATTTTAATACAACCAATCTCTGCAAAAGTAGTCTTAGTTTAGCTTGCCTGCGGAGCTGATTTTCTGGACGGATTTGGTTTATCTAGTGAGGCTGACACATCCACATATTTCTGCATAGCTTGGAAATTTACCAGTTTGTCTAGTCTGCTTCCATTTGTTCATCTTAATACAATGCATTGATGCTACTGTTTTCTGTTTTTATTGTTTTCTATTTTATTGTTCAACCCTTTTCATAGAAAAATAAAACAGGAAATGGATTTTTCTAAAGTAAATATACTAAATAAACTGCTTTAGATTCATCAGAGAAGATGGTAAACATTGGCATACAACTTGCATCATATTTGAATGTTAGAATTGGTTATTGTTTGCCATGAGGGACAATTTACCAGTTGTCTCCAGAGCTCAGTAGTACCAATTTGCACTTATTGTATCCTAAAGTTACCAGGAACAAGTTCACACGCATGAGATTCTGCAAGCAAAGAAACATAGTTAACACACCTATTTTAGTGGATGGAAGAAAATGTGTCTATAGTTGCGTGCTTCTCCACATATTTCTCCTGTTTATGGATCTCATAATACACTTGGAGGTATTTTATGTAATATCATTTGCAAACATAAAACAATATTGTATAGGTAAGAATGGCTTTTTAAATCAAGTTCATTATGCCTTAAGTCATTTCACTGAGACAGGCAACCGTCTGGACTTTTATCCCATCAGAACACAACTGTAATTCCTACATCTGTTGATGCAAAATAATGTCTTGTTAATCAGGCAGTCTTTTCCCAAATGAGATTCTGTGACAAGAAAAACTCCTTAGTGACATTTTTCTTTTCAGGTTGACAAATGCTCTTTTAGAGTAAGTTTATATTCTGAAATCCAAATGTTTGTCTCAATATTGTTGAAATGAAGAGCTGACAAATAGACAGTCTCTTCATAATTCCTGCCTAGACAAGGAAAGGACTTGAGATTACCCACAAGTGCTCCAGACAGTTGCTTCTCACAAGGAGACTGGAAGACAGTGGTCTTTGACAGGTTTAGAGGTTGAGGAGAAGGGAATAACCATTTCATTCAAACTGTAATTTGTGCCTCTGAAAGGACAATGGGTTTGTATACTTTTAAAATCCCTTTAAGAAATAGCTTGTCAACTGCTTTTCAGTTATTAGGACTCTTTTTTTTTATGTCAGGTAAGTTTACTTCAGTCATTAGTAGAACAAGTTTTAAATGTAAGTTTAAGGACTTAATTTTTGTTTAAAACAACAGCAAAAACATGATTAAAACTTTGACTTTAGAAAATTACAAATGGACTAAAAAAAACTGAAAAAATTTTGGAATAAAAATCTATATTGTTAAACATTCTTATAATTGTATTCTTATTGCAAAAGTAATTGGTAATGCTGTTTTCAGGGAAAACAAAGGTGTGTATATGCTTCATTGAAATAAACAAGTTTAACTGTTTTGAGAACAGATTTTACTTAAAATATGTGGAGATGAAGCTTTCAAACCTCAGTGCCCAAATTATATTGGCAAAATCTGACTATATTCATAAAGTCAACACTTAAGAGAACAAATGGACCCAAGCAAACAATTAATATGCTCTATTTCCTATAAATGGATCTGTTATCTTTTCTGTCTCTCTTTCTCTCATATAATACAGATAGAGAATTGTCTAAACGAAGCACAGTGTGTCTTTTTTGATATTAATTTGGCAGATTTTATATACCTATTATCCCAGTTGTTGCACATCATTAAGAAAACTCTCATTCATTGATGAGAGTACCAAGCAGCTATGGCTTCCAAATATGTTGGCATTTTATTTTGCATACTTCATTTTAGCACATGAGCTATTTATAATTTAAATACCCAGAATGCTTTTGTTTTAAAACAAAGGGTCTTCGATAAGGAAATATTAAATTGGATCAATATACCTTTCTTTGCATTCATACTTTAGCTTTTTATTATCTGGGTTTTCTCTGCAAAAGTGAATTAGATGGAATTGAAAAAAGCAGAGTCTCACACTTAAGCTCTTTTGTTTTATTATTTTTTTAGCAAACATGATAAGCAATGAATCTGTTAGTGTCTCTGAACTGTTCATAGGGCAATGTCATTCTCTAGCAAGTTTATATTCATCCCTTCCTGACTACCTGCTGATTCAAAATCTATTTTTATTCCAGATTCAATGAATATGGAAAGTCTGGAAGTATTGGATTGTACAAAGATTTGTTTGTTTTTAATCTTTGAGTGAAACTAGGGTTATACAGGTGATTACACAACTCTTTTTGCCTCAAATTCCCGCTTTGCTGATGTTTGATGTGCAAATTGATGCTAACACTACAAACAGAAATCCAGTATTAAATGACCTTTCAAGGTCCTTTAGTTATAGTTCTCTTTGTTTAAAGGTAAAGGTTCCCCTCATACATATGTGCTACGTTCCCGACTTTAGGGGTGCTCATCTCCGTTTCAAAGCCAAAGAGCCAGCACTGTCCGAAGACGTCTCTGTGGTCATGTGGCCGGCATGACTAAACACCAAAGATGCACGGAATGCTGTTACCTTCCCACCAACGGTGGACCCTATTTTTCTACTTGCATTTTTTACATGCTTTTCGAATTGCTAGGTTGGGAGAAGCTGGGACAAGTAACAGGAGCTCACCCCATTACGCGGCACTAGGGATTTGAACTGTTGAACTGCCAACCTTTTAATCGACAAGCTCAGCATCTTAGCCACTGAGCCACCATGGCCCTTTGTTTACATCATTTTAAATCAAGTAAGCACACATGAAGAAGACAGAGAGATATGTCCCCCTTAACTTTTGATTAAAGAGAACCATCAGATGGTCACCAAGAGTCTGTTTTTTGTAACTTCTTACTGCCCTCTAGTGATTGGCCAGATTTTTATAGATCAGCTCTTAACATCGCAGGGCAGCAGAGTGCTAAATTAATGACACCACTGAATTCAAGATGGAATTGCAATCAAATTTTAGATATGTTAGAAAAGTTATATTGTATATATTTATGTTTATATGTATGTAAGCATCCATTCATTCATTCAAAAGCAGAGAAATCTGGGACCAACTGACATATCAAAGAAAATCCACTGAAATTGATACTGCAGTACTGATACTTCCGCGTTTTTTTTTCCTTGCTAATCTTAAATGCAAATGGCAGGAAGACAAAATACATAAATTAACATAATTATATCTAAGTGAAAGTGATACTAAGGGAATTTTCACTTGTCACTCTTCATTTTTCTTCCTGGGAAGGAGATTCCATTTACAATGCCAATATTCAAACTTGAATTTTGGACCCAATCTGATATTTGCAGTGAGGATTTTAATCTTAGGCATTCCACACCAGGAGAATTTTAGCATGTGGATATAAAGAAGCATTTTAGTCAGATCTTTTATTTAAAATTCTGGCATCATGCAATTAAACTCTTCAATATTTTACTCCTATGGAGACAAATCTGTGAGCTTGGCACACTTATTTATTTACCCAGAAGTCCTCTATATTCCATATCATAATTGCACATCATTCAAAGTTCTTCTTTACATTCCATATACACTGTGCTTTCATTTGATTTTGTAATTATGGGATTTGCTGCCTCGAGTTCAAAAATAAAATAATTTTGTACTCACAGGACCAACTATTAGTAACCTAATGTACATGATCTTAAGCATCTCTTTTAATCACTCATACCATTAGATAAAATAATCTCACACTTGAAATTATAAATTAGCTGCCTGGTATATCTGTCTATATGTCCAGCCATCCGTCTCTCCATATCCCTCCATATCACTCCTTCCTTCCCTCCCTCCCTCCTCCCTCCAGCCAGCCAAATTAGCTTCAGTTCAAACATGTTACTGTAGTTTGTGAACAGACAATTATAGAGTGAGGATAGAAGTGGTATATTACCAGGTGTGTTCATGGGCTGTACAAAGTATTAGCAACACATTATTAATCTGATCAAAGCTCCTCTCTGTATTGTTTTCCTTGTTGTTTGTGTCTTTTGTTTGTGGTCTTGTGTCTTGTGTGGCTGCTTCAAAAGCTGTCCCAGGTCTATTTTGTACATGAGATCCTGTACTGGTCCTTTGCTTCTCTGAAAGCAGATCTGGATTTACCTCTTGTATCTTCTTCATCAGAACTGTCTGTTAACTATTTCCATTGTTCACTCACTCTGAAAGCAACCCCCACCCATGTTTTCCTGCTTGGGATCACTTTTCCTTCCTACAGCATCTTGATTGATCCTGTCTATTTGGGCTAGTGTGCTTTCAGTTGGCTGCAGCCTAACGTTAACAGTTTATTGGGTGCTTTGCAACAGGTAAACAATGACTTATTTAAGTGTACCCATTTTTTTTTCTTTTCCTAATAAGTGCAGTTTCACCATTCACTGATTTTTTTTCAGTCACTCTCAGCTTTCAAATAGGACAGCTATGAGATATTTGAGGCAGGGGTGAAAACCTTGATGCGTTAGCCTTGTAAATATATATTGAATTTAAGTTGGCATGTTCATTATTATGATTATCAGCCCAAATCAATCTACTGCAGAATGAAGGCCTCTTCACTGAAGATTAATGAAAGATTAATGTACTCTATCATATTAATCCAGTAATGCCTATCTGCTCTTAATACAACACTTTAACTACTAAATTACTACACCACATTCTGTGTATGTGTCTATATGTCTTTGTCTACACCAGAAAGGAAAGGGATAGAAGAGAGGAGCTAGAAATCAAGGGATTATGGCACACCTTTCCCATCATCCCAGTCATCTGTTGACATGTAAAGAGATAGACATTAAATGTAAGAGACATAGAAAGGCTTTGGAGCTGCCAAATTCAAATCTTCCTGGCACCTCTCCCTTTTATTAGAACAGCAAGTGTGATGGAGGGCTTGATTCCCAAAAAGAGGAATGTTCCTCTTTGTATTCATGGGTCATTCTCTGCGTAGAAAACAAAGAAGATTATGACAGATCATAGGAGGGACCATAGACCTGAAGGGCAGCTTAAAATATAAGCAAAAGCCATGATAAGCAAAAGCAATTCTACGGTAAAGAGGTAGAACCATATATGTAATCCAGGGTCAAGCAGGGAGATGCATTCAGTTTTTGAACTGTCAGAGGCTACAGTGAAATTCTAACTGGACAAAGAACTAAGTGGAGCCAGGAAAAAAAGTGGAACTTGACTTAATTAGATTTAGATGAATAACATATATATATAATTGTCTTTCAGTATTCAGTTGCTTTTCTTTTCATTTCACATTAAGTATTACAGTTCAGAGGGAACTTGAAGGAATTCTTGTGCTGGGCCCAAGGCTTGGAGAGGAATATGTTTCTCTGGATTGCTTGCTGTACACCAAAATCAATTATATTTTAATACCCCTCTGCATTAGAGACAGTATCACACACAATTGTTTTCATAACAAAGAAAACAAAAGCTTAAAGTTTTTTGTTGTTCCAGAAGTAAAATAATTGATTAAGAGAATGATTTTAAAAATGCAATGTTTTGTTAGATTCCTGTGCATCATAATGGAAATATTGAAGTTTTAATGGCCTCTGAAACATAACTGTCTTATTACTGAAAATGACAATAGCAGTTCTCTTCTAATATTGAAAATGGATAGGCCCATTGATGTAATCATTGGTGCAGTTAATGGCTGTGATATTTTCCCAGCCCACAATAGGATTTCATTCTTTCTATAGTCTTTATGAAATCTATCATTTCACCATGCTATATTGTTTTATTTTTGTAGAAGGTTTGGAATTGGAGATGGGGGGAGGGCAATTCTTCATATAGACAGTATTTCCTAGTTCAATGACATTTCCATTATCAGCAGTTGCAGATTATTATTTACTTTTCCTACATTTTCTGTCAACTTTTATCGGCTACAATATAGTCTCTCATTTGGCCTGACCTTGGGTTCTGTCAGCCAGTAAAATATAATATGAAAGAAAGGTGAAACAAATCACCTTACTTATTTCTGCAACTAATTTAAATAATGCACAACACTGTTTCACATATGTGTTGATTTGAATGTTTAATATTTTAATTTAAAGCTTGTAATCACAAGAGAAAGTTGGCTTCATTCTTCATTCTATGTTTACAAATTTGAGAGAATCGAGGGATTAAATAAATTCACCATAATTTTGAAAATTATGGAGTTTATAAAGTGATTAAAAATGCTCCATAACTTTTAATAGCATTTTTAAAATTTAAATCATTTTGTATTTCATCTTTGTTTAATTTCACAGTAATAAATATAAGAATATATTGCAAAATATAAATAAAATATTCTTTGTTATATAGTGACTGGCCACTAAAGAGTATCAACAGTTACACAGAAGTCTTAATTTTTGCTGCCACTAGCCATCATATGGATTTTTGAAGTCAAATTTTGAATAATCACCATTATTATATTGCACCTTTATTGCTATATAGCCTCTGGATTCTTTGCTGGTAAAATTGGAATGCATTTAAGTAATGACATTAAGTTTCCTTTATTAGAAATGTCCAAGATATATATCTAAAAATAAGCAGATTCTGATTACCACAGTTGTACTATTCAGAGGAATGACTGTGCCTTAGATTAATATCATTTTGAGCAAATGCACAATGTCTTAAGGCATTTCCTCTGCAATAAACATTTTGGCATATTTACTTCTAAAGGAGAAAATTATCATGCAGAAGTATGAGCAAGATTACACCCACTGGCCTTTCCTATAGTTCTATTGCCCAAGAACCCTTAACCAAGTATGTGAACCACAAAAGTACATACCGTATTTTTCAGAGTTTAAAATGCTCCGGACTATAGGACGCACCTATCTTTTTGGGGGAGGAAAACAAGAAAAAAATAATCTGCCTCTGCCTCCCAGCAATTTGCCTCATTGCAGCAAACAGCAAACAGCCTGCTTTAGTTTTTTCATTTTCAGCACAGCCTGATTAGCACAAGAAAAAAAAATCTGCCTCCCAGCAATTTGCCTCCTTGCAGCAAACAGCGGAGGCCCACACAGCAATAGACAATGGCAATCCCTGCAGCCTGAAACTGCTGGGGGTCGGGAGGCCAATCTGGCAATCAACTGCTTGTGCTAATCAGGCTGTGCTGAAGCTGAAATGGGCTGTTTGCTGCTTGCTGCAAGGAGGTAAATTTCTGGGAGGCAGAGGCCAAAGGGTGAGGGCCAGGAGGTGGGCGGGGCTACATTCGGTGTATAAGACGTACCCAAATTTTCACCCTCTTTTAGGGGGAAAAAGTATGTCTTATATTCCGAAAAATACGGTATATAAAAACATAATGGATAACACTGAATAAAAATACAGTAAGTTTTACAAGTATTCGTATGAAAGCTCTCAGTTGCAATCCTGAATTTAACAGATAAAACTCTTTAATGATTATAAAGTTGAGAACTCTAGAATCTCCTGTTTAGCCAAGGCTAGTAAAACGATGTATTGGTAGTCCTTGACTTACAACCATTCATTTAGAGACTGTTTGAAGTTGTAGTGGCACTGAAAAGGTGACTTATGACCAGTACTCATATGTATGATCGTTGCAGCATTCCCATGGTCATGTAATCAAAATTTGGATGCTTGGCAACTGGCATGTACTTACAATGGTTGCAATGTCCTGGGGGGGAGGTCTTTTGATCTCCATTTACAACCTTCCCGGCTGGTTTCCGACAAGCAAAGTCAATGCAGAAAACCAGATTTCCTTAACTACCATGTGATTCACTTAGCTGCAGTGGTTTGCTTAAGAATTGTGGCAAAAAGGGCAAAAAAATCAGGCAAAACTCACCGAACAGCCATTTTGTTTAGCAATGGCAATTGTGGTCCCAACTGTGGTTGTAAATGAAAGACTACCTGTATAGATTTGGGGCAGGTGAAATATTGGGTTTCTGTCTGTTGTCCCTACAAAGATCCACGACTGATGTGAGTGAAGGGGATTCTTCTCATCAAGATTATAGGAATGCTGGTATTAATTGCCCAACGTTCACCACCCACTGAATACATAGTCTTAGTATTTCACCAATAAGTACTTTATTATAATAATGAATGCAGGAAAACAGACTTGCTGTTAAGTGGATGTTCTTTTGTATAACTGAGAAAAATTAATGAATCCTGTGCATTACTTCCTCTCAAGAGAAAGGCTGATGAAAACTTTCCCCTCTTGTGTAATTTCATCAGAGAAAGAGAAGTGTAATTTCCTCATGCACAAGAGCTCCTAAAATGGCACCTTTGCACCCACAATCTGTCAATCTTACATTACAAAAAAAAAATTGTGCAATTGTTTATACTTTCACTTTTTAAGCTCAGATCTGTTGAAGTAAGTGGCTTGATGGAGTATTTTGGGAGAATATATTGAAATGAATGCTTATAAAGAAAGTATATGACTGGTTAGCAAGTGGTCAGAATCAATTTATATCCAAGTCCATTAAAAAGTCAGAGGTATATTATTATCCTTTACAGAAATTGGTAACTGACCCATTTGAGGACAAAATCCTATCGCGAATCGGTAGTAAAGGTAAGTAGAACCCTCCCCTGGATTGGACAATCATTTGTCTGGAATGATATAGGGTTTCATGCTTGACCATGGCATTGGATTAGAAGATGTCCAAGGTCCCTTCCAACTCCATTACTCTGTTATTCTGTTAAATATTGGATTGAGTGGAAACCAATTCAAATCACATCTATTCTTCCCAAGAAATGGATTAAAAATAATGAAAACATGTATACTTATGGCATTTTCAATATATTTTATATTTACATAGATCTAAAACACAGCATCTAATTTGCCTCAGTATTTTGTATCTTGTAATAAGGCCACAGAAAGAGGGCCTTGGTAAATGATTCATAAAACTATGTGTAAATTCTTAAAGGTGTAGTAAACTTAATGGATGATACCAAATATACAGCCACTTCTTGCAGTATCATTTTGCTATAGAATATAGAATGAATTTTCTTTCTTAAGGGAATTGTGAATTACACTTTCCTACCAAGATCTCACATAGAACATTTGAATATTCTTCCAGATTTCTTTAGAGATATTTTCTTTACAGAATACAAAATAACAGAGTTGGAAGGGACTTTGGAGGTCTTCCTTTCCAACTTTCTAATCAAGTGAGAAACCCTACACAAATGGCTGTCCAATCTCTTCTTGAAAACCTCCAATGATGAAATACTTAGAGGTAAGCCTCTAAGATTAATTGTTCTTTCTGTCAGGAAATTTCTCCTTAGTTCTAGTTGGATCTCTCTTTAATGATCCCTTATTTTTTTTTTCCAGCCCTCAGGTGTGTTGGAGAATAAATTGACCCCCTCTTCTCTGTGACAGCCCCTCAAATATTGGAACACTGCTATAATGTCTCTCCTAGTTTTTCTCTTTGTTAGACTAGACATAACCAGTTCCTGCAACCATTGATCCAGTGGTGGGTGCTTCCGGTTTGCAAGAATCGGTAGTTAAAAATTTTAGTAGTTTGGAGAACCGGTAATAACATTGGCTGGCCACACCCCCGAACTGGTCCCCAGCCCGGTCGCCGCTTGCTTACCCCGCCCACCTCATCAGAGGCTTTTAAAAAAAAAACTTTTAAAAGCATTTTTTCTACAACCTCTTCGGCTGAAAAAATGCTTTTAAAAATAATAATAAAAAAAAGCCTCTGATGATCGCACGGCTCAGCTGAGATCTTCAGAAGCTTCTAAAAGCATGTTTTCCTGAAACCTCTTCAGCTGAAGAGGTTGTAGGAAAAAAAATCCCTTTAAAAGCCTCTGGCAATCCCAGATGACTTGCCTGATTGCCAGAAGCTTCTAAAAGCATGTTTTCCTGCAACCTCTTCAGCCAAAGAGGTTGTAGGAAAAAAAAATCCTTTTAAAAGCCTCTGGCAATCCAAGATGACTTGCCTGATCGTCAGAGGCTTCTAAAAGCATTTTTTCTGCAACCTCTTAAGGTTGTAGAAATAATGCTTTTAAAAGTTAAAAAAAAAAAGTTGACCATGCCCACCCAGTCACATTACCCCCAAGCCACGCCCACAAAATAAGCTACACCCACTAGAACCAGTAGTAAAAAATTTTACAACCCACCCCTGCATTGATCATATCTTTTAGCCTCTAGACTCCTTCTCATCTTTGTTGCTCTTCTCTGCACTAAGTCTTAACATCTTTTTTGTATTGTAGTGACAAAAACCGGATGCAATATTACAAGTGTGGTTTTACTAGGTGCAGTATAAAGTGGTACTAGCACTTCATGAGATCTTGATACTTTTCCTTTGTTAATGCAATCTAGGAGTGCATTGGTTTTTTGGCAACTGCAGCACACTACTGGCTCATACTAAATCCCTCTCACAGTTACTGCTGTTGATCCACATATCACCTAGATAGTAATCTTGTATAAAATCAGTTATGTTTGTGCTTATGAAGAGAACTCCATGCTTCAGTGGTTACTTCCAAAAATTGATGAAAAAAAGGAAAATATAAAAGGCTGTACCATGAATGGAAGGGAAAATTCATAGTCAGTCTAGGAGATCTAAGAATGAGTCCAGTCTTTTCCAAATTCTAGTAAATTATGTATGCAGAGTCACATATTAAATATCAACTCATTTTAAGTCATTATTCTTACTATTTAAACTGTGAATCAGATGACGGTTTATATTATTTATTTACTTTAATCACCGGAGTTGTCTTGTATTGCATTTGATTTATTAAGCTGCCTGTTACAAGTTTCAGGCAGCAGGTACATCACATCAAGAAATAGAGTAAACATAAAATGCAAAATAATACAGGTCAAGGTCAGACTAGAGTAAAAAAGTTTCATACATCTATTATCTTGCTTGGATCAATTGGATCTTATTCTAGTGTCTTAATGTGCATATAATTTGACACAGTGGTAAAAATGATGGAAAGTATTTTGTAGGATATTTCTGCTTTTATTATTTACCTAGTTGTCCAGTGATTTATCAGCTCCACTGTTATCCTCTGATGGTTAGCAGCTCTGAAACAGAGATCTTTCTCAGGGTCACACGCAACCCAAACTCACATATTAAACTGAGAAACACCAGAAAACTGCAGCATTAAGCTAAATGTGGGAGCTCTTGAGAGCGCCTAGCTATCAAGACTTATACCTAGTATGTGTATGGAAGACCACAAGAAACCCCCTGGGCTGCAAACTAGATTAAGCAGAAAAAGCATTCTGGAGAAAGATAGGGGGAAAAAATGGTTGCATGGTTGTCAAGAAAACCAGACTCATAGTTGACGATGTCTTTACTTAACTCTAAAACTATTACAACACAGCAGTAACTAAAAGCTACTGAATGATTTTGAATCACAAAACCATCCATCTCTTTGCACCAGCACCTTTCTATTCCCCAAATGATTAAGAGCAGTTTTGTGGCCACCAAAATTGTTTATCCTACCTGATATTGAAAGTTGAACTTGAGATATTTAATGCATGAAGAATATGATTTATCATCATGCAATTTATTTAGAGTTGTGGCATGCATGTTCTAAATTTCAGGAGCCTTAGTTAGCCCTTGAAAGGTAAAGAATCTGGTAAAGAATACCAGGTATTCTTGGTAGGTACCTTTGAAAGGTAAAGAATACCAAAAACAACAAAAATCCCTTTTGATCTTAATCAGAAGGCCAAGACATTTTCCTCCATAGCCCTTTCTGGTCCACCAAGTTCATTACAACATTCCATCTGCTGCTCATAAGCAAAATGCTCACACTTGCAAGATTTAATGCCTTTCCTTAATCTTGATAGAGGGAAGATTTAATTAACTTTTACACAGAACAATTTTGTATTTGTTTTGATCCTGCCACTGAGTCAGCAGTACAACTTACTCTGCTTATGTCCTTGTGCATTGCTTGGTCAAATTTAGAAATTACTTACTTACTGGCAGACCTATTTCTTGGAATCTCCAGGAAGATAGCTAAATTCTGCTCCATTGCTATGTCCTCAGGAAGTACTGAACCCAGGCACAGTCTGCATAGGTTTACCTATAGCTGACTTAGCATCCTGTCATTAACTAGCCTTGCTATTTATTTTATATATGCATTGCTGTGCTGTTTTATATATTGTTTATTTGGTCTCCAGTTCTGAATCAATAAAGTAAATTAGAATTATTCATAATCTGGGATGATAGATTTTTAATTGCTCTGAGTTCCATAATACATACATGTATATATTATAATGCATAATGCAAATACAAACATGTAAATAAACAAACAAACAAGCAAACAAGCAAACAAACAAACAAATAAATAAATAAATAAATAAATAAATAAATAAATGTTCACTACTCAACTTCTGAGGTCAGATGGGTAATTTGTAACTTCAGGTACAAAGTTGCATTTTGAATTGGATATATTGAAAATGTTTGAAAGTAAAAGCACAGCTTGCTGTTTCTCCAGCTTTAGTAGATTTATTAAGAGAGAGACCATTATATAAAATATCATGGCGGCATATCATTTTAATGCCTCATTTTGTTGCATTTATTTTTACCTGTTTCTATCGTTATTACTGTACTAGTTTCCATGCTTTCAACTCCAAAGGAATAATCAGTAAAGGAACTACTGCTATGGAGAAGGTTCCTTCTGCAGTTTTTTCCCCCCATCTCACTGAGTGTGACTTGAAATAGCCTGTTTTCATTAGGAAGGCTGAAAGGATAACAAAAATGTAATGACATTTTCAGGGTAGGAGCATGCAAAATGCTTGCTACTCATCTTACTATAGATGGGTTTGCAAAAAATACATGCATACATGCATTTATTTATTTGCTTATTTGCTTTTAAATCACAGTTATAGGCCACTCAAATTCACAATATCATAGGAATATTGTGCACAGAATGTGTACTACAGAAGATTAGACTGTCAGTTTGGGGCAATCCAAACTGATAAAATTGCTTGGGTATAAAAATTTGCAGCTGGTGCCATTAGAAACTACTGGAAGCAGCTGTACTAGCAAAATGATGTAGCAGCATTCTGCAAATGCCTAGGAAGAGAACAGAATGATGGTCAAGACATCACTAATTCATTATTTTCAGTTGCTACATACCACTGCCACATAATAATAATTTACTAAACTAGTATGCTGCCCAACTCTCAAAGACGCTGGATGGCCCATAACAAAGAAATTACAATAAAACAAAACACAAAAAATAAAGATAAAAGATGGCAAGTGCAATGAAATGAGGGGTCTCACTCTCCCATGCCAATGGCTTGGGTGAAGAGCCAGGTCTTCACAGCTTTTCTAAACAACAGCAGAAGGATGTATGTGTGTCATCCAGATTGTAGGAGGAACCCCTCATTCCAGAGGGAAGACACAACTACAAAGAGGAGAGAAAATCCTGAGTGATAACATTGTTTAAATAAAGGAGCCTGGACTGTACCAACCCTGCAGAATTGAATTGGCTGGGCAGATGTAATGGGATACTGGTAGTGTTGTGACCAAGGCCCACGTAGTGATTACCAAACACAATTTAGTGCTGAACAAATTTATTTTATTAAAACAGCTGAGAATTAATTCATTCTCAGCTTTAGTCCAAACCTTATCACAAACCTTTGATGTCATTGGCAACCTGCCAAAGGCTTTTCTTGGCAAAACCCCCACAAAGTTCAAGAGACGCTGATAAGAAGCACTGGAATCAATGTTGCTTTTCTACAAAGAACCCAATGGCTCGTTGCTGCTCTTTTAAGCCTTATGGGAGTGGCCAATCATCTTCTGGCTTTACTCCCAAGTTGCCCTTTTTGCTTCAGCTGCTCTTGCCTTCTGGCAGCTCCTCATGTTCCTCTGCCTCTGGAGGCTCCGGAGTCCACATATCACTCCCAGATGGCCCTGGCCCCATCTCTGCCTCCAATGCAGAGCCCTCGTCTGGGCCTTCCCCTGACTCCAGGACTGGCCCATTGTCCTCCTCAGCCTCCTCACCGTCCGACTCTGCTGCCAGGTCCACAGACTGCTGGCGGACCACAACAGGTAGCAAGTAATCATAACCAATCATAACCATAACCAAGTGAATTGAGTGACTATTAAATGAATAGTTAAATGTATTGTTCTGACCCAGCTCCCCAAACATGACAAACTCTCTGTATTTAAATCAATGATTCCTTTATTAGGAGCGCCAGAAGCCCCGGCAAAAAGTTTCTCTCACAATGCAGGCTAACAAGTATGTCTGGCAGGGAGATGAATAGTTTTCTGACACACCTATTCATCTCTGCCCCCTGCCTTTTATCCCCAGAGCTAGGGTGGGGCTTCACTAGCAGCGGTGTCTCTTCCGTCCCAAGGATCGGCCCACAGATTTCCATTGCTCTCCTCTCCTCTGCCTTCTGTGCATCTGTGCTTCAGGCACTGGGCCGAGCTGTTCCTCCTCTTCCTCATCAGCCACCTGGGGGCTGTTGACTCTGTCTGAGGGCTGACAGATGGCCCAGGCTCTGCTTCTGTCTCCCTTTCTGACAGCTCCATTCCCTCTTCCCCCTCAGAGTTCTCAGGTTGCCTTGATGCTGACCCTGACTCCCACGCCTCCTCCTCATCTAATTCAGGGCCGGCAGCAGACAGGCCACAACATGTATTTTTCCTTCCACTTTCTTGTTCAGTGTCTTTTCTGTCTCCCTTAAGTGTTTGTGAAGGTATACTTTTCTTTCAAAAATGTCTCCTCTTCACATTTTATCTTCTAAAGATCCATAGCCAAGGATGTGGTGACATCAGAGAAAGGCTTGGATTAGGGTAATTAAGTGGAAAAATGAGACTTTTTAATTTTAGATTAAATACTCATAAATATCATATCATTGAAAATCAACATTTTCTCAGTTGAGAATTAGCAGTATGATGTAAAGATGCTCTGGAATCTATAAAAATAGGTTTGGGGATCATGAAGCTGTACAGCTGTAAACTGAAGATTTGTCATCTCAGTCATGGACAATGGGCCGGATTACAAATGTTACTAATTTCAAATAGTTCTGTGACTGTGATTCCTATGAATGAATCTTTATATGTTGAGAATAATCAAAATCAGCAAAATGCTTGAACAGCTGATTTCCCTTGGAATGTTGATGCTTCACACTAATCTTTTAAAGTTTATATTTTGGAATCATATACAACGTATTTCAAATATTTGAATAAATGGTCACTGTTATTGTTTTATTTATTCTATCTATTCAAATAAAATATGTGGGAGCTGCCAATTTAGTTTTGGCAGACAATATTTAACTGGAGTCCAGACAAAGAAGTTAGATTTCCTGTACAGTGTTGCCAGTTTTAAAAGCTTCTACTAGTTGGTGCCTGGAAATTTAAAGGTTGGGATAAATGCCCAAGACATATTTAAAATATGTTTAAACCTCCATATCTTAGCAGATACTACCATTTAGTTTCATTTTGAGATCAAACAAACTAAGGCTAACAGCAATCTATAAACAAACCTGTTAAAGTTACAGGTGTTGGGAAAAATCATCATGAGATTACTTTCCAAACATCCTTTCTCAAGGAACATTAGCCCTGAATTCACTGGAAACAATATAGTCGAATGTAAAGTTTAGCTTAAGATAATTTATGCTAAATCCTTGTTCAATCATAAATGTCATTGGATATATTTAGTGTATCTATTGCTTCCTTATCCCAAAGGTGCTTTTTCAAGAGGCAACTGGAGTTTTCTTTTCCTTGAAGACCTTTCACTTCTCATCCAGGAAGCTTCATCATCATCATCATCACCATCAATTTTATTTTGTTATTGCACAAATGTGAGTTTGCAAACCATCCTTTCTTTAAGGCAATTGTCTGTACTTGAACTCATATGTATCAATTCCAGGTTCAAAACTCGGGTTAGGTCCCATCAACAATGTTTCAGTCTTAATTATTGGCACATGGGAACCAGATCAGTCCATCAGTTTCACTCCTCTGAAATGGGGTGGGAATGGGGCAGACTAATGTTGGATTTTTTTTTGCATTTTTTTTTTGCATTATTACTTTTTTTGTTAAACAACTTGGAGATATACTATTGTCAGCTGTGCAATTCTGATTTTTCCAAATAATCTTTCTTTAGGGAACATGTAACATTAAGTATTACTGCTGAGTAATATTGCTGTGGCTGAACAGGAAAAGGATTAGACCCTTAATTTCTAATGCCAAAGCATAGGTTTTTTCAGTGGTAGAGAGATCAAGTTTGTCCAAGAATGCTTAGGGCTTGGCCAGATAATGGGTTAGATTTGAACTACAGCTAAAAAGATAGAAGTTATTAATTCAGAATAGAGAGGGCTGTTACAGCTGTCACTGGACCTCAACAATTTATTTTACTCCTTCTGAGATCAGGGGCTAGTAATTAGCATTAGATGTTTCTTGAGTTTCCCCAGAGCAGATACAAAGTTAAATCTTGATGCTGAGTGAACAGCCTGGCTGCAAATGTGTACAGCTGTTGTCAGGAAGGAAACTGACCAAGCTGAGAATGGCCTTTCAATGCCAGTGTCAATGTAATTAATGGAAGAGGACAAAGGCTCTGTTTTTCATAGTGTGCTATGTTGTTGTTGGAGTTCAATAAAGTTTATAGCAAGGGGGTAATAACCCTCCTAACTCTATGGGCTGACACTTTTACTTCTTGTCAATAAAATACATTTACTTTGTGTCCTGAAATATATTTACCTGTCTCTCAAAAGGACAATCTTTTAAATCATTAATCCAGAAATTGCTGCCAAGTTAAAACCTGATAATTAAATATACATTATTTGAAATCTTCTGGATCATTCCACTAAGGAAAGACAAGCCAAAGCAAGAGAAAAAGGGAAGAGGGTAGAAGATTGGACTCCTGGCTATAAAATTCAGGGTTTAGATGCACTGGGCATTGTATCATAAAAATAAACCATGCAAAGGTATTTTTCTGGATGCACAAGGCACTGATCCAATCCAGAATTAATCCCATGGGTTTGGGTGAGTTTAATTCAGAATCAACCAAATGGGCAGGCACACAACAGGGCTTTTCATAAACATGTATTGGGGTTAAGGATTAGGCTGTAAGTAGGTGGTTGGTGATGTTCAAATGATGGGATTGCCATTAGGAATAGCATTTAGCAATTGCCTGACACTGCCCCAAGTAATCCAAATTGTATTACATAGTAAGGCTGCAAATAGAGTTTGACTGCAAAGCTGATGATTCCTTCCTCAGCTCTTCATTTGAATGATCAAGGCCATTTGTTCTGTGGTAACCTGTGGCCTCGATGATATTATATCTTCTTGCAGCAGCTTGTTTCTTCTGCCTCTGCTGACTAATCCCAGCAATCCCATCTGATGTTATCAAGTTGTATTAGTAATCAAAGGGTCCTTTCCAAGATAGGCCATGCTGGAATCTCAGAAAATTAGTGATAAAAGCAGCAAAGCTACATGGCCTCATAAGGGTAAGTCGATCATCATTTTTCTGAATTCTTCCCCCCCATGTTTCCCCATGTTTCCCTGTCCAGCCCAGCACCCCATTTGATACTATGGGAAGAACTATCCATCTAGTTCAGTTGCAAGCTGGGAGATAGGCACTGGAGACAAAATGGAGGCTGGAGGCTGACTGGAAAGATGGTTTAATGATGAAGCAGAATTACATGGGTTCTGGTGCAGCTGACCATATGGAGTTGAGAGGGGGGCCCGTTTATACCTTCTCTTGAGCTTTGCACTTGAGCTTCCTGTGCAAGAATATGTATTCTATTGGCTGTTGTAAGGATCATAGCTGTCTCTATAGGTTGTCTGAACTCCCAGGTTTGGTTGAAGTTTGCTGGGGGTGATGCAATGAAGGGGTTTGTGTTCTGAAAGGGTGTTGGGTAATTCCTATTGTGGCTTCCTGTTCTGGCTCTTGGGCGAGGGTATTTGCTTATGAATAGAGTTACCTAGATACTTGGCTTCTTTCAATAAGCTCTTTATCTCTTAAGTGCTGACATCTGCTGAGGGCTATTAAGGAACATGGGGGCTGCTTTCTGACTCCAAGAGCATGTTTCTCCATTTCTCCTTTAGGGAACTATAATATTCTGCCTTATTAATATTTCCTAAAATATTTCATTCTTTTAGGAGAGGAGTGGGTGACAACTTTCTACAATACCATCAATGAGGAGATGCTTCCCAGAAGGGTCAACCAACTATGCCAGTCCTCCTGGGACCTTATGAAAACCTAATGATGAGATACTTCACAGGATTCTTTTCCCCAGTGGAAAGACAACAATTGTTCTTCAGTTGCATACCAAGTCTGTAACTAGAGAAACAAATAGAAAAGTAACAATGTACTTTTTAAAATAGCATGTGGATTTATTTATTTTTAATTTTTAAAATAAGGGGAAGATAATGTTCTGCAATGGTTCAGCCAATTTCTCACTAGGCAGCTTGTTAGACAATCCGGAGTTATTGTGTTGTCTTTTCTTCATCCTGTTATTTTTGTCCTAAATAAAGATAGAGAAGCCTGGGATATTTCAGTGATTTATTGTGCTCAATCCTTGAAGCTATTCCACTGAAAATTTGGCAGGATTACTGTCTTTTAAATGTCTATCATCCCTGCTGTTTTTACCCCATTTTCCAGAAAGGAAGTAGCTTCAGGTGTTTGGAATGGTTTCTATTACAGTGTTGGAAGAAATATCCATCTGGGTTCTGCTCCAAGTGGGGAAAAAGACACTGGAAACATGGAGACTGCTTGGAAATATGGTTTAATGGTGGACAGGATCACATGGCTTGAGTTCCTGAACAGAAAAGGGGACGAGATACAGCGAGTCCCAGGGTTTTACGCTTTCTCTGGCTTTGAACTTCCTGGGGCCCCGAAAGAGTATCCTGATTGGTTGTCAGACTCCCAAGGGGTGGGGGTCTTAGCTAGCCTTGCTGGCTGATGTAATCTTCCCAGGTGCCATGTGGTGAGTTTCTGTCCTAGATGGGTCCCATTGTGTTAGTTTCTGTTGCTTTTGTGTTGCAGATGATGGTCCATTGACAAAGATTGAGTTTTTGCCTCTGGCCCATTAACAAAAGGGTGGGAGCAGGAAGGTGGTAGCTGATTTGTCTTTAAAAACATGCTTCTCCATTTCTCATATAGGGAACCATAATATTCTGTCTTTTTAATGTTTCCCAAAATATTTCATTCTTCTAGGAAAGGAGTGGGTGCTAACTTCCTACAACAGCCTGTGGATTATTCTTTTTCCCCCCAACTCAATCTGGAAGCTGTTTGAATCAAATCATGGTCTCTCCACATCTTATATTCCCCTTCTGATTCAACTAATGACTGATTTTCACAGGCCTGACTTTAATATCTGTAACAAAATGAAATGTTATTAAAAACTTGTTTCACCATCAGATTAAATAAATGAAAATACCCAGTTTTAATAGCCTTCTTTCCAACATCACTAAAGGCAAGAGCACAATCTTAATTGTTATGTATGGGGCAATATAGACATTAACACCTTGCCGCTCCCCTTGCAGTTCCCTTAAAAAATTAACAACAGAGAGTAAAATTGCAACAGGCACTTCACATTGAATATTATGTTCATGACTCTTACAAACAAGTCATAATTAGTTTCAGCAACTTTTCTTTACTGAGTGTTTCTTAGTGTAACTATATAGGAAAAAGTAAATTTAGAGTATTGTGAGCAACAGAGTTTTGTGAAAGGACCTATGTTAGAATACCAGTGTACCTAATAAATTAGTTCTGCCTGCTTTGCTTATGTAACTATCACCTGCACCAGGCCTGAAGCAATTATACTACTGAAAAGGGAAAAGCAACAGAAGGAACAGCTTGTTCTTGCAGGGCACAAGTGGAGCAGGTGTTCTCTCAAGGGATATGACTTGGGTTGCTATTCCTATAGTCCCTACTGAGAAAGTGATGTAGAAGGATCTTGACAGACTTGAACATTGAGTGCTATCTAACAAAATGAAATTCAATGGTGAGAAAAGTAAGGTTCTACATTTAGGCAAGAAAAACCAAACACAGGTACAAGTATAGGTGGTACCCCGCTCAATAGTAGTAACTGTGAGAGGGATCTTGGAGTCCTAGTGGACAATCATTTAAATATGAGCCAGCAGTGTGCTGTAGCTACCAAAAAAGCCAACACCGTTCTTGGCTGCATTAACAGAGGGATAGAATCAAGATCACATGAAGTGTTAATACTACTATATAATGCCTTAGTAAGGCCACACTTGGAATATTTCATCCAGTTTTGGTCACCACATTGTAAAAAAGATGTTGAGACTCTTGAAGGAATGCAGAGAAAAGCAACAAAAATGATTAGGGGACAGGAGGCAAAACATATAAAGAATTGAGTATGTCTAGTTTAATGAAAAGAAGGACTAGGGGTGACATGATACCAGTGTTCCAATATCTGAGGGATTGCCATAAAGAAGAGGGAGCCAAGCTATTCTCCAAATAGCTTGGAGAAGGGCAGGACAAGAAGCAATGGATGGAAACTAACCAAGGAGAGAAGCAACCTAGAACTAAGAAAAAAATTCCTGACAGACAGTGGAACAACTTGCCTCCAAAAGTTGTGAATGTTCCAACACTGGAAATTTTTAAGAAGAGATTGAACAACCATTTGTCTGAAATGGTATAGGGTTTCCTGCCTGAGCAGAAAGATCCAATAGAATATTCTATTCTATTCATATACTGTCTGCAAAGAAGATCCTTAGAGGGTTTTTTTCTCTGCAAAATTGAAGTAAATCTTTTCATTACCTGGGCTCATCTGGGAAACTTAGGTTGTCATCTGGGAGAACAGGGAAGCAATAGTAACGTAGAGAAAAGTTTTGCACATACAAGCATCCAGGCTTCCAGGTCAAGCTGTGGAGTGATCATTCTGGAAGAGTCCAAATCAAATCTTATGAAGAATAGTTAAAGGAGATGACCAGGGAAAACAAAAGCAAAGAAGGTGCATTTGACCATTTACATCCTTCCCTCTTCATCTCATCCTATGAATAATTGAAGATCCTCCTAGTTTTGAATTGTTTCTCTCTTTTCATGGACACCCTCTGCATTCTGTGGCTCTCCACTCCTTTGGCTGTGGTCCCCACACTCTTCCGTAGAAGAAAGACCACTTAAGCATGAAATTATCAATGCATATGTCACTTTTCCTCACTTCCTCCTTGTTGATGTGTCCTGATATTCAAAGCAGTGCGTGCGCTCTTAAAAGTTTTTCAGAGCTAATTCTGTAATCCATTAGCAAAGCTTAAATAGTGCAGAAGATGTTAAAAGCTTTTCAACCTAGTACAAAAAGTGTCCTTTCTCAAACAGTTTCAATAAGAATTCTCCAAAACAATTAGGAAAATGACACAAGTCTATAGAAAGAAATTGTTTTAGTGATTTGAAGGTTGGCAAAAGATCCATATATCATTAAAGCTTATGTTACCATCTTGGATCATTTATATCCACACAGAGTGTCTTATTCCTTTTTTTCTTCTTAAAAATGAAACAGAAGCTAATTTTAACATTAAGAAAGAAGGTAAAGCCCCAGGAAGCATATATCCAAAAGAAATTATATGTTTTCCTTCCATTTGTATTGGGCAATATTTTAAATCTGGCTTAGTTATTGTTAATAATAAGTTATTTAGTAAAATTCAAAGGTTTTTTTTTTCCATAAGGAAGATGGAATAACTTGCTTTTAAAGATCACATATAATGTTTAGGGGTGGAGAATTGTGGTGGGTGGGAGTGTGTTTGGGGATTGTTATGTATGTTGGACCTGGTCTTTGGGTGTTAGGTGAATTTCGTTGTATGGGTATACTGTGTATACACATACAATGACAATAAAGTTATTTATTTATAAGGGGAAGCAAAACTGATGGGTCCACCTTTTTATTAGATTTTGAAAAATAAAGTCTGCTGATCAATCTCTGTGTATTCAGACATAGTTCATATGCTGAATTAAAGACACCATCTTCTTTTCCTGCTTGGCTCCTCATCTGTAACAGATAAATCATAGGCTGGATACAACATTTTCTGTACAGGAGGAATCATTTCTGCTTCCACTGTTGCGTTTTAGCAGTCTATTAAGACATAGTGGTAGCGGTGAAATCTCATTAGAATTGGGTGGGTTGGAAGCAATATTGTGATTATTTTATTTATGCAGCCAGAGAAAATTTCATAGTTTTCTTCAGAATGTTCTGTCTTGAAGATGTTTTTCACAAGGATTAATCTCATCTCCTGGGTTTTTTAATGAAATATATGGGAGTAGATTAGCATTTCTGGGTGATTTATAATTAGCTTGCTGATGACATATTAATGACTTCTACTTCCCTGAAAACAACTTGTAGCAATGTTCTTCCTGATAATGTCTCTTTGGGAAATGAGATATATGGATTTGAACTATTCGACTATTAGCCTTCTCCACTGATTAGTAGCATCTTTCTATACTTTGGGCCATAATTTTTTTCCCTCAGCCTACTGAAAATGCCAGTAAACCACACCTTTTTA
Organism: Pantherophis guttatus; assembly: GCF_059756535.1. NCBI lineage: Eukaryota > Metazoa > Chordata > Lepidosauria > Squamata > Colubridae > Pantherophis > Pantherophis guttatus. Next base: position 40,061,004 of record NC_142070.1, read on the forward strand.
TATCTGAGCTATGGTGTTGTTCCCAAAAGACCAGCTATGTGACTTGAACAAGCCTTTTTTTTCCTTTTCTGATAGTGTTCTTTTGACTTTGGCTGATAAGCCAGCTACATCCTTCTTTGAAAAAGATAGAATTTGTCATTCCTCTAAGCCACTACTGAATTACAGCAATACATTGTGTGAATTAATGTACATATAATTTCCCAATGGCTTTTCCAAAGACAACTGATCCAAAATTTAGCAAAGCAAAAAAATCAATCCTACAGAAGCCATATCAATTTGTCTTTCCTAATTCTATGTTTTTGGTTAATAGCCATAAAGTATTCTTTACTCTAGCTCTGTATTTCCTATTTCAGCTCTTAGATTAATGTGTACATCCTCAATTGTCTGGGTTTAAAAATGGTACTTCATTGCATTTGGATTTTCTTTCATAGTTTAAATTTTTGCTAAAAAACAGCATAACAGTTGGTTAAATAAATAACAATGCAATAATGCCTTGTCCTCAAAGATTAATCAAGCAGCATTTTTTCCCACCTGACCTTTTGTACATGATTATTACTGCAATTTGTCTTATTTGGGAGATCTTTTACATGAATAATAGAAACACTTTTTCTAAGTGTGGTGAAATGGAGGCTGATCTGTTTTGTTTTCTTTACAGCTAAGGTAAAATTAAATTTACTTTGCATCTTTTCTTGGAGATTTTCATTCATTTTTTTGTTTAATGTTGCACTCGGAGGACTTATTTGTGCTGGAAAGACGACCACAATGGAATGGTTTATACACAAATATGACATACAGAAAGGGATTCATTTTCATGGCCAAGAAAAACAAGACATCTGAATTCTAAACCCATGAAAGAGACCAGAATACTAACTTCCTGGAAATGAGATTGGAGACAACAGTATTAATGCAGTTAATGAGTTGCCAGTAAAACTCAAGAGTCCAAACCATATCCAGACATTTTTCTCTTAGCACTGGGAACTCAGTCTTATGGAACTTTAATTAAATTGGATACTGTGAAGCAGTGGGCTGTTTTATTCATGCATTTATATCCCACTTGATTTCTCTTCAGTGAAAGACCAGCCCTGATAGCATGAATCAGACTTTGGTGGAAAATGTTACCAATGTAACATTGTTGTGCTGTGATATAAGAGGCAGTGTTCAGTTTGTCCACTCATCCATTGAAGCAGGAAATCATTTGAATCTGCAATCATGAGCAAAGAGCATGCACTGAGAATCAAATCACGAGAAGCAAGTTGCAAATATATATTTTACCTAATAAAGTCCTTGAGCATAAGATGAAAGATCCATTACTCTAAAGTTCTGGCAGGGAATGTTTTCCCTCAAGTCATACTTAACATCCTTCAGCATTTAGATGTCTCTTACAGTATATATATTTTAGTCTGGTGATGAACTGATATATTGGCAATTCAAAATTATAGGCTATTAAGCAGAGAAAATGACTGCAGAGTATTTCAATATGCCTAAGAATGAACTGTAAGGATTCTAGTGTTGGTTTTAATGAAGAATAACAGCCCATTATGGGGATCACTGAAGAATAGTTATAGAAATGGTTGAGTTTGAAACAGTGTTAACGTGTCTTTTATATATATATATTGATTGCTGAAAAACAGCTGCATTAGTGATGAAGTTATTTATATTTTCAGAATTGTACTTCAACAACTTTCAAGGTGACCCCATCCTCATTTATCATGTACAAAATGAAGTGTTATTTTCCCATTAGAAAAGAAGATTAAAAAACAAACTGGGTGGATTGGGAGCAGTAGTCATAGATTTTCATATATCAGTAAGATTCATATCCACCAGATACGATAGGTTTCCTATGTTGGTTGGGAAAAATATGTTTCTTTTGCCATTCATGCAATATCAATTTAGTCCTGACGAGTTGTGATAGTGATTAAAGTGTTATATTTCACTGCCATCTCAAAGGTTGATCCAAAATGGCCTCTTAAATTAATAACACGTATTTATTTCATGCCTCTTCTTGTCACTCTAGCATTGCCCAAAGTCCAGGGCTATGAGAAGGGCTATTTTCAGAGATGAGAGGCATTGGAATAAAAGAATTGTCTTCAAATTGTTTATCTCCTCAAAATCCAGATCTTCAAGTAAGTTTGAGAAGAAATCAGCAAGCAGTACAAATTATGGAGAATAAATTTTAGTCAATATCTGGCTGGTAGAATTCCGAACCAGGTAAATCCTCATTTCATCTTCAAAGTCAGTTACATATATGATGGACAAACTGAGATAATTAGCCAGACCATCTTGGCTCAGGAAAGGATGCACCTTCAAATGATCAGGAGTGAAAGATAAATGTCCCACTTTCTTCTGTTGATTTAAACAAATATGAATGCCACCTGATTGCACAACTTGACAATTTGCAGCTGAATACAAAGATTCTGTTCCATATGCCCTTGATATAAACAGGAAATTCTATCATACTCTTGTCATCATCAATCAATAGTATTGGATGTGTGTCTCAGCCTTTAATTACAATGAAGTGAACACCCTGAGTCATTTGACTATATCAAAACCACCTATTTTTCAATTGATTTTTCCTGCCATTTCTAGTTACAAGAACAAACTGGAATCACCAATAAAAAACCAGAATAATATTTTTTTTTACCAGAGGATCAGTTTGAAGTGATTTTCCACATTTTCACCTTGCTGAATTCTCCAACCTTTCAGAAATTTAGTTCCCCTTAATAAACATTATGTTGCATCAAATTTTAGGGTTTTATAAGTAATCATTAGTTTCTATCTTCCATTTTCACAATATTTTGACTTTTAAAGAAACCTGCACTTTAAAATGTTACATTACATTTTATACATACATACATACATACATACATACACACTTACACACACACACACACACACACACATATATATATATATATATGATACTGTGTGTGTGTTTATATGTGTGTGTGTGTGTGTGTGTGTGTGTATATATATATATATATATATATATATATATATATATATATATATATATATATCCTAAACTATACAGCTGAAAGCAGATTTTGATATGAGCTGAGAATTACATCCTAAAAAGTGTAAAATCAGAGGAATAAATGAATAAATGAGCCATGTTGCAACTCCTGGATAGTTTCCATTTCTAGAAATAGACTGCTAGGAGAATATGTACTATATCTGTATTCCAAAGCAGATGTATCAACTCCTTTCTAAACCCTTTAGGCCAGAGTTCTTGTTACAAAGGCCATATCCATTATAAAGGATAATACACAGAAGTTGAAATGTTTTCTATAATCTAATTCCAATCAAAACATAGGATCATAGCTTGGAATCATGAACTTGTGAGTGAAATAGAACATTATCTCTCCATGAAGAAAAGTCCCTGTTGAAACAATGGGGCAAAATACAATAGGAAGTTAACCACTGAGCAAAAAGAATGTACAAAGTAGATATTTTTATGAGAGGCATGGCAATTGAATTATAGCAACTGCATCCCAATTATTTCTATTTAGCAGCAGTGAACTTGTGATTTTAGAACCTTCTTAGGACCTCATGTTTCCATGCACATTTTAGGTTAACACTACTGTAATGAGGTGTTATGTAATAGTTATGAATCTGACCCATGATAGCACTGAGCCTGAACGTACTATGCAATAACATTAAGTCAATTGGGACAGGAGTATATCTTCATCTTCATAATTGCCCAGGCATCTTCAGATAAATGCCAACGGATAAGATGCAGAGGACTTACCTATTCCAAAGAAATTTCAGTTAATTCCCAGTGTGCATTTTGATGTTAATGATATTATTGACATTCTTTGGATTAATGTTTTTGAACACTGACGCAGCTGTGTCCTTTCAACATCATTAGGATCTCTCCCTTTCACACATATGCAAATTTTTCAAATTGACAAATTCTTTCTACTTCTGGTGTGTGTATCTAGTATTATCCTAGAAGTATAACATCTATCAACATGTCTTGCCACTAAACCATGATCCCAAACTCTTTCTTTAGCAGGCATCATCCATTTTGTGTTTCATTGCTTATTAATAATTGCAGATGTGCAACTTGATTGATGGAGAAACAAGACATGTAATTGTATGCCTCTGCTGCTGTTGCATCTGTGCCTAAGGAAATCCTAGAATGACTGGCTAATAATATAAAGTCAAAATGCCTCTCTGGCTGAGTTCCCAAGAAAACAAAAGCCTTTGCTGTTCTGATAGGAAACAGATGAGAATGCACAAGCTTCACTATTACATTACATGAAGAAGAGGCACACCATGCAAACCATCACGCTGCAGGATTTGACACAAAACCATGTTAAACAAACACATCATGGGTGGATTTTGCCAAATGCTTTGTAGGCAGGAATTCTTGCCAAGTCTTACAGAGATGCAAGTGGAATTGTTTCATCTCTCCTCACCACTGCTTCCCTGGAAGAACAAATAAAGAAAGAATATTAAACATAAGTCCAGCAATATGCTTTTTTCTTCCCTCTGCAATGTATTCAGTGGATGTTTAAAACAGAGGCCATGAATCTACATTACTGAGTAAAATAATGCCTCTGACGATGGAGATGACGACACTGTTGGTTCCCTTTCAGATTACATCTTGCTGCCTTCTTTCAATGTTTCCCTTCCTTTACATGCAATTTTGGAGAGTGGGTGTTATCAGATCTTGATTTTTGACAGTATGCAAGCTGTTTTGGATAGTGAGAAACGCCTGTATTTTAAAACACTATATGCTGGTTACCAGATTAGCCCAAATCCTGAGGTCAGAGAGATTTTATTGGTCTTTGAAGCAAAGAAGGCTTTTCCATGTAGCTATTTTTCTAGTTTTAATAAATCTTTTAAACCAATCCGGCTACAGTTAAGTCATTAACTGTAGTTATTAGTTTAGCAATTTAGCACCTCCCTGGCAACACCATTTTCTCAAGGGATCCCCAGTAAAAGATAATTTTATCAGAAACGGCATTGGTCGCGTTGGTGGATGATCTCTGGAGGGCTTGGGACAGGGGTTGCTCCTCTGTCCTGGTCCTATTAGATCTCTCAGCGGCTTTTGATACCATCGACCATGGTATCATGCTACAGCAGTTGAGGGGGTTAGGAATAGGGGGCACCGTTCTGCTGTGGTTCTCCTCCTTCCTCTCTGACCATTTGCAGTTTGTGTTGGCAGGGGGGCAGAGGTCAACCTCGAGGCGCCTCGCTTGGGGAGTGCTGCAAGGGTCAGTCCTCTCGCCCCTTCTGTTCAACATTTATGTGAAGCCGCTGGGGGAGATCATCTGTGGTTTTGGGGTGAGAGTCCATCAGTACACTGATGACACTCAGCTGTACATCTCCACCCCAGACCACCCCAACGATGCCCTTGATGTGATGTCTCGCTGCCTGGAGGCCGTGCGGGTCTGGATGGGGCGAAATAGGCTCAGACTCAACCCTTCCAAGACTGAGTGGCTGTGGCTTCCGGCGTCCCGATATAATCAGCTGGTGCCATCGCTGACTATTGGGGGTGAATCTCTGCCCCCCACAGCGAGGGCTCGCAATCTGGGCGTCCTCCTGGATGCATGGTTGTCTTTAGAAGAGCATATGATGGCCGTGGCCAGGGGGGCTTTTTATCAGGTCCGCCTGATTCTCCAGTTGCGTCCCTCTCTGGATCGGGATTCCTTACGCACAGTCACTCAGGTACTCGTCACTTCCCACCTGGACTATTGCAATGCTCTCTACATGGGGCTCCCCTTGAAGAGCACTCGGAGGCTCCAGCTGGTCCAGAATGCGGCCGCATTCCATTGTGCCCACGTGATACCCCTCCTGCGCAAGCTGCACTGCCTCCCAGTGGTCTTCCGGATGCGATTCAAGGTGTTGGTCACCACCTTTAAAGCGCTCCATGGCATAGGACCCAGGTATCTTTGAGACCGACTTCTGCCACCAACAGCCTCCCACTGGCCAGTTCGCTCCCACAGAGAGGGTCTCCTCATGGTGCCATCAGCCAAGTTATGTCGGCTGGCGACACCCAGGGGAAGGGTCTTCGCTATGGGAGCCCCTGCCCTGTGGAATGAACTGCCCCCGGAAATGCGTAAGATCTCCGACCTCCGTGTATTTCGCTGTGCCCTCAAGACCCTGCTGTTTCGCCAAGCCGGGCTATCAATGTAATGATTTTTAAATTGGGTTTTAAATTTTTGGGGTTTTAAATCTGAGCTGAAATTATGTAATAATTTTAATTAATTTTAACTGATGTCTGTCTTTGTGTTTTTAATAGGCTGTACACTGCCCTGAGTCCTTCGGGAGAAGGGCGATATAGAAATAAAATTATTTATTTATTTATTTATTTATTTATTTATTTATTTATTTATTTATTTATTTATAATTATTACTCACTAATAAAGCTGAACTACCAACATATTCTACCTGCATACTCTAGTTTATTCTGCTTTAAAGTTCTTTGTTCTTAGGAGATTCTTCTTAGAAAGAAAATAGGAGAATAGGATGGAAGGTAGTTTGGCTGTCTGACACAAAGTCCAGAGTTACAGTCAACTACTGGGGCAACTTTGCCATCTTGTTCATAAGGTAGATTGAAATGAAACATTTCCTTCTAAAACCAATGAAGCCAGATCTCTATGTATACAGAGAGTTTATTGGGAAAATAAACTGTGGGGGCACCTACCATCTGGAATGAGCTCCCCCCGGAGATACGGAGGATCCCAGATCTGCGCTCCTTCTGCCGTGCTGTGAAGACCTTTTTATTTCATCAAGCGGGCTTGGCCTGATCTCTTCCCTTTTTAAATATGTAAATTTTAATCTGTTTTTAAATTATTGGGGTATTTTAATTTGTCTGGGCCAAAAAGTTTAATTTGATTTTATCGGGTTTTTTAAATTTTGTGTATTTATGTATTTTATTGTTGGCTGTTCACCGCCCTGAGTCCTTCGGGAGTAGGGCGGTATACAAATCAAATAAACTAAACTAAACTAAACTAAATATATGGAAAAGGGCAGGCATCAATCATAGACATCATCCTAAGGCTGTTATTTACTGATTTTCTCCTTTAGGGTTGTACCACATGAGCATTGAAGAAAAGACAGCTGGACTCATCTGGCCTGTTCTTTTCTGCCCATCTCCTAAACACTTATCTTAATTTACAGAAGGTGAAAGCTAATAGCAATAGCAATAGCACTTATTGCTAATAGACGTATATTCCGCTTCATAGTGCTTTTACTGCCTCTCTAAGTGATTTACAGAGTCAGCATATTGCCCCCAACAATCTGGATCCTCATTTTACCCACTTCGGAAGGATGGAAGGCTGACTCAATCTTGAGCTGGTGAGATTTGAACTGCCAAACTGTAGCTAGCAGTCAGCTGAAGTAGCCTGCAGTACTGCACTCTAACCACTGCACCACCTTGACTCTTCCCTGGAAGAGATGAGATGATAGTATTCTTCAGTTAACTATTTTAAGGTTTCATTTTTTTGTCCACCTTCCTTGATGGAATTATAAAGGGATAGTTTGGTTTCCACCTGTTGTATCTCTGCATAAGTTTGAAAATATGAGAGAAACGAAAGATGAAATTCATTTCTTTACTTGTCTCAGCTCACCTCAGCTCACCTTTATCAGGTGTTTCAGAAGGCATAGTCAAAAACTAAACCTGTTATAGAACTATATTTAGGTTTTTGAACTACAGTTTCAGACATCTCTGTAATATGTGTCTCATGGATCTTAGTCATATAGTATTTTTGTTAAATTACTGAGGAATGATTTCATTCTTAAAATAATTGAACATTAAATCATGTTTCTACTAAAAGCACAAATATTGTACTGAATCAAAGCTATCTGTAATAGAATCAATATTAAAGATTACATGGGTAGGTCAGCATAACATAGTATACACATAGTCATAGTTACAGTAATACATTTCTAAATGGATATATCAATACACTACAGCTGCTGTATCTGAGTCACTCAAGAGGAACTGAGCTACTTCAGTGGACAGGCAAATGTGTTAGATATTTCCAGCCCAACTTTTTGATTATTTCTATTTCACATCTGGGGAGATATTCTTAGACAAATTACATGAGCTTATTTTTTCCTGAAATCCCAAGGTCTTCATCTTTCAACTATTTTTACATTAATCTGTATACAGATTAAGTAAAATTATTTTAAAAATTGATAGTTTGGTGTAGTGGTTAAGGATTAGGCTAGAAACCAGGAGATTATGAGTTTTAGTCACACCTTGGACAAAAAGCCAGCTGGTTGACCTTGGGCCAGTCACTTTCTCAAGCCTAAGAAAGAGGCAATGGCAAACCACTTCAGGCTAATCTTGCCAAGAAAAATTCAGGAATTTATCTAGATAGCCTCTGAAAGCTGACATGTTTGAACAAAAGAAAGAAGTCTTAAGAGTATTGTGGACAAGTCTTGATATAAACTCATAGAGTTGGATGTGAACATTTAAATTATTGGGTCCAGCTTCCTGCTCAGGGCAATAATCCAATTTAAAACATTCCTGATTGCTCTTGAAGCTTTGATGCAGCATATTTAATGTGTGTGTCCATTACTTTTCTGGCTAACTGGTTCCATTGCACTTTCTGCAAGGAAGTGCTTTCTGGCATTTAGTTAAAAAGTGCTTTTCTAAAGCCATTATTATCTATTCTGCACCTTGGAACAAGATTGAACAGGCTGTACCTTCTTCTATGGGACTTCCCTATGAGAATATGAAGAGCATTGTCATATCTGCTCAGTTTCATAACTTTTTTCAGTGCTTCTGTAAATTCACCCAGCTTCTTCAACTTCTCACCACAGAGCTTAAATTCTGAGACACAGACTGGTTCTTTTTTTTTTTTAAATTTGATTTATATTAAATCAAATTTAATTTGATTTTTTTTTTAATTTGGTTCAAGATTAGAAAAAATGTACAACAAGATAGTATTCTGTCACTACTTAAATTTAGTGTAAAATAAATTACATTAATTTAGTAAAGGCAGTTTTGAGGGATATTAACTGAAATGAATCAGAAAGAGAAATAAAAATTGGTGGTAGGAATATTACCTTTCTAAGATCTGCAGTGACACCAGTCTACTACAAAAAATGAAAAGGATATAAAACACTTTTTCTTAAAAATAAAGACATAAAATAAAGAAGCTGAATTGCATCTAAATATCAAGAAGACTAAAACAGCTGGAAATGATGACATTAAGATGAAAAATAACAATTAAGAAATTGAATTGGTCCATGACTTTATTTTCCTTGAAATAATGTCTCTACGTACAAGAAATTGGACTTGAAGCTAAATGCTGAATATCCCTTGGGTGCATAGTAATTACTACTATACAGAAGATCTAGAAAAGCAAGGACATACATTTTAATACCAGGTAGAGAATAGTACAAAATTGTTTTTGTGTAAGCAGCTATGATTGTGAAAGCTGGATAATAATAAAAAACCAGATAGAAAATAGACTTCTTCAAGTTATGATTTTATGTCTACCACACATACTATGGAAGGCAAAAACAGTAAGATTTTAGAATGCATTAAGACAGAAATATCACTGGAAATTAATATTAGCAAGCTACAACTATTTTGATTATGTCATGTGTCAAATTCCTTACAAAAATCACGTATGCTAGGAAAAGTTAGAGATGCTAGAAAACAAGGCTAGCCAAGAAAGATAGATACTGTAACATCAACAAAATTAATGGTTTAGACTAGAAATTTTATATACAGTAATAAAACACTAATAAGAAGGGAGAAAGTATAAACTCTGAAAGGCAGATCTGACTGAAAAAATGAAGAGAAAGAGAAGAGATTTTGGTAATTATCATATTGTTCTCATGGTGCATACAGATTAATTATTTTATGATTTCTCTGCAACCTTTCCAGGAATTCTAAATTTATGGGATTTTTTAAAAAGACCTTGAATTTGGCTTGCATTTCAGTTGTGACTGTCCTATTTCAAGATTCTTTGCCAAGCTGCTTCCCTTTCTTTACCTCTTCCCAGAAGTACATAGAAGTAATAGTTTCAAATAGTTTCTGCATAACAGTTCATAAGTATAATAATGATTCTTATTAACAGTTGCTCAGCTGTCACTCCTGAAATTTTCTATGCAGTTATTAGCCATCGTTCATCACAACATGAGCTAACAGTCACCAAATCTAGAGTTTTTGAAAAAAAGTTCTTTGAGAAGATGAGTTATCAAAAAATTCCAAGATGAAGAGAAGGAAAAGGAAGAAGAATTCAGTGACTGAGAGGCTTAGTCTCTCAACCTTTTCCCTGAACTAGTTGTAGAAAGGGGGGCAATGGAAAGAAACCCTTCAAGTTCCAAAGTCATTTGATACTTTAACACAGATGTTCCTGTGCCTATTCTTCAGTAATTTGGCAGGTTTTTTACCCGAGAAGCCTTTATGTTGTCATGTGTACAATTTTAAAAATTAAATTTACCAACCAATGAGAACGTGGAAAAAGTTAAGGAAAGAATTTTGCATCAACCTAAAAGTATATTGAGTAATTCTACTCAAATTAATAGCATTAAAATGATCTTACTGTCTGTGAATCCTGCTTTAAAATATATTGATTTTAGTAGAGTAGTATCTTTAAAGACAAACTTGTTTATGGGGAAAGCAACATTCGGGGGGGGGGGGGGAATACAAAGAGCAATCTCTTTTCAAAATTCAGTCTTTTTCCAGTGCAAAGAAACAGGCATGCTATTATTTGCTGCTATTTTTAATGATTTCTAGATGACAAATATAGCTTCCAAATTCAGCATCTTTCAACTGTAGATTATAGTAGATAAAATCTGCTTTACTGTGACAAACAAGCAGATGCCAAACAATTCAAGCGTACTGAGAAAATTAATGATTTGAGAAAATAAATGCCTAGAAAGAAAGAACAGGGAGGATTAAAAAAAAGATTGACAACTTGGCATATCTTCTTACTTGAGCAAAACTGGGGTTGCAATTTTGCTATAGTGCTCAATGCAAATTAGGTAATATTTTAGCAATAATATAATTTTTATACTGCCCCAATCACATCATTCTTTGCCTGTACACAACTGTATAGACACTAATATATATTTGTGCCTTCAACTTATTGTTGGCTCCTGACGACCTGTGCAGTTTTCTTGGCAACATTTTCAGAATTGGTTTGCCATGGCCTTTTTCCTAGGACTGAGAGGCACAATGTCCAGATGGCTATGTGCCCAATGCATACTAGAATTCAGAGTTTCTAAGTTTCTAGTCCAGTGCCTTTAATTATTACACATACAATACATAATCCATCATACGGTAGCTAAAACAGATAGAATACTAATGTCATTTCAATGGAATGAAGACATTTAGGATATTTCTGATATAAAATCTCAATAAAGAGGCAACCACTTACTTTGTGGTTTGTTTAACATGCTTGCCTTACTTGATCTTATTTTCAGAACTATAGACACCTTTCCTACTGGAGCCACTGTGTTTCTTTGAATTCCTCCAGCCCTTTTAATGATATATCAATCATGATATATCATGATATACAACATTATATAACAAAGTCTAAGCTAACCTGAGTATACTTGGATAGAGAACACTAGATAATCCCAAACTGTAGACTAGATTGGCAGGAAGGGAAAGTAACATTTTGGAAGAAGACAATGACCATCTGCTTCCATACTGTTGTCAAGAAAACTGCATCACCAGCGTCTGGCAGCGACGAACAGCAAACCGGAAGTCCCAAACCGGAAGTCCCAATTTGTAGAAAGGAAACCAGGATGGAAACCAAACCCACAAAAAGAAAAGAAAAAAAGAAATAGGTGGCATAAAAATAGAAATTTCTAAATCAGGCAACAGTGAAGCCAGTGACTTTAAAATATGAATGATTATGTGTAAACACAGAAGAGGCGACGTATTGGTTAATATCATCCTGAGGATTGTGGCAGATCTCTGCATGGCCGTAATCTGGGGACGTGAAACGAGCCTTAAACTGATGGATTTGAATTATCCACTTTGGAATTTCTTTTTGTGTTGATAAACATATTATCTTGAATCACAAGGCAAGAGAATTATGCTGGGGCATGCAGAAGATCGGGTTGTTACCCACTACGATGATGGGAATTAATAATCCTGATGAAACCCACAATTATTACTATATGGAATATAATTATAATGTCACTCGGGTGGTTGTTTTTACTTTTATACATATAAGAAGATATTTACTACTGATGGGGGCAGATATGATTGAAGATCCTGAATAAACTGTTGCACCAGCAAGCTATGTTACCCGATTATGGATGTTGGTTCTACCAATCCAGTGGAAAGACCTCAAAGAAGATACTATATGGATTATAAATTTAAAGTCATTGTCTTTTTTTTTTTATTTAGATATAATGGAAAATATAGACATATATTTTTAAGTAGTGTGGGCAGTGAATCAAAGATATTAAGAAATGTTGTGTATGGTAATTGTGCATGATAGTGGGTGAATAAGCTAGTTAGTAGATTGATTAATCTAAGAAAAGGGATTTTTAAGTGATATATTTAGGGGAGTGGAGGAAATGGATAGAGTGGAATAAATGTTAAACTAGATTTTATGGGGAAGGCCGCTTTGAAATGTTATAGTAATATATATAGAAGATTAAATGTTAAAGTAGGACTTATCGTATAGTTTTAAAGTGGAGAAGTTATTCTATAATGTTATAGTATAATGTCTTTTTTTTTTCCTTTCTTTTCTCTTTTCTGAAATGTATGGATAAAGGGGGATGTTATAATATTAATAATATTTTTAGTAAGTAAAGGTCAATATTTAGAGGAGGGAGTAAGTAATCTGTTATGAATTAGGTTTTTTTTTGTTATGAAGAAGTCACAGGGGGGGATGGGTGGGGAGGGGGGGTTAGGGAGGGGGAGGGAGAGGGGGAAAAAAAGGGGGAAAAATTTGTATTTGAAAACTTTTTCAATAAAAAAAAAAAAAAAAAGAAAACTGCATCACCAGGATCTGAGCTTGACTCAAGGGAGTCTTTCTCTTTTTAACCAATCTGCTATTATCATGAATACACAAAAGCTGCAGTTTCTTTTTCCTGAATTTGTTTTGTTGTGTAACTATGGAATTGAGACAGAATGTTTTATTTCTATAGTGCATGTGAAAAACAGAAGTCAATCACTTTTATAATCTAATCTACTGTCTTCCTCAAATATCTCATTCATATTACCTCCTTGTGCTCTTGTTATTACCCACAGTTGTTTTATTAGTGAGATGGGTAGCATAAAGGTAAAAGTTCCCCTCGCACATATGTGTTAGTTGTTCCCGACTCTAGGGGGTGGTGCTCATCTCTGTTTCAAAGCTGAAGAGCCAGTGCTGTCCGAAGACGTCTCCGTGGTCATTTGGCCGGCATGACTAAATGCCAAAGCACATGGAACACTGTTACCAACCCACCAAAGATGGTCCCTATTTTTCTACTTGCATTTTTTACGTGCTTTCGAACTGCTAGGTTGGCAGAAGCTGGGGCAAGTAACAGGAGTTCACCTCTGCTGACCTTTCGATTGACAAGCTCAGCCTCTTAGCCACTGAGCCACCGCATCCTTTATGGATAGCATAGGAATTCAACAAACAAACAAATAAACAAATAAACAAACATACAGTACATACAGTATATACATACATGCATATCAAATGGTTGATAAGCAAGAGTTACGATATTTGAATTTTATTTTTTTCTCTCTCAGGGTATTTATTTAAAAATGTTAATTCACAAAAATCACAGAAAGTTTCAAATAGGTTTCCACACATTATTTTGTTGGGCAGAGACCATACACGTCAACACTACTCCGTATTATTTGTGAAGAAATTCATATACACCATCAGTGCTCACTGGCTGTCAAAATATCATTCTGATGTATTGGTTTCTTATGTGGCCCACAGAAAACCCTTGAAATTAAGGATGTAGCTCTCAACTATTCCCCAAGCTATCATCTCCTTCATAAATCAAAGCTGTCATGCCATTGTCTCCTGGTGTGAACCAAAACTCTTTAGATAATTTCTTTCAACAGCTCAGACAAGCTGAGCTACATAATGGGAAACTGAAAGCATCTTCTTTGCCCTTGGCCCAGAATGAGTAACAAACCTTTGGAAAGGATGTATTATCAGAAGTCCTGTTTTGGTTCTCAAATATTAGTGGGTTAAAGAATCTCTGTTTGTATTTTAACTTGTAATTCAACAGGGGAAGTTAATCACGTGGTTCTTTTCAACTAAAAGTAAAAATGAAGCTTGAATGAGAGAAATACATAATTTCCACCGGATGCACTGGACTACAACCCCAATAAACCTCAACCAGTGTAGGCAATGAAGAAAGATTCTGAAAATCGCAATCATAAATTTATGGAAATGATATATTGCCTTAAGACACACACTTCATACTTCCTCAAAGGAAAGTGAATTTAAAGTAAACCATGTTCTGGGAAAAATGTATGATTTGTGTGTGTGTGTGTGTGTGTGTGTGTATGAGAGAGTGAGGGGGGGAGGGAGGGAGAGAGAAAGAGGGAGGGAGGGAGAGAGAGAGGGAGAGAAAGAAAGAAAGAAAGAGAGAGAGAGAGAGATATCTTGTGCAATTACCAACTTTTTTTTTTTTTTAATTTGATTTATATGCCGCCCTTCTCCGGAGACTCAGGGCGGCTTACAGTGCGTTAAGCAATAGCCTTCATACTTTTGTATATTTATACAAAGTCAGCTTATTGCCCCCACAAACTGGGTCCTCATTTAACCTACCTTAGAAAGGATGGAAGGCTGAGTCAACCTTGAGCCTTGGAGAGATTCGAACCAGCAGTAAATTGCAGGCAGCTGTGTTAATAACAGGGTGCTTTAAACTACTGTAGTACCAAGGCTCTTCCTCAGTTTGGCAGTCTAGATAAAATATCCTGACAGACAAGTGTGCAAATATATATGTGACACACTCTGAAGGTTGGGCTTTGAAGAAAGAGGATAAAAAGAATATTGACACTTTTAAACTTTGGTGTTGGAAGAGATTTTTGAGATTACCAGAAAACAAATGAATCATCAAAGAAATCTATTCAGATTTCCCCAGCCAACTCTGGGAGTTGAAGTCCACACATCGTCCAGTGGCCAAGGTTGAGAAACACTGCTCTAATGCCAGAAAGATGGACAGAAAGAGAAGAAAATGACCAGCAGTAAGGTGGCCATCTTGGTGGTCAGTTACAGTGATGATTGGAAGACCTGAAGGACCAAGTAGATTGTCATGGAGAAAATGTATTTATATGGTTACTTAGAGTCAACAATGACTTGATGGCATATAATCAATCAAACAATATCAGTATGTATCTACTAGAAACATACTTCAGTAATGAGGCTGGGCCAGGACAAAATAATAAAATAATAACATTAATGATGTGAGTAGTTACAATATTAATTAATTTTAATTACTATAAAAAATTAAGTACTCCAATTTTTAAATTAATGGATATCCACTTGCACATAGTTTGAACAATAATTCTGTGTCACAGACTGTCAGACAATGATACATAAGCATTATAAACACAACTCCCCCTTTTAGTGTAAACAGCAAAAGGAAAATAAAAACTAGGTTGGAGTAAAGAGTAAGAGGAAAGAGTAGCTTTAATGTCAGAAAGAGAAATGTGTATAGAAACAAGGCAGGGGAGAGGAGACAGCAGACAGAAAACCTTGACTGTTTTTTTAAAAACATATTTAACAATTTTTTATGCCTCCCATCTTCCCTATAAGATTGGCAGCATATAAAACAAGTAAGAATAGTTAAAAGATTAAAGCAACACAGAATTAAATTATTGTTAAGAAGCTATACTGAAACCAAAATAAGAGAGCTAAGAATTGGATGGAATAGTGATGAGGTCTTCTTATCCTGTCAGCCACCTTTAGTGGTGAGTACCCCCCCACCCCGGGTCCCAGGCTAGCTGGCAAAGTCAGGTTGGATACCCTTCCAGAAAGTCAAAAGGGAGAGGGAAGTTCTCACCTCTGGTGGTAGAATGTTCCACAGGATGGGGTCTTAATGAATGGAAGAACCCTACCAAACCAATTCACAGGTAATTATTTGGGAAGGATAAAATAATTTGTCCTCTGATGAATGCTGTGAGGTAATGTTGGAAGAAACATCCTTCTGGGTTCTGCTCCAAGTGGGGAAAACAGACACTGGAAACATGGAGACTGCTTGGAAAGATGGTTTAATGGTGGACAGGATCACATGGCTTGAGTTCCTGAACAGAAAAAGGGGCTGATACAGTAAAGTCCTCGGGTTTTTATGCTCTCTCTGGCTCTGCATTCCTTGGGGCCCAGAAAGAGTATCCTGATTGGTTGTCAGACTCCCAGGGGGTGGGGGTCTTGCTGGCTGATGGTCAGATGTGTTTCCCAGGTCACATGTGGTGAGTTTCTACTGCTATTGTGTAGAGGCTAATCCTATCTTTCGCAATTCCTACTATGGCTCTGCCTGAAGGAGGTAGATCTTTGTTATGTAGAGTAGACTGGCCCAGGCCTTAATGGCCCATTGACAAAGGGTGGGGGGCAGGAAGGTGGGAGCTGCTTTGTCTGTAAAATATGCTTCTCATATTTCTGCCTTTTTCATATTTCCTAAAATATTTCACTCTTCCAGGAAAGGGGTGGGTGCTAACTTCCTACAGTAACAACAGTTTTTAATATTTTACAGCTATTTTCTGTATAAGAATTATTTTTACCTGAATGAAGAAACTTAGTGATACTGCCTCTCAAGGTCTAATTTATAATCTGTGAAATGATGAACTCTCATTCAGGTTTGGATACCAAAGGTGATGTGATTCTTGTCAACCTGCTGTTTTGAAGATACAAGGATTAATTAGTCTTAGAAGAAATCCAGCTATAGGTACAAAAGAGGAATATTGTGCAGATAAATGGGATTCGTGTACTGAAATTTGGAATATTAATCATCCTAGTTAACCCGGTAATTTTTATCAACTCAGCATTTATTAGGTCTGTAAGCATCTACTGCAGAAAATAATAGGAATAAAGACCAAATCTGGAAGCCTGAAAATGTAGCACTTAAAGCTGTACACAGTAGGTTTTGTGAATAAGCAAAGGCCCAATGGAAAGAATGTGTTTGAGAGGCAAGAAACCATCTAAGATATAGTGGGAGGGAAATCTTTGGGTCTGCCAGAAAAAATTGTGGGAGACCACCTCAGGTGTAAGAGGGCTGCGCTTTACTCAGTTGTTAAATGTTCTGTAATACATCCCAACCTATATGTATGACATTCATTTTATGGAGAATTTTTTTTTTTTTAAAAAAATGAAGCTAAATTGGGTAACTTTAATAATTACTGTATTTTTCAGAGTATAAGACACACTGGAGTATAAGACGCACCTTAGTTTTTGCAGAGGAAAATAAGAAAAAAGCTGATTGGTGGGTGGATCGGCCTCTCGGAATACCCCCCAATCAGCTATTTCCATAGGTGAATTTTAGCAACAGGTTCGTTGGTTGCGAGTTCTGTGCCTTGTTTTTTTTTTCTGCCTCTGAAACTTCTGAAAGGCTTCAGGAAAAAAAGGCTTTTTTTCCTGAAGCTTCTTTCAGAGGCTTTTATTCTGAAGGAGTATCTGTACTCTGTTCAATCTCCTTTCTTTGGTATTGGTATGTAGATTAACCTCTTCCATCTGTTGGTTACTGAGCTATTCTCCAGATTTGTTAACATAGTTTGGTTAGAACTGTTGGAAGAAACATCCTTCTGGGTTCTGCTCCAAGTGGGGAAAAAGACACTGGAGACATGGAGACTGCTTGGAAAGATGGTTTAATGGTGGACAGGATCACATGGCTTGAGTTCCGGAACAGAAAAGGGCAGATACAGCAAGTTTTTCAGGTTTTATGCTCTCTCTGGCTTTGAACTTCCTGGGGCCCAGAAAGAGTACTCTGATTGGTTGTCAGACTCCTAGGGGGTGGGGGGGTCTTAGCTAGCCGATGGTCACATGTGGTGAGTTTCTGCTGATATTGTGTAGAGAGCTAATCCTATCTTTGATGGATCTTTGGCAATTCCTACTATGGCTCTGCCTGAAGGAGGTAGATCTTTGTTATGTAGAATAGACTGGCCCAGGCCTTAATGGCCCATTGACAAAGGGTGGGGGGCAGGAAGGTGGGAGCTGCTTTGTCTGTAAAATATGCTTCTCATATTTCTCATCCAGGGAAGTATAATATTCTGCCTTTTTCATATTTCCTAAAATATTTCACTCTTCCAGGAAAGGGGTGGGTGCTAACTTCCTACAGAACCTTTACTGATTCTTCTTTTGTTGCTTGCCATATTATTTTAGATAAAAGCCTTTCAGAGGCTTTTTTTCTGAAGCTTCTTTCAGAGGCTTCTTTCAGCCTCTGAAATATCTGTTTATGAGGCTGGGAGGGGCTATATTCGGAGTATGAGACACACCCAGATTTTCACCCTCTTTTTGGGGGGAAAAAGGTGTGTCTTATATTCTGAAAAATACGGTAGTCAGTTCTGATACTTCTTGGATATTGTATGATTTATCATCCCACCATGGACACATTTTATGTAAATATACTTTCCTTCAGGGCAGTCATTTTGAGAACAGCAAAATGCAGATGTATAGTAATCCACACATGCCATTGGCACCTCATAGATTACTGACTTTTTAGTAGTAAGTGTGAAGTATGTTGGCTAAATCATTCCTATCTACCAAATTACTTCTTTTATGGTGCAAAATACAGGAAGAATCACTTGGTGGCCTACTTTCCATCACTCTTTTGCTCCTGATATGTCCATAAAAGGCTTATGGACAGACCAATCTTTTGGAAGTGTCCAACTAATTGCTCACAATTTTCTTTCCAGTGGCTTTGGAACTTTTAGAACATACAATATAAAATAATATGGTAGGAAGGGTCCCTGAGGTCTTCTCCTTGTATAGGAGACTATACAATTCCAGACAAATGTTTGTCCAGTCTTTTCTCAAAAACCTGCAGTAATAGAGCAACTACAACTTTCAGAGGTGAGCCACTGATTAATTTTACTCACTGTCAGGAAATTTCTCCTTCGTTCTACGTTGGATCTCTCTTTCATGATCTTCCTCCAGTTACTTCTTGTCCTGCCCTTTGGAAAAGAATACATTGGAGAATAGATTCACATCCTCTTCTCTGTGATAGCTCCTCAAATACTGGAAGACTGCTTTCATATCTCCTCAGTCATTCTCTTCATTAGACTAGACACCTACTTCTCTTAATTGTTCATCATATGGTTTAACCTCTAGACACTTTATTATCTCTGCTGCTCTTCTCTGCACTCTTTCTAGGATCTCAACATTGTTTTTTGTATTTTAGTGATTAGAACTGAATGCAGTATTCCAAGTGCGGTCTTGTCAGTGCAATATACTATCACTTCATGTGATGTTGAAACTATCCCTGTGTTGATGCAGCCTAGCAATACATTATAGATTAGTGTAGGGTAGGGTAGTGTAGTGTAGTGTAGTGTAGTGTAGTGTAGTGTAGTGTAGTGTAGTGTAGTGTAGTGTAGTATAGTATAGTATAGTATAGTATAGTATAGTATAGTATAGTATGGTATAGTATAGGAATGCAGGTGTACCACACTGCTGGCTCTCTACTACTGGTAGGATACATAGATCCATCTCACAGCTGCTACTGTTGGGCCAGGTACCATCTATTCTATACCTGTGTATTTGGTTTTTTGTGTCTATGTGTAGAACCTTACTTTACTCACCACTTGATTGCAGTATCCAGTATTAAGTCTGTCAAGATCCTTCTGAATCTTGAGTCTATCTTCTAAAGTGTTACCGGTTGCTATTCCCCCCAGCTTGATGTCATCCGCAAATTTGATCAGTTCCCCTTCTACCCCCTCACCTAAATCATTTATGAAGATGCTGAAGAGTATTGGAGCTAAGACAGAACTTTGTGGTACCCCACTGTTTACTTCCTCAATGTAGATATAATTCAATTGAGGACCATACACTAAGTGTAGTTTGTCAGCCACTTGCAAATCCTCTGGTGGTGGTACTGTCTGCCCCATATTCTACTTATCAAGAAGTAGGTTGTGGTTTACTTTGTCAAATGCCTTTCTAAAGCCTAAGTAAACTATGTCCATAGGATTTCCCCAATTTGCTAATTTAGTTACTTTGTCAAAGAAGGCAATAAGGATTGTCTGACATGATCAGTTTTTGACAAACCCATGTTGGCTTCTAATAATTGTTTTGCTCATTTCTAAGTGTTGGTTGATTATCTTTTCCAAGATGTTCCATGGTATTGATATCAGAATGATTGGTCTACAGTTTTCTGGATCCACCCCCCCCCTTTTTGTAGATTGGAACCACATCAGCTCTTTTCCAGTACTCTGCTATTTCCCTAATGTCCCAGGAGCTTTGAAATATTTTGGTTAGTGGTTCTAAGATCACATCTCCAGCTCCTTCATAACCCTGTGATGTAATCCATCTGGTCTTGGTAATTTGAACTCATCTAGATTCACAAGTGTTCATGTAGAGCAGAGGTATCAAACTCGCAGCCCGTGAGCCAGATGCATCACACACTGGCCATGCCCACCCCTGGTTTAGTGAAGGGGAAAAGAGTCACAATACATCACGTGATGACAATGTGATGCTGCACGTTTGACACCTCTAATCTAGAGCCTAGGTGTTCTCTTACCTTCTTCTTTCCTGTTTTTACTTGCTTTAGCAATAAAAATAGCATTTAGACTTATGTACCATGCCATAGTGTTTTATAGTACTTTCTGAGCAGTTTACAAATGTCAGCATATTGCCCACAACAATCTGGGTCCTCATTTACCAAGGAAGGATGGAAGGCTGAGTCCTCCATGAGTCTGTAAGGATCGAATTCCAGACTATGGGCCGAGTTAGCCTGCAATAATGCATTCTAACTACTGCACCACTACAGCTCCTATTCTGCATTCCTATACCACCATCTCCTATGGTGCTGTTTTTGAAAGGTGGAACTATTTTTTTCTTTTTGCATGAAGACCAATACAAAGTTTTGTTATAGTTTTGATACGGAAGATAGAGATACATATAGTAGATAATGTCAATTTTTCTTTGTTTTTCATGTTTCTTTTTCTCTGCTTTGGCTTTTTTTTTTTTGACCCACTTTACCAGTTAAATGTTTCTGATCTTTGCTGATGTTCAATAAATAAACAAACATCAAACTCTATTTTTTGCTAGTTCTACCGAGAGGGGTGTATGGTTGCTTTGATCTGAATGCAGGGATTGACTGACGGAATGCTAGATGGCAACTAAACTGGAAATTACTTGCAGGCATTTTCCAGCAAAGTGAGGCTGCCCTATTATTCTCTCTAAATAATAGAGAAAAAATCGTCTATTCATGTTTAAACTTTTACTTCATCCTAGGATCTCAGTTGCACACTGGAGTTTGTGCTAGTGGGAAACTAGAAAAGTTGGTTTAAGACATTTTGAAAATACCAAAGTGGGGCAGGAAGCCTTTATTTCCTCTCTGGCCTGATGGCTTGTAGTGTATGTATTCCAAATCTTTATCTTGGCAACTAGATGTCTCTGGTCTAGTCATTATGTGTGTTTGTATACATGTACTTACATACAGTACATACAGTGGTGGGATTCAACCACTTCATCCCACTTCGAGAGAACTGTTAACTTTCTGAGCAGTTTGACAAACTGGTTGTTGGAAGAAATCATTAAGGCAGAGAACCAGTTGTTAAATTATTTGAATCCCACCAGTGGGTACATACATACATATAAAATGGGGTGTGTGTGTGGGGGGGGGAAGCACCATAAAATGGGAGAAAATGAGTGAACTGTTCATTTTATAAACTGTCCCACCTATTTTCTCAAGGCTTATGTTTCTTTTTTAAGCTAGACTTTAAAAACACAATTTATTAGGCAGCAAAATATTTTTTACAATCTTTCCTTTCCTTTTCTTTCCTTTCCTTTCCTTTCCTTTCCTTTCCTTTCCTTTCCTTTCCTTTCCTTTCCTTTCCTTTCCTTTCCTTTCCTTTCCTTTCCTTTCCCTTCCCTTCCCGCCCCACCCTACCCCACCCCACCTTTAAGGACTGCTTTATTACTTGTGGTACGATTGGGGAAAATTCTGTAAGAGTTGTAAAGTATGACTGGGTTCTATAAAATACAACAGTTCTTCCCAATTTCAACTGAATTACATTACTGCCGTATGAATATTTCTTAGTCTTGCAAAATATAATTTTATGGTTTTTAAAGAAGCAAATCAATCCAGCAGATTAAAGGGATGCTGTTCCATTTTTTTCAAATAAAACTGTCACCGTTATTATTCTCATTATAACTTTTTGCATTGAATGGGCTTCTTGGCAATATGTCTATTACTACACTGTAGATAAGGTTTTCGTCTGCTGATCTTAAATAAATGAATTAAAGATTTTATGTGCCAAGTTTTAGAATTATTTCTAGCCAGCTGAAATATTTGGGAATCTAAGCCTTTTTTAACTTTATAATCCTCGTAGTTGAAACAGCTCTGAGATGCTGGAATGTTTAATTTCTATTCAGTTTTGCAGTTTAATGAACTCTTTCAACTAATTGCATTTCAAACCTCATAATACATTGCAATTTTTTCCGGGGATGGTTAAGTATGACTTTTTTGTAGGATGGCTCAACTTTTCTTCTGATTCACAGTCCCCTTGGCTGACATAGTGGGACATTTGGATTAAGTTGAATTTGGTCAGGAGCCAAACTGGGAAACCCTTTACCAGTAAAGACTGAGTTGAGTGATAATGTTTTCAAGAGTTCATACTGTGAAAAGCAGGCTGGAGATTATGGCTCATGGACAACCACTCAAGTAGGTGAATCTCCTTCTCCTAGCACAAATTCTATAATTTGGGACATTGGCTCCAAGCTTCAAACTGTACCAGTCAGAATAAATTGGGATCAGGGCCCTATTATTACTTCTAATAGAGCATCTACTTTATCATCTCCAAGACATACAGCTCTTTAGCGTGGCATATGTGTCTTCCTAAGTGAAATCTGGAGAATGGTTGGATAGAATAGCAATATTTTGTCTGTCAGGAGAGTAATCTGAACAAGGTGGGATATGGGGTTACCAGATCTCACATAGTAGGTTACTGTTGGTTATTTTTGTTGTCTTGGACATACAATATAATTCACACCTATATTGACTAACACCTTTGACTCATCAAGTTAACTCAGTTTCTCAGAATCATTCATGGTAGTGGTTCCTCAAAACCATGATATAATAAGAATAACAGATTTGGAAGGGACCTTGGAGGTCTTCTAGTTCAACCCTCTGTTTGAGAAGGAGACTCTATACCAGTGATGATTAACCTTTTTGGTGCTGAGTGCCCAAAGTGTGTGCGCGAGAATGCATGCACATGTGTCCGAACCCTCAAAATGAAATGCAAGTGCCCCCATGCATGCATCCCAGCCCCCCATACCCCATTTTGGCTTCCAGGTTGGTGCAGGAGGCCTTCCAGGCCCAAAATGGGGCACGAGGGCACATGCAAACCCCCAAAATGCAATGCGAGTGCCCCTCACATTCACCCCTGTGCATGTGCCACATCCCCATGCATAGACCCCGCCCCCCGCTTATCCTGCCCTCAGGTGCATTGGTTAATAAGTTGACCCTCTCTTCTCTGTGATAGGTCTTTTGGAAAACCGTTATCATGTCACCCCTAATCCTTTTGTTCAACAGACTAGACTTACCTAGTTTCTTTAACTGTTCATTATCTGGAGTTTAGCCTCCAAATGACTTATTATCTTTATTGCTATTCTCTGCATTGTTTCTAGGGCCCCAGCATCTTTTTTGTATTGTGGTGATGACAATTAGATGCAGTATTCTAAGTGATGCCTCACTATTGCAGTATGGAGTAATACTATCACTTCCTGTGATGTTGAAGCTGTTCATCTTTTGATGCAGCCTAGGTCTGCTTTGGCTTTCATGGCAGCTGCATCAGATATTTAAATGGCGGTCAACTAGAACTCCTAGATCTCTCTCACAGTTGCTACTGTTGATCCAGATCCCACCTATCCTATATCTTCTTTTCTGGTTAGGTGCTGGATTTTACTTTTCTTACCAATGAACTGCATCTTGTTGGATAGGGCCCAATGTTCAAGTCTGTCTCAATCCTTTTGAATCTTAAGTATCTTCTAAAGTGTTGGCAATTCCTTGATATGTTTCCTTCTGTCCCCTCATCTAAATCATTTATAAAGATGTTGAAGAGTACTAGGCCTAAAACAGACCGTTGAGGCATGCTTCCCTCTATGTAAATGTAGTTCCATTAAATGTGGTTGGTCAACCACTTATGAATCCATTTGGTGGTGATGCTTCTTTATGCCACATCGTTTTATTTTACCAAGAGATAGGCTATGGTTTACTTTATCAAATGGCAGAAGTCACGGTGGCACAGTGGTCAGAATGCAGTACTACAGGTTACTTCTACTGATCACTGGCTGCCAGCAGTTTGACAGTTAGGGTTTCACTGGCTCAAGGTTGACTCAGCCATCCATCCTTCTGAGGTCATAAAGCCAGCTGGGCTTTACAGCCAGCTGGGCTGGCTTAAAATTTTAATGGGTTATTTTAAGGGTAATGGGTTTTAATTTTTGGGAAGCCAATTCGATTTAATTTTGTTTTAAATTATTTTAAATTTTATATTGTATGTATTTTAATTTTGGCTGTTCACCGCCCTGAGTCCTTCGGGAGAAGGGTGGTATACAAATTTAAACAATCAATCAATCAATCAATCAATCAATCAATCAATCAATCAATCAATAAATAAAATGAGGGCCCAGATTGTTGGGGGCAATATGCTGACTCTGTAAACTGCTTAGAGAGAGTTATAAAGCACTGTGAAGCGGTATATAAGTTTAAGGCTATTGCTATTGAAGTCTAAGTAAACTATGTCCATATAATTTTTCCAATCCGCTAATTTAGTCTCTGTAAAGAAGGCAGTAAATTTTGTCTGGCATGATCTGTTTTTAAAAAACCCATGTTGGCTTCTAGTAATCACCTTGCTCATTGTTAGGTGCTTGCAAATCTGCTGCTTGATTATTTTTCCAGAATTTTCCCAAGTATTGATTATTCTGTACTTTCCTGGATCTATTTTTTCCCCTTGTTTGAAGATTGGAACCACATCAGCTCTGGCAGTTCCTGGAGCTTTGAAAGATTTTGTTCTGAAATCACATCTGCCAGGTCCTTCAGAACCCTGGGGTGCAAACCATCTGATCCTGAGGATTTGAACTCATTCAGATTGGATAGTCACCACTTTTTTTGCCTATTTTGACTTGTGTTCCTATTCTGTCTTCTACTGTACTGCTTTTGACACATTGGACTATTTTTTCCTTTTTTGTAAATACAGTTGTAAAGAATGAATTAAGGAGTTTCACTTTTTCCGTTACCTGTCACCTCCTTGCCATCTTCTCTCCTTAGTGGGCCAATTGTTTCCTTGTTTTTTACATGTCGAAAGTTTTTTTTTAAAAAAATTAATTTTGGCATTTATTACAAGTCTTATTTCATTCTGAGCTTTAATTTTCCTGACTTTGTTTTTGCAGATTCAGGATATTTGCTGGTATTCTGTTTTAATTATGTGTCCCCTTTTCCATTTTTATATGTGTCCTTTTTGTCTCTCAGTTTATCAGACAGTTCTTTATGCAACCATGCTGGTTTCATCTGGGATCTCCTGTATTTCTCTAGGGCAGGGGTAGGCAAACTTGGCTCTTTTACACCTTGTGGACTTCGACTCCCAGAATTCCTGAGTCAGCCAAGCTGTCTTTGCCTACCCCTGCTCTAGGGTATTGTGTTAGACTGGGCTTTTATAAACTCATATTTCAGAGACTCCCAAGCAACTTGAGCTGTTTCCCTCTTTAGGATTTCTAACCATGGAATCCTTCTAGAATAAACCATGGAATAAACTCTCATTAGATGTATTGAAGTCAACTCTCTTAAAGTCTAGAACATTAGTTTGACTTTGTTCAATTACTTGTGCCTGCATTATGTTGAATTCCAGTATTTCTCTATCAGTGTCTATCTGGAACTATCTGGAACTAATAATAAATTTTATATTTACAAAATAAATGTAAAATTTATCTGTAAAAAGTACCACCCAAGAAATAATGTAGGGCAAAAATGCATTATGTAGATCATACAGGGATCACTGGTGTCATAGTGAGTGGATGAAAACATGAAGTTTTCTTCGTAATGTTTGTTTAGATGTTCCTCAGTTGCAATAATCGTAAGATGATCTTTTAATGAGTATTAAAGAAGGATGGTTTCAAACTATTAAAATAGTTTATTCCTATCCAAGTTCCATGTAAAGATCTAGAATAACCTTTTCAAATGGTTCTGTTAGCCTTTTTTCACTCTTTATATTGATGGCAGTGATGACTTATTTCCTTCCTTCCTTCCACTTATTTTATTTTTTTGTAACCAACCAGGAAGAAAAGGATGAAATATTTAGGCGAGCCTTTAAAAAATCAGGAAGAGAGAGAAACAGTCAAATTTCTGGCTATTTGCAAAATTATTTATGGGTTCAGACACCATAAATTTAGAATGTTAGGTTTATTTTACAACATCTTTAAAGTGACCACTTGAGGATCTGATAAATTAATTTACTATTTTATTTACTACTTAATTTATAGCCCATTGAATTGACAAACAACTAAAGGCAGCTTACAAAGGGAGTTAAAAACATAAATTTGCTGCCAGGATTCCCTATCTTCCAGAAGGAGATAATTGAAAGGCTTGTGTCTTGTCTAAGATATTAAAAACACAGAGTAGCTTTCCTCACCTTTTTCCCAGTTAGAATACCAATACCTCCAGGGCAAATATTAAACCTACCATATTTTTCAGAGTATAAGATGCACTCCCCCCACCCTGAAAATTTGGGTGCATCTTATACTCCGAATGTAGCTTTTTCGAAGCTTTTTTTCAGCCCTAACAAGGCACTAACGAGGCACTAGTGAGCGATCTTCCCAGCTTTGCCTGCTCCGCTGTGCTTTAATGAGACGCTAGTGAGTGAAGCAATCTCCATGCTTTGCTCCAACTCTCAGCTATTCTTTAGAAACTTTTTTTCAGCCCTAACTAGGCGCTAGCCGAGTGAAGGGATCTCCCCCCCCTGCTTTGCCTGCTTTTCTCACTGCTGCTTCCTCTCAGCTGTGCAAGCAGGGGATAAAAAACCAGCAAACTAATGTGCTGAAGCTGACCAGACTAAGGAGGCTAGCCAGATGAATACCTGGTAGACAAATCCCCCCCCTTATTTTCCTCCCCAAAAACTAAGCTGCGTCTTATACTCCAGTGCATTTTATACTCTGAAAAATACGGTATGTGTTGCAATATTTTCAGGATCAGACTCAATAATATTAGTAAGAGTTAAAGGTTTAAATATATTTCCTTTTATTTACAATAGGCATTCTATATTCACTGAATATTCACAGATAGAAGCCAGGAAAAGGGTGTAGGTGGCTCCTTATATATACAATGGGTGGAGCTATAAGTGGGAGTGGTGAATTATGAATACATTAAGAAGTGAAGAATAAGTTAACCCCTGATATCCCGTTCATATATTATTTACACATTAGAGAATAAGGCATTTACATCTGACAAATCCCCCTCTAAATGCCGATTCGTTATACAACACCAATTACACTCAGATTCAGGACAATACAATACATACAACTTAGAAGTTAAATATTTGTGTTGCTTAGAAGGTAAAGGCTTTGTCAATATGTCAGCTAACTGTTCTGAGGTATCACAATGCACTGCTTTAATAAATCCATCCTGAGATAATTGTCTCACATGTTTAAATTTTATATCTATATGTCTGGACCTTTGTCCAATGGCATCAGATCTAGATATTTCAATGGCTGCTTTATTATCTTCATGCATAACAAAAGGCAAAACAGGTTTTTTCCAAACATCTGAAATTAAATCATTAAACCATACAAGGTTATTTGCAGCTTTGGATAAACAAACATATTCCGCTTCTGTCGTTGAAGTGGCCACTAGTTCTTGTTTACCAGTGTACCAGTAAACTGGACAGTCATTTAAGAGAAATATATAACCAGATGTACTTTTTCTACATGAGGTGTCTCCAGCCCAATCTGCATCTGCATAACATGTAAGCTTTGGTTCTTTATTGTCTTTAGGTTCTAATATTAAGCAAAAGTCTAGTGTACTTTTCAGATATCTTAAAATTCTTTTAACAGCTTCCCAGTGATACATTGTTGGTTTGCTGACATGTCTGGATAATAGATTGAGTGGTAAGGCGATATCTGGTCTAGTCCAATTAGATATATAAAGAAGTGAACCTATGATTGATCTATAAAACGTGTTATCCTTGAATTCGGGGGAAGATTCATCAGTATTTCTTAGAAAATCAGTTTGCATAGGAGTATCACAAGGTTTGGCATTGTTTAAATTGCATTTATTTAAAAGTTCTACAATCTTATCTCTCTGAGTAAGTTTGAATCCCCTTCTAGTCTTATTAATTTGGACACCAAGATATTTGTTTACTTTACCTAGAGATTTTAACGAGAAATGTTCATTTAGTTTGGTTACAAAGGTTTCTCTTCTCTCTTTATGTTTTCCTATGTATAAAATGTCATCCACATAAATCAATACAAATTCAATGTAATCATCATCCTTTTTGACAAAAAAGCAGTTATCAGCAGTAGTAGCGTTGAAGTCCATGGTTCTAAGTACTTTCACTAAACAATCATACCATCGTTTACCAGATTGTTTTAACCCGTATAAACTCTTGTTTAACAACCAAATTTCATTTTTGTTTGTGTATTGACTGTGAGGTGCTCTTACGTATATTTCTTTATCTAGTTTAGCGTGTAGATACGCAGTCTGTATGTCGTATTGAAATACATCAAGGTTGAGTGCTGATGCTACCACTAGAGCTGTTTTGACACTCTCTGTTCTTACTGTGGGGGAATACGTGTCAGTATAGTCCTCCGGATATTTCTGTGCATAACCTTGTGCAACTAGTCTAGCTTTGTATAGAGTATTGCCTCCCTCTAAGTTCTTAATTTTATATATCCACCTGGTACCAATAATTGTTTTATCCTTAGGTGCAATTGCAGGTGTAAATACATTTAATCCTTGTAAACTTTCCATCTCTTTTTTCATCGCTAATTCCCATTTTTCCTTTTCTTCACGAGGGAGTTTTAACACTTCCTCATATGTATTGGGTGTTGTTGGCTCACCATCCATATGCATTACGTAATCTTTGTATTTATTTGGCATTTGATTTCTGGTGTTTCTAATGGTTTTTTCAGGTTTACTATCGTTATCATGCAAATATCTTGCTTCCTTTTTTGTTAATGTGTCTGTCTTAATTTTGTGTTGGCTATTTGTCCAAATTTTGGTTTTGTTCTTATTTTTGTTGATATTTTGCTTTTCTATGATCCCTTCTTCATGAGATTTTGTACCTTTATATTTATTTGGAAATATTTCATTAAGATGTAATTTAGACCAGTTAGCCTGTTCATGGAACACAGCTGTTCTGGAGACTATAAATTTGTTATTGTTATCAATGAATCTGTACCCTTTAGTACCGGTTTCATATCCCATAAATCTGAGTCTTCTGGATACGTTTTCTCCCTTTCTTCTTAATTGTTTAGGTATGTGTACGTCTGCAGTGACTCCAAATATATGCATGTGTGCTAATTTTGGTTTTCTATTATACATCACTTCATATGGTGTCTTATTTACAATGCTGGACCATGTTCTATTTTGTGTGTAATTTGAATAATGTAAGGCTTCTGACCAGAATTGTTTGCTTAAGCCAGCATCTTCCAATGTGCATCTAATCATGGTTTGTAATGTGGAATTTTTCCTCTCTGCAATCCCGTTCTGGAACGCAGAAAATGGACTAGATGTGTAATGTAACATTCCTTTGTCTTTTAACCATTGGGAGAATTCTTTAGACATGAATTCGCATCCCCTATCTGTCATAATTTGTTTTATTTTGATGTTGTGTTGTGTTTCTATGCGTTTGTAAAATTCTTTAAATTTTTGAAATGTTTCATCTTTGTGTTTTAATGTATAAACAAACCCATAGCGGCTATAATCGTCCACTATTGTCAGGAAGTAACGTTTTCTATAAGTGATTGATGGAGTTAATGGACCAACTAAGTCCATGTGTACTAAATCAAAAATTTTGTTAGTTGATCTAGTAGATTTTCTTGGTCTGGGGCTAGTTTTTAGTTTTGTAGATTTACATACTGAGCATTCCAAATAGTTTTCACAATTTTTTATTTTAACACCTTCTGCGTGTTCAGTCATTTTTTGTACTACAGGAAAACTGGCATGTCCTAACTTCCTATGTAAGATGTGAGCACACTCATCATGAATTGGCTTACCTATTTTTGGTTTTTTTTCATTGTGTGCATCTTTGTGATCATGAGATGTTTTACACTCATCATTGTCACTATTGCTAATATTTTCATCATCTACTTCAATACAATCTTCCATATTTGAGTCAATGTTATGCAACCATTTTTCCTTAGTTATCAGATAAGGTAGGCCTCCTTTAATCATCACTGTGCCTATATTTATTTTATTCTTCTCCAAAATCGCTTTTCCTTTTGAAAAAACAATGTTAATGTCAGAATCTCTACTTAGTTTTATAGCACTTAGTATGTTATGAGGTATCTCAGGTATTAGCAATACCCCCTCTATTTTTCCTAGACCAGGCAAGGTTACATTCCCTCTACCTAATACTTGCACCTTTTCTTGGTTAGCTACCTTTATTACAAATTTATCTTCTGCAAATGAAGACAATATATTTTTGTTATTAGTGGTGTGATTAGTTGCTCCAGAATCAATAAGCCAATTATTGTTCTCATTTTGCTGTATGTTAGTGTTGTCTTGTTTATTTAGCCCGTTCAGTGAGCCAGATTTTCTATCCTTTGAATTATCTCTGCCCCCTCTATTCTCTTTGTAATTTGGTGGGCTCCTATATCTATGTCTATCTATGGAAGACTGTCTATAATTGTATTTGTTTCTATATTCTGACCTATGCCTTTCTCTTGAAATTTTGGGACAGTCTCTTCTATTGTGTTCCCTGGATCCACAATTGTGGCATTTAAATGTTTCATTATATTTTTCTTGGAAAGCTACTTTCCTATATGGTTTGTGTTCTGTGTGATTGCTAGAACGATTCCTTCTTGAATTGTCTTCTGCTATCAGTTTATTGTATAGACTTTCTATGGATAAATATCCTAGATTGATAGTGTCTAAATGTGACATAAAATTGTCCCATGATAAATCAAGTGAGTTGATAATAACACTTTTCATTGTTTGGTCTGAAATCACCTCCCCCCTCAAATGCAGCTCAGCTCTTATTTTGTTTAAATATATTAAATGCTCACTTATGGAAACCCCTGGTTTTACCCTAGATGAAAAGAAATCTTTAGACATCCTTGTGGTGGTAGCTACACTGTCACTGTGAAATAAATTAAACATGCATTGAATGATTTCTGAAACAGTCAGATTTGGCTTAATGCTATGATACATTGCAGGAGACACACTAGATATTATTAAGAAAAATGCTCTATGGTGTAAACAATCTATTTTTAGAGTCCAAGGTCTTTTTGGGGGACTAGTGATAAAAAATAATAAGTTTTCCTTCATAAAGACAACCTGGAGCTGTTGATACCATTCTTGCAAATTAACGCCATCAACCCTTAGCTTTGGGAAGTCACTGGGTAAATTTCCGACATTATTGTGTCCATTACTTACAACCTGAGGTAGTCCGTGGTCTCGCAAGTGTAGAAAATTGCAAAACGGCATGGGGATGCTCGCAACGAGTCTGCATGGTCTCCTCGCCAGTTCATGTCTTCCCGGACTGTCTGCATAGTTTTGCGCATGTGCGTTGTCCATTTCTTCTTTGGAGTCGTCGTGGAAGGTTCTCTCCATTGTGGCTCGCTCGTTCTGCTCCTCTTCAGATGAATCGGTCTCTGGTTCAATTTTGGGAGTCTTGACGACGGCGGCTGCTCTTCCTCTTCCCCTGAGGGCTTTGGTGCTTGCTTCGGTTTGTGGCGTAGGGCGGTACCGGCAGGGCTCTCTGGGTTCGGGCGTCGGCGTTCTCGTAGTCAGGATGGAAGCGGGCAGGTCTTGAGGCATCGGCTTGCTCGCTCGCTTCTTCGGTAGCTGTTTGTTAATTTTTAGTTTTGGCCCAAATGCAGCAAAAAGCGTTTTCATTGCTGATTTTATTTGGGAGTTTGTTGAATCATCTTCACTTTCTGATTCTGATTCTTCTGAGGAGTTTGAATCTTCTTTTTCATTTTCGTTGTTTGGTAACGTTTTTCGCGCCAGAAATTTTGAATTGAGCATTTTGATTGGCTCTGCTTCGCTCACCCTGGAGGCCTGTTGAAACCAAGATGGCTGCCATTCAAAATTTCGCGCGGGATCACCGTTTTTCTTCTTCGTAATGACTTTCTCTGCAGTCATATCACTCACTATTTTTGGGTCTTTAGACTTTTCATTAGTGATGTTTTTCTCTCTCGCTGCTCCGCTGTTCTTCAGCATATCTTGGAGTTTCGCGATGAGGCTTTCATCATTCTTCTGGCTCTTTAATAGTTTTAATATCTCTGACCTGAGTTCGTTATTCTCTATTTCGATTTCCTTCTGGTCATCAATTTCATCTATTATTTCTTCGTCTTCAGTGGTGTATTCTTCGGATTCTCTCGAAATTGCGTTTGTGGATTCGTTGATTATTTCTTGTTCTGTTTCCATTTCTTTGCTGTAGGCCCTGGTGTTGGGCCTATCTTTCTTAGACATTTTTAAGTTTTTTTTTATTGAGTCAATTAACCATCCTCTGCTACCAGCTTGTTGCAATATTTTCAGGATCAGACTCAATAATATTAGTAAGAGTTAAAGGTTTAAATATATTTCCTTTTATTTACAATAGGCATTCTATATTCACTGAATATTCACAGATAGAAGCCAGGAAAAGGGTGTAGGTGGCTCCTTATATATACAATGGGTGGAGCTATAAGTGGGAGTGGTGAATTATGAATACATTAAGAAGTGAAGAATAAGTTAACCCCTGATATCCCGTTCATATATTATTTACACATTAGAGAATAAGGCATTTACATCTGACAGTATGTTTGAGGAAAACATAGGTTAAATATTTGCAAAGAATATTTGCAAAAAACTGGCGAATCATTAGCTTGCAGGAAAGTAGAGTTTTCAGTGTGTTTTCACCTCCATTTAACCAGACTTCTGGATTTTTGCAGCTCAAATCTGATAGCCCTCTGAAAAACGGTGTTCACTAGTTTTCTCCATAGCAGAAAACCGTTTTTAGAAAACAAGACGTGTACTGTTCTTCTACCAAAAACCTGTATTAACTTGACAACATTCTATTTTTTCTGTACATTACAGGGCTAAAGAAGATGAGAGATGCGATATTATTGCACCAATATTTCTTGTTCTCTCATTGTCACCAGGGGTTAATGAGGCAGCCACTAAGAAACAGCATTTCTGCTAAACAGGAACATCTCTGCAAGTAAGGAAGCTGACTTGGCGGAACGTCCTTCCATTCCCACACCGTTATTCCTTTCATGTATTGGTCTCTGCGGTACCGACAATTGTTTGTGATACAGGAAAAAAAAGCAGACATTTTTCTCTTTTGCCAACTTTATCAGCAGAGAGAGCAAGAAAGCATCTTAGCCTGTCAGCAGCTTTCTGACTTCTGAAAGTTATTTGGCCTTAACTAGTACTGTGGTGGCTAATTTAGAAGTCCCAGATGTGAAGATAGCAAGAACAGATGTATTGTGGGAAACTACCATGTGCCATGGAGGCTGAACCTTTCAGCTGCAGTTCAGCAGCTTGGCCATTACCTAATGGAAACATTTCCAGATTTACAGATCATATCTTCCTGAAACCTGGGGATGCTACGAAGGAATATTTTTTTAAAAAAATAGCTATTCCAGTTTTAATAATTATGCATTTTTAAGACTCCACCATTACCCCAGTCTCTAGTCATCATTATGTCCACTGGCCTATCAATCACTTTTCAAAATGAATTACTATTATGCAATTGAAATTTGCCTGGTTGCAAATTTCATGCTCGAGTTACTGTGGTGCCTTTGCTTTTATTTATTTATTAAAAAAACTGGTTTTCAGCAACAGTTCTGTAATTTCTTCTCTTCACTTTTTTTTTCTTTACAAGCTTTCATCAGTTTTGTAGGAGTTGTGCTGTCTTATCTTATATGAGTTATCTGTAGAAAATAATGGCAAACCACACAAACCCTTTGTTTTTCTAGTTGCGTGGTGTGTAAGGGGCAACATGCTTTTCCTTTGGAAGGACATTCAAGTGTGCCTGACATTTTATTCTAGTTCCTGACGGGCAACATGAAAGCCTTTCTTGTATTGCGTATGAGTCTGTCATTTAATCTTTTCATGGTGCATTCTCTATTGATGGAGCTGCTAAATGCTTATACAGTGGTGGCTGGATTGGGGAAGTATAGCCACATCAAAATGGAAGACTTGAAGCTTTTGACCTGTGAAAAAATAGTGATATTATCTGGCAATAATGGATGTATAAAAATGTATCTGCTTAGAGGATGTGCCTAACAAAGTTACATTAATTTAATAGAAAGCTTTTAAAGACTGTTGCCCAAGCTCTGTAAATATTAAGGTGTTCATGTTCACTAAAGGAATTTTGGAAGAATGGGTTGCCCTTAAGGCTGTTGGACCCGTTTAAGTTTTAATGAAAGTGTGCTTAAAGTTGATTCTAAATACTCCTTCCTAAGAAAATGCAGAATTGAATTTCCATTTGAATTACACTCATAGTGTAAGAGAATAAGCCTCCCTGATAGGTTAGAGCAGGGGTGTCCAAACTTGACATGCTGGCTAAGGAGTGGTGGGTTTCAATTTTTTTTACTACTGGTTCTGTGGGTGTGGCTTGGTCGGCATGGCTTGGTGGGTGTGGCAGGGGAAGGATACTGTAAAATCTCCATTCCCACCCCACTCCAGGGGAAGGTTACTACAAAATCCCCATTTGTTGTGGCCCATCAGCAGCCTGTGCAGCTAGTAGCTGATTCCGACAGCGAGGAGGCTGGTGTGGTGCTGCGCCAGCAGCTGTGCAGCTGGCACTCGAGTCGGACAATGAGGAAGCTGGAGAAGATGTGGTGCCAGAGATAGGGATTCAGACAATCACTTAAATATGAGCCAACGATGTCTGGCAGGAGACAAAAATGCCATCCTAGACTGCATTAGTTCTGGTCAACACAATATACAAAAGATATTGAAATTCTGGAAAGACTATAGAGATGAGCAAAAAGTGATTAGGGGGCTGGAGGCTAAAACATAAAAAGAACAGTTACAGAAATTTGGTATGTCTAGTCTAAGGAAAAGAAGGACTGGGGAGACATGATATCACTTTTCTAATATTTGAGGGGTTCCTATAATAGTGTTTTTTCTGGATTAAGATTGAACTTTGCTAGCTAAAATTTTCTAACATAGCAACAAGATATTAATCAAAGCATCTTCTGGGGGCAACAAAAGGTTCATCCATACATCTCCTCAACTAATGGATATGCTTCCATAGCTATTCTTTGAAAGAGATAACATCACTATGCAATTTTTTCACATTCCTAGTGCAACATTAAGCTCCGCTAACTTTATCTTGATCAGGACTGATGGCAAAATTGTATTCTCTGCCTTCTCCCATTACAAGTTTTCCCATATCTGCAAATGGTCTTGCCTCAGATGGGGCTGCAATGGTGAAGCAGCAAAACATAGAACATAAAACATAGAATAAGATTTTGAAAGATCTCAGAGATTTTCTAGTCCAACCCACTATTCAGAACATTCAGAAGCTTCCATGGGTGAAGAGGAAGAAGAGAAGGAGCCTCTTCTCAATGCACGGGCGCGCAGAGCTGCCAAAAGGCACAAGTGGCTCCTCAGGAGGAGGTCTCCTTGAGAGTAAAGCTTGGAGCTAATTGGCCACTCCCTTAGCCTATTTAAGGACGGACGACGTTCACTCTCCTTCGCGTCTTGATCTTAGTTCTTTTATCAGTTCCTGCAAATTGCTTCTGGGCTTTCTGCCAATCATGGTAAGATTACAATTATTTATTCTTTGGATTCTTGTAGGCTGTTAAGAAAGTTAATTAACAGCCTTTGTTTGAAAAAGAACTGATTTAATTTAGTAAACTAAGGTTTGTACAGACTTTGTGTGTGCTGCGTTCTTTGGGGTCCGTAGTTGGGGCAGAACACCATTTCCTCCCGATCAGCTGAGACTTGGGAGGCAGAGAATAGATGGGGGTGGGGCCAGTCAGAATTTTTACTACCGGTTCTCTGAACTACTCAAAATTTCCACTACCGGTTCTCCAGAACTGGTCAGAACCTGCTGAAACCCACCTCTGCTGCTAAGGAATTCTGGGAGTTGAAGTCCACAACTTGCCAAGTTTGGAAAGCTTTGGTCTAGAGGAGAAGGTACCAGTTTCAAACCAAATTCCAATTTGGTTAGGCAACTTTGGACTGATTCTATGTCTCCATGAGGTGAAGTGGAATCTTTCTCAAGGGAACAGAGCTAAACTGAGCTTCTGATGCAATGAAATGAGGCTTCATGGATGATTTGATATATCAGAGCACTGCAGAAAACCGGCACATGTTTTTGCAAATATGTTACTTTTAGAATCTGTTTCCACATAATCTGTCAGAGTAGGGGCAGGTGAATAGACAGGTTGACTGAAAATGGTAAAAAATCATTGATGGTTGACATTATAATAAATCTAATAAATGAAAGAATGAGTAAGGAAGTTCATCAGAATTCCCTGAACACAGGACTTTGGGGACAAATGTTGCAATATCTCATTTATTTTCTCATTTGACTTATGCATTTTTCATATCAGTTTCAAACAACTTTCAAAGATTTACAACCATTTAATTTGCACCAACAAAGATGTCCGTGTACATATGTACACACACACAATCCCCATCCACCCTCATGAGATGGGCATAGATTAAAAGAACTAAGTTGCAGTGAGTCACTATTTTTATTTCTAAAGATACTTTGGGGATTTAAGTGGGTTCATACCATCCAGGTTTTTGTTTCAGTTGAGGGCCACATTTAATTAACAAGAATAGAGCTGGAAGCGACCTTGGAGATCTTCTAGTCCAACCCCCTGCTCACAGAAATTAGACCTTTGTATTGAAAAAGAGCCATATCCATTCTAGTGGATAGGTATGTTTTCTGAATAAGGTAAAACTTTCCTTAATAATATTTCTCTTTTTACAATTAAAAGAAAAAGTTTCTTTCAATCTCCTCTCAAGTATTAGGTCTTATAGTTTTGGGAAATGTATGGTGGAATAGTAACTTGCAGAATGATAAATGACCCTGTAATTTAATTATCACAATCATTACAAAAAGTATAATTGATAGTAATTACATTAACTATGACACTTCCTCTTATTTTATTAATGAAATCCACCTAGGATATAAAAAAGTCTAGGACATAACGCAACATAGTGGTTTTATTCTTTTTCTGGGCTTCAAGCTGACAACAGTCATGTCTAGTCCAACATCCTTGCTGGGTGACCAGATGGCACGGAAAAAAGGACAAGGTATCCTGACATCTTTAATATTTGGTAGAATAGGAAACTGAGCAGATATCTTGTTTTACCTCCTTGAGAGCCAGCTGTCTTTATGTTTCTTCTTCCATACAACTCTTAAAAGTTCAGGCAGTCTGATTTGGAAACACTATTTTACCTCCGTTTTTAACTGGTCTTTTATTATTATCTTTGCTCTAAATAAAGCTTGTTTGAAAGGTAGGCTTGAAAGAGGTTTACCAGAGTAGGGTAAAGATTAAGTATTATTGAAACTGAAGGCCTAAATTTTGTATTGAAAAAGGTAATAGTGATGGCAATGGCAATGGCAATAGTAATAGCACTTACCCTCTCTGGGCAGTTTACAATGTCAACATATTGCCCCCAGCAATTTGGATCCTGATTTTACTGACCTTGGAAGGATGGAAGGCTGAGTCAATCATGAGCCCATCGTGATTGAACTTCATCCTGTGGGCAGAGTAACCTGCAATACTGCATTCTAACTACTGTGTCACCAGGCAAGAGGGTTTCTGTCTAAATTCAATCCTTAATTGCATATTGAATGGCAAGAAGGAACCCTGAGATTTTAGATCTTCTTTTACCAGAAGTATATTGGATTAGGGAAAGAGAAGAAACTAAACCCATTTTGCAGCCACATGGATAGCTTTGGAAATACCCTAAGCATGAATCGGTCCCATCTATTTGAACTGGAGTATGAATCAGGAAACATGAAACCCTGATTACCCATTATGTCTCATGATCAACCATTGTGAAAATGCCTATATCTCTCAGACCATGATGAATTTTTAAAAGACAGTTAGAAAATAGTGAGATGATGAAACAGCCAAATTCAGTATAAATCAGTGCAAGAGTTTTCAGCACACCTGATCGTTTGACTGTAGCAATTATGAATTGAGATTACTTTAAAGGTTACTGGAGATTACTGGAGCCAAGCAAAAATAGGAATAAGAAAAGAATCAAAAGAAATAAATCAATGGTTGTTTGCAACTGTGTCATCAAATATGCAACCACCCATTTCATTTGGGTGACAATGAAGTGTGATTGTAGTAATACCAATTATATAAGTATGTTTTTTCTCTCTAATGTGCAGAAACTTGCCCCCTTCTCTCTCCCGTGGCTTTTTTTTTTTCTTGAGCAAGCACCAAAAGCCTTTTAAATTGGATCCATGGCATTGAAAAAGGCAATAACTCATTGACTCATGAAGAATCTATTGGAGGTGAAGCTCCACAGAGGATTTTAAATCAAGGACAGAGAATATTTGTTTGATGCCTCCATCCCTCAAGTTAGAAGCTGAGGTAGAAATCATCTCAAAATATATTTCCGACTTTTTGCTGGGTTTGGACTTTGCATGGAACCACAGCAGAGCCCTACCTTGCTCGGGACTGTCTCTCCTTTGTTAAGCAGGCACAACTCTGTCTTGTGTTAATGAAATTGCTCTTTTTCACACCCACTGCCTCATTTGATGACACTGCCTCTGAACTCAAGAAGCGTCCCCAGAGTGTTTCAACTGTGTCTTTCATAGACGTACTGACAGTCAATTTGCTGAAGAAGTTTTTTAGCTGGGTTGCCTGTTGCTGCATATTTCAAAGGAGTCCAGAAAATGATTTTGCAGTGACAAAGGTAGCTTTGAATGCTCTTTTTTTAAACAAAAATTTCTACTGACTTTACCGTGCCATGACCAAGAAACGACTCTTCCTTATACTACTTTTTGATCTGATGGTACCAATTCCCATGTGTTTCCTCTACCCCCCCTTTTCCAAATATAATTCACTCTTCTTTTACTTTTTCAGGAGTCAATTATCCCT
Organism: Pantherophis guttatus; assembly: GCF_059756535.1. NCBI lineage: Eukaryota > Metazoa > Chordata > Lepidosauria > Squamata > Colubridae > Pantherophis > Pantherophis guttatus. The sequence continues at coordinate 40,100,327 of NC_142070.1, forward strand.
TCATTTCTTGGGCTGGCAGCCGTCTTAACATTCTTTTCTCATTTCTATTTGTAGGACTGCTTTGTGCAAATAAATATTGAAATTCGTATAGTTTCTCAGTCAAACCTGCACTTGTAAGGGCTCTGATCATATCTCTATTGCTCCCCAGATATACGAGCAGTCTGCTGATTTCTTAAACGATCTGGTGTTTCTCAGACTATGCTTCTTTGTGTTTTGAAAAAAAAGATTTTTTTTAAAAAAAAGTCTGAACAGATACAGTCTCTTATCTATTTAAACAGAGCCAGAGCCAATATCTTGTAGCACACTGCAGCTAATCCTCCCACCTCATTCAACAATTATTCATATCTTGGTAGGATGTATCAGCTGAACAGGGAGATGCTTTATAAAATACGTCATGGCATGAAGCTCTTTATGTCTTTTTAAAATTCAAAATGCAAATATTGCACATCAGAGTTGTGGTATGTGGAAAAACAATCACACCCTCCCAGCAGAGGCGGGCCTCACATAATTTAACAACCGGTTCGCTCTAACTCCGAAAATGTGAATGCACATTTTGACTTTGTTTTGACGTTGAACTTGGGAACTTTATGAACTTGTTCTCTGTTCCCAAACTTGAGAATTGGACTCCTTGAATTTCTGCTGGTTCCTGTGCAGGGTGAATCCTGGGGAATACTATTTGGGGTTGATGAAACCTCAATAAAGATTTCACCCTTTGAGGTGTGTGCAAGTATGAGCAGGACAGGACAGCAAGTGAGTTTGCCCTCCAGATATAGATTGTAATCCTCAGATATATGTTAAAAAATGACAGATAAATAAAAAGATAAAAAAAGAAATAAAATGTCAGCTGAAAAGAAAAAAATTGTATCTTAGCTCTTAGAGTAAAAAATGAAATATCAGCTAGCAGTTAGTGTAAAAGATTATAGAAAAATAGTTGTTTGTATTAATATTGAAGATGCTCGTTCTTTTAAAAATGCTGCAGCCTTTATAGCTTGTAATCCACAGAAGAAGGTAGAGTGATAATTGCAGATAAATAGAATTTGCCATGTTTTATTGCAGTTTAGAGCAGTTTTATAATCCTTGTAAATCAGTTTACAGTCCTCATAAATTTACACTCTTGCTTTGTGGTTAGTCTAAACAAGCCTTGCTTTATAATAGCCAGAGAAACTATAGTGTAAATAGAACCTTATAGTGTAAACAAAGTCTTGAATAAATGATCATTCAGTTTTCTCAGAATCACTCAATACATAAATATTCATATCCAGTTCATTCGGGATCGTTGAATTCATCTAAATTCAGTTCAGCGATTATAATCTTTATAATATTCAGCATGTACAGTATGGTTGGAGAAAAAAAATCATTTGCAAAATTCATTACAAGATTCATTTCTCAATTGTAATCCTTGAAAGGATGCACGGTTAATGGTAAAAAAAACCTATGTAGTTAATATTGAAAAATTAAAAAGGACAGTTAATATAAGACAAGAGATAATAAAGGCTGAGTTGCTGTGATTTGTCCTCTCCCTCTTTCCATCCCTTCCTCCCTCCCTCCCTCCCTCCCTCCCTTCAGTATAACAAAGGGGAGGGCTCTTCTCTTCCCAACAAAGAATGCCATTTATGTACATTCCTGATTCAGATCTTATACAATGAAAAGCAGTTAAGATGCTATATCATATATCTTTCTATTGGAAGAATGTAGTCTGACCATGAAATATTCATTCCAAACGAATGCTGTAACAACAGCATATGTTCACTTGCTGTTGGTGAATTATTTACTAGGACAACTTTACCAATGTTACCAATGTTAAGATGGACACCTAACATCAAAAATGCCTTCAAAAAAGCACAACAAAGAATGTTCTTTCTGTGTCAACTCAGGAAGCTGAAACTGCACAAAGAGCTGCTGATTCTATAGAGGAATTATTGAGTCTGTCATCTGTACCTCCATACTGTAACTGTCTGGTTTGGCTCTGCAACCAAACAAGACAAACGCAGACTTCAACGGATAATTAGAACTGCAGAAAAAACAATTGCTACTAAACTGCCTTCCATTGAGGATCTGTATACTGCACGAGTCAAAAAGAGGGCTGTGAAAATATCTAAGACTATATTACTATTATTCTTCTCTTCCTAACTAGTATCTGTCTCTTCCCACTTATTACTATAACCATGTCGCTTGTATCTTTCAATTTATATTGTTTTTGTTTCCTAGTACAATTTGATAGCTTATTAGTAACCTTGACTATCACTGTGTTGTATCTTTTTATTCTTGATGAATGCATTTTATTCTCCTTATGTACACTGAGAACATATGCACCAAAGACAAATTCCTTGTGTGTCCACACTTGGCCAATAAAGAATTCTATTCTATCCTATTCTATCCAACTTTGAATTGGGAGACTTCTGATTAGGAGTTGTCTCAGAAAGAAAAAAAATAAATAAAGATACACCAGTACATTTGCAACCTAAATTTAAGAAATAGGACTTTTTGCATAGCAGCATTAAAGTACTGCTCTTCACAGAAAGGACAGAAATGTTCCAACTCAAAAGAGTGCAAACCAGTCTTTGACCTTGTCTTTTGATTTGGGAGTGAAGCAGTAAATATTCTGATCACCATGCATGAATGGGAGAAGATAGAGTTGGAGAAGCCCTTGATGGATGTTGTTGGTAGCAGAAGATGCATATCAAATTAATTTTCCTTCCTCTATGTGTAGGAAGGGGAAAACCATCTCCCTCTCTCTCCTTCCCCCCTCCACTTTTTCTTGTCTTAGGTGGCAGATGAAGAGGGAAAAATAAGGTGGGAAACAATTTTTTCACCTTTCCCACAACACCTCAGGCTCCCCATGCAGCTTGGGGGTTGCATCCTACAAGTCAGGAAGGTGATGTTTTGATATATTCTAGAGGAAAATTCCTCTGCAGGCATCGCTCTTGTGGGAAACCATCTTTTCATTGGGGGGAAGCAGGGCTTTTTGATGCAGGAACATCTGGCACTAAATTGACCTCTCTCCCTTTTCAGTTTTCCTGTCATCCATGGATTGGCAACAGAAGTTAGGCAAATAGTTCTGAAAGACCAGAGAACAGAGATTCCAATAAGCTTAAATAGTTACGAGGAGAAGGGTAGGTCTCTGCACTCAAATTTATCTTAGAGCATTTCAACAATGCTATCCTGGTTGGAATGCGGCAGAAGCTGAAGTCATCCTTGAAATCATTTGACTGTACACCAGGAGAAGATGGTGGGGTTGCCTTCCTAGTGGGCCAGGGATGGTTGAAACACTTGGATTCACCTGTTCCTAGACCAGTAGTCCCCAACCTTTCCAGCTCTGTGGACTGATGGTGGTGATGGTGTGGGGGGGTAGGGATGGTTTTGTGTATGTGTGTGCCACTTATGCAAATGCAGCTTCATGTGTTTGCCTGCTGCTTGCTTGGCCTGGTTCCCAATAGGCCAAGGCCTGGTACCAGACTGGGGACTGGAGACTGAGGACTTCTGTCCTAAGCAAACTGTTAATGAAGCAAGCAGGAGGAAGTTTATTTATTGTTTTAATTTTTCTCCACCATATTCAAGACTCTGAGACATGTTGTCACTAGAAGGCAAAATCACGAAACAGCATCTCACTTACTTTGGACATGTCAAGTGGGAGAATTCACTGGAAAAAGTAATTATGTTTGGAAGAATTAGTGGTAAAAGGAAACCAGGCCATCAAAGAACATGGTGCTGGACACTACCAAAGCTGACACCAGCCAAAGCATAGAAAAACCCAAAATAATAGTGAAAAATCAGAAGATATGGAGAGACCTGGCAAGTAGAATTGTCAAAAGTTGGACTTGACTGAATGGATGATGATTATTATTATTATTATTATTATTATTATTATTATTATTATTATTATTATTATTTCTTCTTCTTCTTCTTCTTCTTCTTCTTCTTCTTCTTCTTCTTCTTCTTCTTCTTCTTCTTCTTCTTCTTCTTCTTCTTCTCCTCCTCCTCCTCCTCCTCCTCCTCCTCCTCCTCCTCCTCCTCCTCCTCCTCCTCCTCCTCCTCCTCCTCCTCCTCTTTCTCCTTCTCCTTCATCATTGGATTGGAATAAAAGCAACCCTGACAATCCAAGGCTATTAAATTTTGAAATATTTCAGGGAAGAAAGATGCATTTTCTTAACAATATTAGCACTGTATCTAGCTTCAAAACTCTGAAAAATATAAGATCTTCTTGTGGGAGAATGCTAAGAAGGTGGCCAAGTTTAAATATCTGTTAAAGCTGCTTTTAGCGTTTAATCCTGTTTGCCTGTTGGGAAAATTTGGGAGAGCAATTTTAATGGCTTGTTGTTGTTATTATTGCTTATTATCTTTAGATTCTTTTTCTTAGCTGCCTCTTGAGCATCATTTTGGCATTCAGTGACTTCAATAAATGAAACACACTTCAGTTAGATTAGTGAAAATCCCAGGGATAATTCCACTTTTCTTTGTTTTTCCCCTTCTCTTTTCTTTAGAGTCTGAAGCTTGTAAACAGCAGAGAGACGTTTCCTTACCCTTTGGAGAGGAAGGGAGTTCTAGTTTCTTTGTTTCTACTTAAGCCTTGTGCATAAGTTTGCATCATGCTTCTTGCTTTTATCTGCCTGTATAGCTAGGCAGTGATTGCACACCTGGGTTCCTCCAACAGTAGCATATTTTGAACAGTGGAAGACTGAGCAACCTCCTAGCAATTGGTTATTTGCTGATATTGGTACAATGATTAATATTCAGAGGGAAAATTTTCTTCAGTTACCTGCCAAGGGTTGTCCTGACATACAATTTTCAAAGACAGAACTATGTTTTTCCAGTGTCATGTATTGGGTGTAAAACATGGATAAGGGTGAACTCTCCCATAGGCATGGAGAGAAGTGACATGTACATCATGATATCATGTGAAACATACTGATTAGTATCTATTTATTTAGCATATGGTATAACATACATGGACTTACAATGTATATTAGCATTTCACCTAAATTAAAAACATAGTAAAATATGATTGTTAATATATATATATATATATATATTCAGATACCAATGTCTAGGCCATCTAATCACTGAAGTGCATCACAATTTATATCAGGGAAGTCAAACTTGATTTCATTGAGAGCCGCATCAGCGTTGTTTTTGACCTAAGGGGGCCAGGGTGGGTGTGACAGTGATGGGCGTGGCCAACTCGACATCACTCATGTCAGGGGCGCCTGTGGTGGCCTGAGCACTCTGCCAGTGAATAGGGGCTCCCAAGCTCCGTTTTCAGCTGCCACAACCTCCTGCAATCCTCTGCCAGCGAAACCGGAGTTTGGAATGGTAGTTTTCACTGGCAGAGGCACTGCGGGCTGGTCCTTTGCTGTTTCCAGGGTGGCCCAATGGGCCAGATCTAAGCACCCCATGGGCTGGATCTGGCCCGGGGCCTTGAATTTGACACCCCTGATTTATATGAAAAAAATCAGTTGCTGGGCCAGTATATGCCCTCTGCTTACAGCCAGTTATGATGTCATACTGAGAGGAGGATGCTATGCCCCATTTATTCAGTGAATCCCAGCAGATGTCGTGTGAATAGGCATCCACCTGGGTAGGTGTGAATCCTACTCAGGATTGTCTACTGCTGCCGAGATAATTTAAAGCTTGGCACCTTTTGCACAGGATCATCTATATATCTTCCTGTGTCTGGGTGTTCAGCAACCCATTTGGCTTTGCATTGGGAATTGAAGTTAAAGTTCTTAAGCAGATGGTGTACAAGTGCAAGTGAAGGCTTCCTAAATTTGAGCTTTCCAATTGATAAATAGGGAAAGTCCGGTAGGAGAGAGTTGTTGAATTTTTCTGTATTCTTTCACTTGTCTTTGTAGAGTTGATAGTTCTTTTTTTTTAAAAAAGAATTTTCTGTTTTTATTTGGCACTGTTAAACCATTCAGGGGCACAGTATTCTGCTGGGAAGTAGATCAGTCCTAGTGCTGATATTTTGAGGGTGGCAGCTGAAGCTCCCCATTTAATTCTGCATAATTTCTGGAGTAAGTTGTCCTAGTATTGATTTTGCCACTGTGTTCTCTAGATGTGTCTAATAGGAGAGAGTCTAGGCTAATGTTACTCCAAGGTACTTGGGATGAAAGCTGTAGGGGAGTAAGTTATTGTTTAAATACATTTTTGGGGCTTCGTTTGCTAGTTTGTTATTAAAATGGGAGCATATGCTTACCATTTTGCTGACGCTAGGAGTAAATTCTTCACTTCAGTCAGTGAAGAATTTCCCCAAGATCTTAAGATCTTTGGAGAGGAGGTTATCTATCACCTTCATCTGTTTTTCTTGCACTACGATGGACAAATCATCAGCATTTCCAAATTTACATCCCTTTCTCACTGGCATATCTAATATATATAAGTATAATAATTTGGGTGCCATTACAAAGCCTTGCGGGAGGCCATTGTTCTATCTTCTTACCTTACTTACATTAGCCCCCATTATTATCTGAAAAGATCTATCGCTCAGCATGTTATTAAAGATTTTAACAGGGGATGATATGTCACAGTTTATATAATAAATCCATCTTTTCAGACTGTGTCATGTGCTGCACTTAGATCCACAAACACGGCCATGTTTTTTAGGCCTCATTAGAATCCAGCTTCAGGATGGGCTATTAGGTTTAATACCTGATCTACGCAGCTCCAGTTATGTTGGAAGCTGGCTTGCTCCACAAACAAATGTTCATCCATTATGGGACCTATTCTGCTTATGATTTATATTTCCAGGAGTTTGTAGCAAGAACTCCAAAGGGCGATTAGGTGGTAGCTTTTCTCTCTGTCTTGTGGTTTTCCAGGTTTTAAAAGCGAATTCTGTTGGGAAGCACTAGAATTATGTCATTTGGGTCAGATGTGTGTGATGTGGCCAATACGCATTACCTAATCTTTGAAAGCTGAGCGGTATTATAGCCAAAAGAAGTTTACTGTGCTCTTCAGCTATTATGGCTCCTGAAAAGGAATTGATATTTAATGTAAGTAGCAAAAACCTATAGTCTACCAAGTTCAACTTGGTAGCTTCATGGAGAACACTGAGAATGTATATCTGAAAGTCAAGATCTATATAATTCAAGCAATTTTGAACAAATCAGAAATGAAACAGCAAAGAATCCATCTCCATCCTATTCAAGAACTATTTGTTCTTTTCACCCTCTCGAAAGAATAAAAAAAAAAGTTTAGTGAGGATATCTGCTACCCTGCTAAATGAAAAAGTTCAGATAGGCATCAGAATCAGGAAGGGACAGAAGTAAAACAAGAATTCACTAACCAGGGATCACAAGGCCAATGAAAGATTTGAAATGAGAGTCCTGTGTCACTGAAGAGCAAAAGTGTCAGATGTTTTTGGTGACCTCAATAAAGTGTGTTAATTAAAAAACTTATTGGAATGGTGGCAGGAGTTTGTTAGCTATGAAAAACACCACCACTGAGATGGTTTCTGCTGATTATATTTTATTTCATTGTCAAGAGCAATCAAGAAGTTATAAACCTCCAGCCAATGCTGATGGAAATACAAAGGCTAATTCTTCCCTTTGCCAGGGTATTGCAATGCAGTTTAAGCCAACAAATGTAAGTGAAAAAATGCTGGCAACAGTTCCACTTATTACTTGTAATAGAGCACATTTACATTGCTGTTTTCTTTTAGAAGTTGTGTCACCAAATAACAATAAAATACGTAATTTGTTATTTTTGATCACGGAAAGAAGAAAAAATAGCACTGTAGCATATTTATTTATTAAATGTATTTGCTGCCCTTCTCATTTAGAGGCAACTGAGGTGGTTCAAAATATTAAAAGCAGTGAAACCTTAAAAGATAAATATTTCTAAAAGCAATAAAAATAGAATTCCACTCTAAAGTAAAATTACAGTTAAAAGATTGGGAGGGAAGGAGCAGGATGCATTGGGGAGGGGAGGGTTTGAGGTGGGATTTTCTCTTAGTTCATCAACTACCTCCACTGTGATGCTCTCCTGTTAGGACCCCAAGCCAGCTACCAGAATCAGCCTGACAGCAATATCTGGGAAGAGATTGGAAAAGAGAATCAAGCCTTAATAAGACCACACTTGGAATACTGCATCCAATTTTGTCACAATATAAAAAATGACGGTAAGACTCTGGAAAGAGTGCAGAAAATGGCAACAAGGATGTTTAGGGGGCTGGAGGCTAAAATTTATGAAGAATGATTGCAGGAATTGGGTATGTCTAGTTTAGTGAAAAGAAGAACTACAGGAGACATAGCAGTGTTTCAATATTTGAGGGGCTACCACGAAGATGAGCGGGTAAACCCATTTTCCAAAGCACCAGAAGGCAAGGCAAGAAACAATGGACGGAAACTAATCAAGGAAAGAAGCAACCTAGACCTAAGGAGAAATTTCCTAATGGTGAGAACTATTAAACAGTCGAATGCCTTGCCTTCAGAAATTGTGGGTGCCCCAACACTGGAAGTTTTAAGAAGAGAACGGACAGCCACTTGTCTAAAATAGTATAGGGTCTCCTGCTTGAGCAGGTGGTTGTATTAGAAGACTTCAAGCATCCCTTCCAACTTGTTATTGTTGTTATTGTTACACAGCTGAAGCACCTTAACTATCTCACTAGCAATTTCAGACAAAATGATTGCTGATATAGTTAGGGGTGGAATCTGCTCAGTTCCAAGTGGTTGTCTTAGGCTAGTTCAAGTGACCTTTCTTTGTCATTTTGGTTTTGGCTATAGGACAAACTTGAAATATATACCTTCCAAACTGGTCCTGAAAATACTTGTAAAAAGAGAGATTGGCTTTGCCAACTCTGCACTGCTGTTTCTATAATTTCTGGGTGAATTTCAGCGTTTCTGCTGCTTCTACCAGCATGTGGGACAATTCTTTTTACTGCTTTTAATATTTCAATAAGGCACAATTTTGCTTACCCCATTCTGCTGCTTTTCATTGCTGCTGGCACCTGGACAACATTGGATTTGGTGCCAAAGCTGTTATTTCCTTATATAACTAGTCAGGGTAAAACTCCATTATTGACCATTCTTTTCTGCTTCACTATAAGTTGTCCTCCATGCCTTTTTAAAAAGTAATTTTATTAAACTTATCAAAATATGAAACACAAATGAAGATGAAAAGAGTGGGAAAATGGGAAATGAAAAGGGGAAAGAAAGAAGTGTAAAGGGGAAAAAAAAGAAAAGCACTGACTTACAGCTATTTTTATTGCAGTAGAATAAAGTAATAAAGTCATAATATCACAGCCTCAATCTTTCACTTTTAGATACTTAATATTTACTAGCCATTTCTATAATAACAAATTTATCTAATCAGCAAATCCTGAAGACAAGGTTTCATTTTTTTTTCCACCTCAAGCACAAAATCCAGAAGTGGTTTCCAAACTTTGTAGAAACAAAGTTGGATGCGTTATTTTATTTGATTAGAACAGTTAATTTAGACACCTCTGCTAGTTCCATCAGTTTTTCCAATCATTCATCCATTGTAGGAATCAAAATATCTTTCCATTTTTATGCATAAAGCATTCTTGCTGCTGTTAACTTATATAACAGCAAGGTTTCAGATATTGTTGTTAAGTTTTTTTTTTATCTATTAAGCTTAAAAGAAAAGTCTCTGGCTTAATTTTTATATTCACTTTAAGAATCTTCTGTTCTAAAATATGAATCTTACCCCAGTATTTCTTTGTTTTCCTCCATATCTGAAATATGTCAGTTAATCTACTGTAATGCTCTCTACATGGGGCTGCCCTTGAGGACCACTCGGAGGCTTCAACTGGTACAGAATGCGGCCACGCGGATTGTGATGGGAGAGTCCCGATACTCCCATGTTACACCCCTCCTGCGCGACTTGCATTGGTTGCCGGTTGCCCTCCGGGTGAAATTCAAGATGCTGGTGATGACCTATAAAGCCCTAATGGCTTAGGCCCAGGATATTTGGCAGACCATCTGCTGCCAGCAACAGCTGCCCATCGCCCGGTGCTTTCTCACAGGGAGGGCCTGCTCCGGGTGCCGTCGGCTAGACAGTGTCGGCTGGTGACACCTAGGGGTAGAGCTTTCTCTGTGGGCGCACCCACCCTCTGGAATCAACTCCCCCTGGGGCTCCGGTTGGCCCCTGACCTTCGCACCTTCTGCTGTGAATTAAAAACATGGTTGTTTACATCGTCCAATCTGGATTGAGAGGATTTTTAGAGTTTGGGGTTTTTAATATAACTTATATACGTACATTATGTATTTTATAATTTTAACTGATAGTTTTATTGTTGTGAACTGCCCTGAGTCTTCGGAGATAGGGCGGCATATAAATTTTATTAATAAATCAATCAATCAATCAATCAATCAATCAATCTATATTTGTTTAGTGCTTTTTAAAAGAAGAGTTCTGGATCCATGTTCAGAAACATTTCCATATCCACAACCTGTTTGTCATGTAATCAGACTGAGGTAGATGGCTAAATATGCTATTCAAAATTTGCCTATACTTACCCAACCTTGCCATCTATTCAGGTAAGGAACAATAATCTGCATGGCTTATCCAGCAGCAGGTTTATCTAACCTGGGAAGGGAGATGAATCCAAGAAATCTACAGTTGCTTCCCTCAACTGTCTTACTTTAAAACAATATGGGTAGCATAGGTTTTAAAGATTAGTGGCTGTTTCCTTAGAGACAATGTATATCAAGCAAATGAAGGTGAGGAATCCTTGGTGCTCTTTGAGCTTGGTTGTTTACTTGAAGCTGTTTCATTATCTGACTAAGTAACATCATCAGGTACTAGGTGATGTACTGATTATGTTACCAATTTGAGTAATGAAACATCTTCAAGCAAACAATCAAGCTCAGAGAGCACCAAGAACTCCACATTTCAATCCTGAACTATATATATTCTCTTCTATGGAAAAGGTTATATCTTGGTACCCACATCTGAACTCTGACAAAGAGTTCATCAAAACTACTTTTTGTTAATTGGCTTGAAGAGATTTCTCTCTGGAATAAATAGAGACTTGTGGGAACTGAGTGAATCATATTACTTTGCAGTTCCCATTTTCAATGGAAAAAAAGATTTTGAATGATGTACACTTTTGGCCAGAAAGAATAGAGCTTTCATTATAGATCTACCCAATATTGGCTATTCATATTGCCCTTTTCCTAGAAGATATGTTCCTAAAGCCTTCCCAGTTCTGAATAAAATATTTCTTTTCTAATGTATTCAAAGTGATCAGCACTGATGTGATTTGTAACAAAATCAGTCTTTCAACAAGATACCTATGGGTTTACTCCATCTCCTCACAATTTTATCTCTACAAGCAATATAAGCATTAAACCAGAGCAAAATACATTTTATATATTTCAAGCAGAGAGGAAATAAGAAAGATTTCTGAGGATGACCTTGGGGTAACCTGTGCCTTTTTTCAGAAACAGTCTTTCTTCTGTACAAGCTCAAAATGATACAGTATTAGGATTCTCGAGTGAGAATGTCTCAGGACATGTGGAAGGAGAAGGAGGTTTTGGTGATTACACATATCAGAGCTTCTCTCTGATTCACTGCAGGCTGGTACGATAATTATCTGCACTAAAATTCTCCCCTAGTGTTTTAATCCAGTTGGCTCTAATCCAATTAGTCATCAAACAGCAGTATAAAATATTTTAAAGTTTGATAATACAGATAAAATTTCAAAACTGTAGTACCGTCCCCAAAGATAATAACCATAAAGATAATATCACTGTGAGGATAGGTTACAAATTTGGGTCACACTGTCTTTCCAGTCTTGAAATATTTTTTTGTCCTGATTGTTAATGCTGTAACCCTTCACATAGTAATAAGTACTGATGTTTGGGTATAGCATTAAAGAGAGTATCCACATTATTAAACCGTATTGATTTTATAACACCATGTTAGCAAAGCAAAATGGCAGGAGAGTGACAAGCCTATATCACTGTTCTATCATATAAAGGATGATGGCCAACCCTTTTCTTATGGGTTATCCTCAGGCTTTCTCTAATTTCACAGCCCTTGACTGTTAATAATTGGGACAGAGAATGGCATTTGAATGAAGTGACTTCATTTCATATTTCTCAACTTCTACACAAAACAGAGCATCCTTCATATTCTGGACTTCACTGAATTTTATGATGAACTGGGTATCTCAAATACTGCATTTTAAATAAGTACTTAGGGGTAGTTACATATAAAAATATATGCAATCTTGGTAGAGCATGCCTTTCCCCACCAATTTTGAGGAAAAGGTCTGGACTGGGACAGACTGATAAATCCTCTTTTCCTGATGTTCTCTGCATTGAGGAGAGATAGACTTAGGAGATGAGAAAGATTGCCAGTGAGGTTCTACAGACCAGTGGGTCAGAAAGATCCCAAAAGTCCCTTATCCCTTATATAGATCAATTATTATTCTCAGTCTAATGATTATGTGGGCACAACAGCCATATCATCCTGAGTCTGAGAATAACAAGCCTCAAACCTTGATTGGTGAAATGAAACTGCTCATTCCAATACATTCATGCAGAAACCTGGAAGAAATATTTGAACTATTTCAAATGTCAGTGTTGAAAGATGAGAGAATGTAGTGAGAAGTTGGTTTTCTATCTTATTATTCCCTCATTTATCACGAAGAGTTATAGACATGAGCAGTACAAATGGCAAGACTCAACAGATCAAAACAACTCTCCCTTTACTTCCAAATATCTCCCCAAATGAGATGGTAAATTGTGCCATACTACAAATCGTTTGATAAAAACAGTGCAATCAAGTTTTATTTTTTAAATCAAACACTGCTGTATTCCAAATTATTAGGAAACAGTTCTTCACAAACCATGCTAAAAATGTCATATTATATAACATTAGATTGTACTGGTACTTTCCATTAATGAGAATTTTCTGTCAATAAATAGTATTGGCTATCACCACTGCTTAAGCACAATCTTGGCACAATCTGATTAAATTTTATTTTCTGAGGATAAAAGGCTTTTAATATCCCATTTAAAATCTTAGAGATTTTTTTTTGTCTGACTCAGTTTGACACAACTGCCTCAAACATTAAAGTGGCTCAGTCTCAAATGCTAAAAATATATTTGCACTTCTTCAACTAAGGTTAGTATAGACTATCTACAAGCACAAACAGGGACTATTCATAATTGATTTTTGAGGTCTTGCTGGAAGGAGGATGTGTAAATATCCATGCATATATAATGCAAAATATACAATGAGTTAAAACAACAATTGACCAGGGATTTGATTCACTGAAGAATACATTTCTACTTTTAAAATAAAGTAACATAGTTCATATTTTTTCTGATTATATCTGCTCAAATGTGTAATAATCAGTAAATAAACAATTCTGAACATACACATACATTATTGACATTTTCATATTAATACACAGAATCACAATCACTATAGTCTGTACAACAAATATAGGTAGAGAATATAAATATAGGGTCAGAAGGAACTTAAAGCTGAGTCCTGGATAATCTTGCAGAGTTAAACTCAGTCTATAACTGGACTACGGAGAGATTACAGGAATTGTCTTAACATGGCTATTCAAGGGGTGCTGGGGCCAAATGAGGACATATATTTCTGATTCAGGCAGTAGACCAGTTCAGATTTGTGTTTCAGTCAGAGCAAATTTGCCCATTTCCAAAACTCTTAAGTTCATTCCCTGAACCAAATTCTGTGATCTGAAGACAATGTTAGTAGCAAGCGTCCATGAAAAAAGCTTGTGAGACATATTGTATTTGTATTTCCTATGGATTGATTTCAGGTTTTTTTGAGAAAAGGACATGATGTAAATAGAATCATCTAGGTGGTGGTAGACTGTATATGCTGAACTAAATGACCCTAGATATTTTGTTTAGAGTACAAGGACTTGCTTCTGTTGACAAGCACCCTTTGTTCCTTTTCTAAGACTTAATGCCTTTGAGTCTGAACTTCCATGTTTCCCAAACTATGAAACATTCATACCACACCTGCTGCTAAAACAGCGGTGTCAATTTCTTCAAATTTATTTTCATGGAAGATATCACCTTCTTTGTCATAGTGGCCCCTAACTGTCCTGTTATCCCATATATAGTGGCCCCTAACTGTCCTGTTATCCCATATATACATCAACAGTAGAGATTGCTTAAAATCTGCTTAGTTCTGTAGGTTCAATGCACCCTATTGTCTGAATTCAATTGCAGTATTCTGAATTACTTTCCAGGGTCCCTGTTTTATTTTCCTTTAACCTGACACTAGCTCGAACTGTCAAAAATTAGTTGTCTTTTGAGGTTCAGCAGGTTCCCTTAGGATTTTTCCTTGAAGAAGTGAGAGCTGAGTTTGAAGATGATCTTTTGTGTCCTGACTTCATTTTTTTGCTTGTTAGTGGAGAATGCCAAGATTTTGAAGCCAGAGAGGTAGTTCTGTTACATCAGTATATTTTGCAGCTGTGTGTTTTTTTTAGTTCAAAGACTAGTGCTGTTTTTGATAGCTATTTTAAAAAAATAGGGAAAGAGAGTAGGAAAAATGCTCTGTTTTAACATGTAGCATGCAAGATGGTTGTTTGCCTCAGCAATGTAATTAAAAATATGGGCATAATTTTAACAGGATTCACCTATCATCTGAAAGTTATTCTTCATACCTAGTATATCTTGGCAAGCCTCAGACAATTATGTGCTCTCTCATGCTGCTTGAACAAGGCCAACAAGACATTTAGAAAAGCAAACAACATCAAAAGGTTCCTTCGTTGGTTGTAGTTAGGTATATATAGTTACACAGAAAACAGCTTTTAAAGTGGCAGAGATAATCTCTTTTGGTTAATTGGGTTACATCTAGCCAAGTGTCCGTTGCATTAGAATTTGAGCTAAGTTAAAATAATTATGTAATCATTCAGTTGTGTCTCTTATGTATTTTTCATGTAGTACATTTCTACAAAGAAGAATGCCAGTACTGCCTGTTAGTGACTGGTTGTAAAGTACACACTTTGAAAGGAGGTGAGTAGTGTTGCTTTCTTTGTAGTAAAGTACAGGAACTGATTGTTAGAATCAGCCCAGTTTACTATTCAGCCATATCCAATAGTGCAACTGTCAGAATGCTCCTAGCTTCTCCCTAGGAAAGAATGATCCTTGATTCCATAGGTTTTAGAAAAAAGGTATTTTTACTAGAGATGCTGAGGGCAGCATGAATGAGGCAAGCTCTGGAGAAAAATCGTGTGAAAATCATATATTGAAAGCAAACCCCAATGTCCAAATCCTTCCCCCCTTGAAGAACAGAGCGATCAGGTCTCATTCTGATATTTTGGGAACTCAATGCCTCAGGTACCAGTGTAAATTCCCTTTCCCAGGACTGGTGTCCTTGAAACTTGGCAGATGGCTCTGTTTGGCACCTCTGCTTCCTGTTAGTGGCCATAGTCCCCAATTTCTTATAGCATTCTTTCACACCTCCAGCATGCTTCCCTTCCCAGATGCCCCCTCCACCCCTGGCTATGGCAGTTGCTAGCGAGCTTCAAAACAAGCAAAGATGAGCAGCTGACAGCAACAGTAATTTGCTAACCCACTACTAGTTCTGCTTGGATCATCTTGATTTAGACCAGGTTTTGGTCAAAGTGGATAAATATTCCTAATTTGTATACTCCCAAGTTACTGAGATGTCTAAATTAGTTTTGTTAGGTTCAGCAGGAACAGCCTCTAGTGAAAAAGTTCCATTTTACTATTACATACATCAAAGAGCAACATAGAGTTAACACATAACTATATAATCATGTTGGAATGCCTGTCCTAGCTAAAATAAATGCTGAAATATCAACTGTAAACTTCATGTTCATAATTCCAGGCATGGAATGAGATTTAAAGATAAGTACATGCTCTATCCATGCAGAAAATTTTAATTTAATTATTTCAGATACTTTCAACATCTCTAGAACTTTTCCTCAAAACCCTGGAAAACCCCTGCAAGTCAAAACAGACAGCTATGATCGATAGCTTGACTTGATGATAGCTAGCTTTAACTGCACATTAACTGCACATTACATTAACTGATCACTATGGGAAAATGTGCATAGCAATCATCATTGTATTCCTTAAACTGATAAGATTTTCTAGACTTGCCAGTGAAAATTTTTATTTTGTTATATGTTTAGAGACATGAATACAAACAGCATTTCATGTAACAAATGTTGGATTCTAGATTTATTGAAAAGTAACTTCTTTCTCTCATCCAAATATCACTCCATATGAAATATATTTTAACAGCATTATTGTTTTCCTTAGCAGAAAGGAGTCTCCAGTATTTTAAATGGGTGTAAGTTATTCCCTTTGACACTCTATGGAAGCAAAAGTCAGACTTTCAAGAACCAGGATAGGAAAGAGTATTGATGCTTTTGGTATGGGAAAAGACTTCTGAGAACAATGTAGACAGCCAAGGGAAAACAACAACAACAACAAATAGATCATTGAATAAATCAGTTCTCCCTTGAGGCACACATGACTAGGTTGAAATTAGCCTACTACTGCCACATTATGCAAAGACCCAATTCTTTTGAGAAGTCCCTAATGTGTAAAAAAGTTGAAGGAAATAGAAGAAAAGAATGACCAGCAAGGTAGATTGACCAGCAGATGCAGTGGTGATGGGTGTGCTGTTGTTAGGACAAATAATCTTGGAAAAAAATCTAACTACAAGGTTACTAAGAAGTAGTACCAATTTGATGACCTATAATCAATCCACATAAAAATGGAGATGAGCACCGCCTTCTATAGTTGGAAATGACTTGCAGAGTAAAATTTCCAGGGACTCCTTTATTTTCAATCAATCAATCAATCAATCACCAATAATGTGATAATAAAGGCTGTTCAAATGAAACAATCTGGTTATATTATGCCTGCAGGAAATATATGTAGAGAATTTAAAGTGAACGCAATGGAATGAAATTCCATGTCCCAGCTGGAGCAAATAATAGCATTTTGATAATGCAATTTTTGAGGGTAAAAGATTTCAACTAAAAACAGAGCAAAATCCTATAATAATTTACTGTTCTTTAGTAGCAGACAGCTATACAGGTTAAAGAATATTTCAACTGTCAATGAATCTGCACTTTATCCGGTTCCTTGAAAACAGATGACAGCTGATTAACAAAAGTATAATGGCAAATAAGGGAAAAAACCTTCAAGAAGCAGAAATAGTTATGTTAGAATTAATTTGACTAGGGAAGTACAGTATTTATACGGTTTATTTCTTCCAGCAAAATATATTTTAAGATTTTTGAGATTTCTTTTTCAAAACTTGAAGACAGTTAAGTAGATTGCAAACCACACTGATGATCGCTTAGTCATTCTACCTTAATGTATTAAAAACAGTTTGGTTATCCTTAGCTGACATTATAATATTTTTAGATTACTTCATGAAAGTTAAACATGGAAGTTTAGGTGATGGTGATAATGGTAATGATGAAGTGCAGCTCCCAGGTGCTGCATTAGTGTACAAGTAGTCCTCAACTTAAGACCACAATTGAGCCCCAAATTTCCATTGCTGAGCAAGATGGCTATTAAGTGAACTTTGTCCCATTTTATGACCTTTCTTGCCAGTTATTAAGTGAATCACTGCAGCTGTTAAATGAGTAACTCGGTTGTTAAGTGAATCTGGTTTCCCCACTGAGTTTGCTTGTCAGAAGGTTGCAAAAGATGATCACATGACCTGGGACACTGCAATCGTCATAAATACATGCCAGTTACCAAGTGTCCAAATATTGATCATGGGGCCACAGGGATGCTACAATGGTTGTAAGTGTGAAAAATGGTTGTAAGTAGCATTACAGGTTGTAATGAGCCTGATAGTGCAGTGGACTAAACTACTGTTAAAGTAGTATTTAGCTGCCAGCTGCCTGCAATTACTGCGAGTTCAAATCTCACCAGGCTCAAGGTTGACTCAGCCTTCCATCCTTCCGAGGTAGGTAAAATGAGGACCCGGTTTGTGGGGGCAATAAGCTGACTTTGTATAAAAAAGAACACTGCTTGGGGCCCCCTGAAAGCCCTACTAAGCAGGTATATACAAAAGTATGAAGGCTATTGCTTAAAAGCATTGTAAGCCGCCCTGAGTCTCTGGAAAAGGGTAGCATATAAATCAAACTAATAAATAATAAGTCACTTTTTTCAGCACCATCGTAACTTTGAACAGTCACTATAAATGACTGGTTGTAAATTGAGGGCTATCGGTATTGACAATTGGTGTCATAGATATGTATATGAACACATTTCCTTCTCTGTTCCACTGTGGCATGAAGTATATAACTTAGCTTATACCTAGGGCACCTCCAACATCTTCCTCACTCTAAAGAAAAGGATACAGCACAACTATATTAGACTGTTGTCCTGCTTTGCTGATCTCACCATACAGTAACTGAATCTGCAGATTCCTCAGCTGAAGAGAAGGAAAGGGCTCGTTCTACTGCAGCGTTAGGGTTGCATTCGGAACTCAGAAACATTTAAGACTGGAAAAACTTAAGATCTGTTTTCAAACTTGTTGCAGGAGGAATTGGGCTAATGCAGATCAGCATGTTGTCTTTCAAATTGCATACACAGCTACATGTGGTATTTTTTTAAAAAAATTATCAAATGATATACAATTTTACTTAAAACTCACAAGGTAATTTCACTAATTACGGTAGGAGTCTGTACAGCATGATGCAGTGGTGAAAATACTGGACTACAGGTGGGGAGACCCAGGCTTCAGTTTTTCCTTAGGCATGGAAGCCAGCAGGATCAGTCACCATCTCTCTCAGGCTTAATCAGTGCCAGACAACAACAACAACAACAAAACCTGATAAACAAACCACCATGTGTTGATTGCTTGCTGTAAGAACTAGGTGACTACGGTTCAAAAATAAGTGGATTCTACATTGGTGGATTCTACATTCCATTCTATAAGTGGAAAATAAGTTGGATTCTACATTTGTTTGGACAAATGTTAAAAACAGCAGCAATGACCATTGTAGGAGCCTTGACTCAGAATTCATTTTCTTTTGAAAAATGAAGAAAATTGTGATTACACAAACCTGCCATACCAACTTATAAGACATATTTGAATTTTTACAAATGATATACTTGTAGATCTGTTTTTGGAGGCTTCCATACATCTGTATCTATATTATGGACTATTTATTAGACAAAATGTTATTTTAGGAATTAGGCTTTGATCATTTATGCCATAGCCAAATATTCATTACTGATTAGTCTGCTATGGTAGATAAATGATATATATTTTGCCTTTAAAGGCTAAGAGACTTTAAAGGTATTGATTTTGTGTGCCTATGTTGCTTGGGTTCCAGAAATTTAAATATCTTTTGATGCTCTATTTTCTTCCATTTGGTTGATAATAGCAGCAATAGCAAGCTCTAAATTCAAATTATTATGTAAAACCCAATCAACCGAGACAAGTGAAATGATCCTATTTCCCCATTATTTGTATTTTAAAAGATGAACAATCAAGTGATGTTGTTGCTGCCTTCAACTTGTTGGATATTTAGAAACTGGGTAGCAATGAATCGGAAATGTTTAATTACTTTCGTTGTCACTCAACAAAATTGATTTTTATCAAGGGAAATTAAGGCCTCAAAAAGTGATACAGGAGCAGAAGACTTGGTGAAATCACATGGTCCATATAACAGAAGAATGAGCAGTTGACTAATCCAGACTCAGTAATGAGAAAGCAGGAAGGAAATCATTAGTAATAATGGCTTGTATATACAACCTTTAGGCAAATTGCTGTTTTGCCCCAGCTCCGGATTCCCGAGGATATTGACACACACCAACGATCCTTATCAAATTTATTAAGTAGCAAGAATAAACCAAAGTCCGGCAAAGGTTGGCAACCAGCCCAGAAAACAAGATATGATAAGACTTTTCCCAAAATGCTCTGATGATAATTACAAGTTGTTTCCAGCAAAAAACTTACTAACGGCGTGTGACTTAAATAGGCTAAGGGAGTGGTCTATTATCCTCAAGCCTTATTCTTGAGGAGACCTCCTCCTCCTGAGTAGCCACTCCTGCCTTTTGGCAGCCCTGCGTGCTCGAGCATTGAGAAGAGGCTCCTCCACTTCGCTCTCTCCACTTGAAGGAGCCTCTGGGGGTTCTGAAGGCCCTGGCTGAGTCTCTGCCTCTGGCACCACATCCTCTTCAGCCTCCTCACTGTCCGACGCGAGTGCCGGCTGCGCCGGCTGCTGCTGCAACACCACACCAGCCTCCTCGTCATCTGGATCAGCCATGATCTGTGCAGGCTGCTAGTGGGCCACAACAATTGCCTGCTTTGATTGACATTGCACAAGTGAAACAATCCCACCTCACTCTTCTTACCTAATTGTAACAGAAAGACTATCATCTCACCCATCCCTAAATCAAATCATTAATACACCTTAGAATTAATTCTGCCATTCAAGTTTGCACAAAAGCAGTCCAGTTTCAAATTCATTTTAGAAGGCATTAGCTTTGGTGAAGTAATTTATGTAACTCTTTCAGATTTAGTCCCTAAATCCGTGAAACTAAATCCTATCATCAAATCCCGATAAAGAAGTCTTTAGCAATTATAAAGAAGGTGGAAGGAAGCAAATTAATCTACATTGTCATCCTCTCTTCACTACTCATACTGAAATACTCATGTCCACAAAGATTTTCTCCAAAGATATAGTGCCATCAATATGTTGAACATCAAAATAGTAAACTCCAGATCAGCGGTCTTCAACTGGGTAGCTTTAAGACTTATGGACTTCAATGCCCAGAATTCCTCAGTCAGCCAAATATTCTTCCCTAAAATTATAATAACAGAAAATCTCCTGGAATCTAACTTCTAGCAATTTCATAGATTTGTCTGGCATTTTCTTTGCAACAGTATAGAAGTGGGCTGCCATTACCAGCTTTCAGATTGCTTTCATGATTTCTAATTCTAGCTTGTAGCCTAGCATTCTCAAGCTATCTTTAGCTACCCATCTCTCACTATTCATTCTCAAGCTATCCATCTTTAGCTCTGACACTGCTTAGCTTTTTCAAGATCAACCATGGTCAGGGAGGTTATGCTACCTGCTCTGTTATTTGAAATATAGGCAGTAATTTAATGTCTGAATGAAAACAAAATGGTATAAAACCTAAGGTCCAATGGGAGATAAATTGTTGTTATGAGTAGTTTCTCATTGCTTTCCAAAGGGAGGCTATGGACTGGAAGAACTGAAATAAAGACATGAATTTTGTCCAGCTTGACTAAGAGATATATCCTCCTCCCCTCCTTTTTTTTGTTTATTTGTTGTGACCATTTTTTGACCAACCTGAGCAATCAGCAGGGCTGGCTCAAGATGGTTTGAAACAGCAAACAAGTCTTCTCCTCTCTGTCCTCCACCCACAATCTTCATAAGACTCAAGACCATCTATATGACTGTGACTCATGAAGGAGTAATTCAAAAATAATGCACACGGAGCTCTGCTTCTCTCAGGCAATAAAATTACAATAACAAGGTAAGGAATTTTACCTGTTGATGAAAGCCTGTCATCAGCTACCTCTAAGGTAGCTTTGGTCTGGCTTTGCTCTGCTTAATAGTAAGTCAGTCCTTATCAGCTAGTAGCATATTCTGAGAATACTTTTCAATACATGTAGCCCTCAAGGCTTTATACAATTAGAACAATGTGAAAGGAGATGAGAAATAATGCACTCATCCTATGTGAAGCTATTATGGGCTCCAGTGCTTTTCATCTACCGGAGGGCAAACTTCATCTAATGCAGCACCAACTTTTCTTTCTGGTGGCAGGGTCTCAACAGAAATGATTTCCCCCAGTAAATAATAGAACACAACTAGAATTCTAACTGGGGCAAATATCAGGTTTCAATCCCTTGATTCCATCTCCTTCCTGCAAATACAAAGCAGGTGTTTTTTAGCTGTTACGCCTCCTGTTCAGCTGAAAAGATAGGTTAGGTATTTATCTGGCAGGAAATCTCATTGCATTCATTCAGAATCATTGTTAAGTCAACATGCATAGGAGACACCCATAATTATCGTTTACTTAGGAGCAGTTTTATTATGTCTACTCTAGTCTTCAGGTGTTATAAAAAGCCACTACTAGTTACTTGGTTGTTAGAGAAGCAATTAGAAGTGAGCTAATCCATTGATTCATTTCATTGTCCCTATGTAGTGAATATCTGTTGTGGGAAACGTTAATCATGTTGAGAACCTCTGCTGACAATCAGGCACTGGCTGCTGTCCAGACATGAAAAATGAGGCTTGTTCTTGATAAATATTCTGGGACACTAACTGAAATCAAAGTACAATCTGCTAATACTCCAGTGGTCCTCCTTCCATAGGTGCCTATTCTACCATTTCCTCTTTCCATCTCTTCTCACTGGCTTCATATTTCCCATGTAATATGGTGGAAAACCTAATTCCTATTTATTCTCCAGCATCATACAATGCTCTCCAGGCACACATATTTACTCAATGGGAGCAGGTTATTCAGCTCTATTTCTCATAATGGGGCTAGACTGCAGCTGCATTTCCTACAGATTGAAATTCAGCCATCTTTGAAACAACTTATTTCTATAAGCTACATTTACCCTTTGCATTATGAGTAGAAAAAAAATGGTTAAATAGTTAACTCCTTTTGAAGTTGGAAAAATCAGATGATAAGATAGTGGATGGAAAAGAAAAAAATTCTCAGCATGCAATAAATATTGTTGTTCTTTCATCGGTACTCCAATCTGGAGTAAAAATTACAAATCCTTTTGATTTCACTGTAGTATGACATAGAACATCTCTCATTTCAGTTTTCCAAAATAATTTTCCTTGGCCGACTTACACTCAGTGACAGCACGAACAATTGTAAAGGCAGTTTTTGTGAGTAACATTTTTTTTCCTAAGGTTGTCACACTGATATTTGAGCACTTGCTTTTTCCTTTGCCAAATAGGAAAAAAAGAAACTCTATATGAAAGTTAATTTGTGTTGTACAGTTGCATGTTCCAATTCACCAATGAGAAACTCAGTCCAATGTTGAGTAACCCAATTTAAAAGGTTATCATTTCTCTGCAGGTGAAACAAAAGACGATCTTTGGTTAAATGTTCAGACTAAGCAGGTAAAAACAGAGTAGAACAGATTATTTACCTAGATTTAATTTTACATTAAGCATTGCAGTCACCTTTTCAAGGCCATCAATAAGCATTATGGGCCATGATTGTGACTTTGAAACCATTGACTTTGTCATGAGGAGAGCACACTCCCTTGTGGTTACTAAATATCCTTGGTCATATATTATATTTTTTGGGGAAAGCCAACCTATTCATTTTAAATGATGATGATTTTTCCCTTTAGAAGTGTCCTACATCAAAATGATTATCTCAAGAAACTTTCTTTTTGGTGTGCTAGATTTCAATATGCAAGAAAGTTCTGACTGGGGTGCACTTTTAAGCAGGTTTTCCTCAAAGTAGGGACCAAAACAGGATCAGAAGGTTTGAACTGAAATTATACTTTACATATTCTTTGGTTCTTCTCTACAATCACCAGGAGACATTTATTTCCATATAAGCTGGTGGCAAGACAGTCATCTCATTGTTAATAAAGCTTTTGCATAGAATGCAAAATAAAATTAAAATTCCACAGCCAGCATAAAAACACTTCTGTCACAAAGGACTCTGCCATTTCCTCCTTCAGCACATGTTTTTAATATATGTTCTTTTTTTCCAGTTTGTCTTACACAGAATTTTCATCTCATTGTCATCTCTTATCGCCTTCATTTGCTGACAATGTCTGTTCCTAGTAGCCTCCCCCCCCCCCCGGAAATAAATAGCTATACAAATCCTGGGGTTTGGCCAGTCTCATTTCCTCATAAAACTAGATCCTATTTTCAGAATTCATTTTTTCTCTGACACACACAGACACACAGACTCAGACACACACACACACACACACAGTTTTCATAAAACAGACTATATATATAGTCAGTTGCAAGGATTTTTAGAGCTTCATTTCTTAGATTGCGAATTTAGGTCACATTATGTTTTCAATCTCTGCTAGAAAAACCCCCAGCAATTTTCCTCTCCCATGTATTCTGATATATTATTCCTAATTAAATATATTTGATTCCTAAAACATTGCCCTGAATTAGAAGACAAAAAGCATTCTGAAATACTCTCAATTATCGGTTGGGATAAGTTGGGAGTGCACGAAAAACCCAAGCATTACTTATGATGGGTGACAGAGGTCTGTGAAACACATTTTTGCTGGAATACTGCTCCCATCTTCATTGAACTTTGAACAGGGAATCTTGGATTAATAGCAGTTGGTGCCTAATATCTGGAGAACAATATTAAGTTTCTAGCTTCTTCATTTCCATTTAAAACTGCAATTATGATATAAGTAACAAATGTGGTTTGGACAAGTTTCAACAAACTGTTTTATGAAATGCTATATCCCATGGGTGTCAAACTCAATTTCTTTGAAGACCGCATAAGGGTTGTGTTTGACCTCAGAGGGCCAGGTGTGGGGCATGCCCAGGGGGGAGTGAGCATAGTGGGCATGGCCATGGTGAGCGTGGCATGGGACTCATGGGGGGGGGGCACCAGGGGTGACCAAGTGCTAAGACAGGACTTCCTTGAGACTCTCCCTCCCCTTCATTATACACGTAACCCTCAAGTTATGAATGTTACATGTAATGTAATTCAGAATTTTGTTTGAAGACCCTTCCCTGTATTTTTAAGTTGATGGTAATATACTATTTGATCCTAATTCAGGAGTCCTGGATTCTTATAATAAATAAATGCATTTTTAAAAGAGTTTTATGCTACATTTTGAAGATGTTTTAATAATTAAATCTTTGTGATTTTATTGGTGATGCTTTTGATTCATATAAATAACCATAAGAGGCTGCCATGATCTGATCAAGTTACTCATGCAGTAAAATACTACACTTAAGGTAAGGGGTATGTGATAAAAACAGGTTTAAAAAAAAAAGGAAGCCAGATGGAGAAGGTAACATCCAGTGAAATCAACCAGTGAAACAATATTGCTAGAGGTTCAGAACAAAAAAAGAACATCATATATAATTAAATTATTTAATTTTATCACAATGTTTAATTTCTTGACGAGTTTATCTTATCTTTTTATTTACACTGAGAGCATATGCACCAAAGACAAATTCCTTGTGTGTCCAATCACACTTGGCCAATAAAGAATTCTATTCTATTCTGTTCTATTATGATTATGGCAAAAAATAATGATTTGGGCATGTTAAAAGAACTTCTATGTATAAGTATTCATGTAGACATCTCCAGGTCAGAAAGCATTCTTCTAGCAGCAGATAAAGAGGCAATTAAAGTGCTAACTGCTCTAGCATGATAACTATCAGGGATGTCCACAGTGAGTACTCAAAAGTCAAGATGTAAAAAAAGGGCAGGACTTTGATGATGGCTTGAAGTTGCCAACTTGACTTTTTGATCCCTTAAAGACCTCTTGGTTGGAATCAAAACCGGAGGTGAAACCATTAACCAACAGAGACATGGAGATAGCTTTGTTAAAGGAAAGAAAAACCTACTATTGTTCATTATGAAAGTCAAAAGGAAAGTGAAAAATCTAGTGTAATGGTTAATATTAAAAAATAGGTAACATTAATAAGAGTGCTTATGAATTTACAGTGTATGGTTTTTCCCTAGTAGATAGATATATTTTCTTCGGCTATAGAATAAATAAAGGTTGATGTGCTTGTTTTCATTCATTTCATTTATTTCGTTTCATTTATTGGATTTATATACCGCCCTACTCCCGAAGCACTCAGGGCAGTGAACAGCCACAGAATAAAACACATAAATACAAAATTTAAAAACAGAATAAAACTGAATTAAACAATTTGGCTGAGACAAATTTAAAACACCCAATAATTTTAAAAACAAATTAAAATTTACATTTTAAAGGGGAAAGATTTAGGCCAGGCCGGCTTGATGGAATAAAAAAGTTTTGAGAGCGCGACAGAAGGTGCGCAGATCCGGGATCCTCCGTATCTCCGGGGGGAGCTCATTCCAGATAGTAGGTGCCCCCACAGAGAAGGCTCTCCCCCTGGGGGACTAATGGAAAGCAATGACAAACTTAAGCAAAAACAGAAGCAGAAAAGCTTGCTGATCTCTTGTACAGGACATTTGCTACCTCATTAGAAGTATATTTCAACAAAGTTTGATGGGCAACTATAAGGGGACTATTTGCTAAATAAAAGACAGTCTGGGCCTTTTTATTTTTTAATAGTTCCTCATGAGCTAGTGACCTTGCTCCCAGGCCATACAGGTGGCTGGCTGGCCATGAATCTGCCTTGCAGAGAATAGTCAAAAGGTTGTCTCCTGAAGGCATTCTCTGCCTGAAGAGCTCTCCTGTGTGAATCCAATCAGAAACAATTGCTGCTTTATTCTGCTCCTATGCTTTCTATCCTTTCTTCTAAAGATATCGATTGTCTAGGTGTTTCTCAATCTTGGCAGCTTTAAGATGGGTGGACTTCAATTCCCAGAAATGACCAGCCAGCACCAGTTTAGGTCAATCAGGAAAAAAAAGGGCATATACCACCATTTTCTAACTTCCACCCGAATTCAGAATGTACACCCTGCTTAAAACTTGAGCATCTAAACTGAAGTTTGCAGGTTTAATTTTGTTCATTGAGGACAAATGATGTAACCACTGCCGCTTTTTAGCAGACCCCATGGATGGTGCTTTGTAACAGCCTCTCCCCCAATATGGGATGCTTGTTTGTATACTGCATCCTTACTCTGTTCATTCCCCAACATGTTTATATTTCTTTCTTATTCTTAGTTTGTTGTGGTGGTTTTTTAAAAAATATTTTTCATCTAGTTCTATTGTACCATTGTTCTTTCGTCAGTACTGCTTCGGCAATTGTGATAGCCATTAAATCAGATTTATCTATAAAGTAAATGGTCCCTAGCAGTTGACATTCAAAAGTATCTTAATTCTAAGCTTAAAGAATCCACTAGATGATTATGATTAATATATGATCACTTACAAATGCTCTTCTCTAATTGTTTCCTCATATAGTGACAAATTAAAGCATGTTGCATGCTGCAACTGCATATACAATCATGCTCAATAGATAACCCCAAATTTTGATGGCATTGTAAAGGAAGATATTTCCATACTTTCTGT
Source organism: Pantherophis guttatus (assembly GCF_059756535.1). Classification (NCBI taxonomy): domain Eukaryota; kingdom Metazoa; phylum Chordata; class Lepidosauria; order Squamata; family Colubridae; genus Pantherophis; species Pantherophis guttatus. The sequence continues at coordinate 40,127,456 of NC_142070.1, forward strand.
CTGACTTTGCTATAAAATAAAGAACTTGAAAAAAAGGGCCTTTCTTACATATGAAAAGACATAAAATTAAAGTTCTCCTACATAGGTTTTGATTCACTGAATAATGGATTTTATTATAAATGGCTTGGTAACAAGTTACCACAGGGACCATCTTTTCCCAATAGTTTCTACCCATCAAATCCGATCCAAAAGATTGGGCATGCTGCAGATCCTATCATCCAAAATCTCAACTAGCAGGAACTAGAAGAAGGCCTTTTTCTGCTGTAACCCTTGTCTTGTGAAATATTTTCTCCTCAGAGATTACAATGGTCCCAACCCTGTTGGCTTTTTGCAATGCTTTAAAAATTTGGCTATGTATCCAGGCCTGAGGCTCGGAATTTGTGAAGGGTTCTGTTACTTGACTTTCCTATTAGTTGATCAACCATCATGGTTACATGTTAACACTTATTTGTTTTGTGGATGATTTTATTGTTTTAATATTGTTTTCATTGTTTTATAATTGTAAATCACCCAGAGTCACTGAGTGGACAGCTATAGAAATTTAATAAACAAACAAACAAATAAAAAAATGCATAAATAAATAAAAACTCATTCTTGGCCAAAGGATCAGCTGACTTGGCTAATGAAAGAAAGTTTCACATATAAGCGCTGTATATAATAAATAATTTTATTTACATATATTTAAAAATTGATATAACATAGCTCTTCATACTTCACAACATGGTCATACATTGATATACCTTTTTTTAAAATCAATTCTAGTAATAAACAATTCTTTTGTTCTTCTAAAAGGGAATAATACACCATTTAGAAATTTTGCATTGGAATGTAAATATCACAATTGTTCTAAGTAAAACTTGTTCGATGGACTATACAGTATCAAATTTAGATTGGCTTCTATGGAGGCCTTTATAGGAAGAATGAATTACATTGCCTTGCCAAACGAGGCAACAGGATTTCAATGTATTTTTCCCTTTCAGTTATCAGAAATATATGGCCACTAGTAAATTTCTGTTGTTTAGATATATAATTTCAGCTTTCTAAAAAGTATATAATGTACTAGACTGAAAAACTAATCTCCCCATCCCGCTGTCAAAAATCTAATGTGTTAAATCCATGCAAGATTTTGGAAAACAGAGATAGTATAATGACTAATGGTCTTGTTCTGCAGCGTTGAATCCAGAAGAAGCTTTTAATGTGCAATGCTGCATAAAATCAGATTTTAAAATAACAGATATATTACCTTGAATGCAAGGAAACAAATGAGTTCTCTGCATGATTGCAGCTTTATATTAATAGCCTGCCCTGGGGTAAGAGACCATCACATTCTTGGGTTTGATTTTAAAAGACAAACAAACAGGCTTGTGTGTGTTGCGATGTATCTTGGGGTAATATTAAACTCTGTACATGTGGTTTCAGAAGATGTGCTCTTATTTCTGTTTCTATCATTTTCTTCCCTGGTCCTAATGGATTTTTTTTTTTGTTCATTAATGAGGAATGGGACTAAAAGAAAAAAGTCCATTGTTAAAACAAAACAAAATAGAACAAATTCTTAAAGGGACGGAATACTTTAAAAAAAAAAAACACCCATTTTTTGGAAAATTTTAACAAAGGCTTTTTGTTCTTAATCCCAACATATCATAACGACCAGGACAAAAGAAGAATCATGTCTAAGAAATAAACAGATGATTTTCAGAAAGTTTTTGATCTGTATGTTTATAACTGGCTAAATGTCTGAAAGTTTGAGACTGTATTCTGTAGATATAAATATCCTACATGAATTAGATTGTAAACCTCTTCTGTATACATTCTATTGTAGAAAACTGTTGGGTGTGTCTCATTTTATAGCCGCTGTATGTCCAATCTTTGTGTAGTAGGGCCTAAGATAGCTCTTGGAAATTCATAATAAATTATAGTGCACAGAGCAAGCTTTTTTTCTAAAATACTAATGACTGAACTCAGTCTTGGGACAATAAATGGTCCAGTTCTTGCTGCCACAATAAATTGCAAAAAATATTTAAATATTTCTTCCTCAATAATTTCAAAAATTATGCAATCCATGGTGAAACTGTCTCAATCAATTTCTTTTGTGATTTGCTCCAGGAACTTATATTTCAATTGGCTACAATCTTCCACTGATGTAATACATCAGAAATAATGTCATAGCCAATAACAAAACATTAAAATCCAACCATTTACTACCACATTTAAACCCAAAAGATGCACACTCTTGGGTTGTGATCAGTGTAATGTTATGGTTATCCTAACATTATTGTATATGTTCCAGAACACATACAGAGGGTAACTTTTGGATAAAGGAAGCATTCACTTCAGTGGTGGGATTCAGCCAGTTCGCACCACTTCGGGAGAACCGGTTGTTAACTTTCTGAGCAGTTTGGTGAACTGGTTGTTGGAAGAAATCATTAGGGCAGAGAACCGGTTGTTAAATTATTTGAATCCCACCACTGATTCACTTACATAGTTTGCAATTTAATAGTTTCATTATAGCAGGTGTCTACAAGCCACTGTGAACCTAGCAGATAACATGCGATCACTGGGTTAAAAACACTATTAACGGTGTTCTCTGACTGTGAAATGTATTATAGTAGCAAAATTTTCTTGTCAAAGAATAAAGACAATTCAGTGTTCAGCACATTAATCCAGGGTCTGTATTATTTGCAAATGGGGCAAACAGAAGAGAGAAAAATCACATTAATTTGGTTAGTTCATATTTACAAATTCTTAAGCTTTGAGCTGAAATACTGAAGATCTTGTATGAAACCAAAATGATGGAAAATTCAATTTCACTATTTTCTTGTTCTTGCCCCATCTTCATGCTGAAACAGATAAAACAGTCATTTTAATGGGGAATTAAGCATACAGTGCTTTGTAAGGAAACTGTGTGATTTGTCTTTATTCTTCCCACCCCAGAAAACTTTAAAAAATCACATAAACTGAACTTTAAGAAAGCTGGATAAATCTGATGCACATTGTTGAAACCAAAATATGTTTCATATGAGTGGCCAAGTTGTGTCCACTAGGAAGCATTTGGAAGAAGGAAACCAGGAAGGTGATGGTTTGCTGGGTCACTAATAAAGGAAGTCAATGCATTGATCCAAAGCCACCTGAATCATAATTTTAAGAATATATTACAGGTGCTTTTCTAAGTTGTGCATTCTGTTGCATTTACCTCTATTGAACATAATTATGGGGTTCAGTGATTACTCCAAGTCTGCCTGGGTAGAGAAATACAAAAGCTATAAAGATAACTTTATGGCTGAAAAAGATGAACTTTGGTTGATAACCCATCTGAAATTTTAACTTAACAAAGATTGACGATATCCACATTATGCACAATTTAGATTATGTATTATATGTAAGGATGCTCTTAAAATTATAAAAATGCTTTGGGACTTGCATTTGGCCCAGAAGAGAGCTAAAATTTTGGAAAGCATATTTTGAGTGCAATAAGACCTGTTCTTCAGCAGCAGCACTGGCTGCTGATTTATTTCTCAGTCCAATTTAAAATGCTTGTTTTACTAATTAAAACCTTAATGTCATGGGACAAAATTGCTTTAAAGACCTCTGTTTTTTAGGTATATATATTTATATAATCAAAATTCTGCAGCCCTGTTCCTAGCTCAATTAGCTCCCACCTTTGCAGATTTTGATGTAATGTAAAGACCTTTAAAATTCAGTGGGCTTTTAAAATACGTATTTCCATCTAAATCCTTGAATGGGCAACTATTCAGAAATCATCATCCATATAATCTGGGAAATTAGCAAACATTTTGGAAGAAGGTAATGGCAATCTAATTCCACATTATTGCCAAGAAAACCACAATGTGCATGTTTATGAAGTTGCCCAAGGTTGAAGTTAACTGAAAGGACACTTAACTTTTTATATAAATACAGAAAAATATTTTACCACAGATTACAATAAAGAGCTCTTTTAGACAGATGATCACGGCAGACTAAATTTTTAATTTCTCTTGACAGTCATTTATTTTTGTGCAAGGGTAAGTGGGTAAGAGAGGGAGAGAAAGGAAAAAGGCTGCTATTGAAGAAATATCTTCTTATATTCTTTGGGCTCAATAAATTATTAGGCTACTTGATGGTTTTTAGCCCAAATGCTGTAGACAATACTAAGGCAGCTTCAACATTGTGCCCCCCAGATTTGATGGAAATGAAACTACAAATTCCAAGATTCCCAGGCAGGACAAGTGTTGGAAATACAAAGTCTCAAGTTGAGAAGGGTAGTGTAATGTGCCAGATTCTTGAATTAGAAATCTAGATTGTGGAATTCTCAGTGTCAGCACCAACAAGGAAGATTATAGCAAGATGGTGGACAGACCAGCATGATGCAAATCCCATTCCTTTCCTATATGCATGGGGTGCTCTGCCCACCATCTTGCCAATTTTGACACAGACAAACACTTGCCCCATGGACACTGCTGGTCAATACAGTGACATTATAGTAGAAACTGTTGGCTTTCTCACTCTGTTGTATGAACATTGATATATATACTTGGCAAATGCTGTGGCTATTTGTTCCTTGTTGCCAGGTAACAAAAGTAGAGACTCATTTGTCCTCTAAAAACTCAGATCATTTGTAAGTTGTCTTTAGCCTATGAAAAAACATCTCTTTGAATAACAGCAAGATCTGGCAGAAAGTTAATAATACATCAAAAATGGCATGGAAAGGCTCATTTTTCTGTATCGTATCAGGGGAAAATCATATACCAAACACAATTATGAGAGAATCTCAACATCATAATCAAATTACCCAAAGTTCTGCTGTTCTGATGAGAAAACATTCCTGTTTCCAAAACCTTGCTGTTAATTAGTTTAAGTGGAATAGCAACAAAAAAATCCAAGATATTCATATACCGCATGGAAATTAATAGGTTATCTACAGTTTATAAGACAATCCATCCATTTAAATAGAAAAAAGTTTTGTTTCACATAAAGCAAGAGAGAATACAAAAGCACAGCTTCTGTAATTTGGTAATATTGCAACTTTACAAATATATTGCATAGTGTGTGTAAGAAAATAGTTTCATCTTTTTTATATAATTATATACAGAAGAATAACATTCACATGAAAAAAAAAGGAAAACAAAACAGCCAAAAAGGGAGCAGTCAGATTCTGAAAAGACAATGAAATCATTGGACATTTAAATATTAAACCATTTTCCAGTATTACAAGCCATTTGCTTGATTTGCTTGATAGATTGATCCCAAATAATACAATCCATATTTGCCTATTGCCATTTTGATTATTTTCTTTCATTCTTGTGAAATCAGATATTTTTTTTTTAAAAAAAAGTTGGGATTGTAAATTTTTACTCTACAGACTGAAAGATTTCCCATTCTTGCAAGACTTTTCTTTGCCAAAAGACCCTTCATGAAAGCAATAGTCCATTCATTAATGGAAGCTCATTTTGTTCATAGGGGAGAAAAGCATAAAAATCAAAATCATATTCATAACATTGACTTTAAATGAACAACTTGGTAACATATTTTCCAAACTTCAAAACCTAATCCTTATGCTAATGAAATATCTATGATGCATGCAAAATAGATGATCCAAGAACCCAACTCTCATTTTCTTCAAAACTAGTAAAAATGAAAAAAAACTCTGAAGTACACAGAAATTCTCAGAGATCTAATTTCTACCTCATACACCAGTTATACCACATAATTCAGTCCATGAAGGTGCATTGTCAATATGTTAATTATAACAGAAATATCACTCTTTGGTCTTTAATATTAAACCAATATATGAACTACAGTTAACAATGTATCAACCCAACATACAAGTAACAGTGCTCAATGAGGTCATTATATTGTTTTATTTATTTCTTTAAAGACAAGAAAGAGACAGTATCCACTAACCTTGTTGGATTGCACTGTGTATGTGTGTGAGGGGGGGGTAGGTGTGTGTGTGTGTGTGTGCATACCCTCCCACACTCTCTCTTTCTTTCTCTCCCACACACACAAAAAACTATGTACTAAAGTATGTCTTGAGTGTACAGTGTAGCTGGGATGATTCTGAAGAGTCCAAGAAGTCTGGAAAAGTGAGCTACCATTTCCATAGTGTTCTGCACACTTACAGGGCAATATTTTTAAAATGGCCTTAACTGAAACTTGTAATCATAGCATCTAATGTCAAATTTGCATTCCTTCTCTTATATGTGAATGTAATGTAAACTTTAACTAAAAAAAGATGTTCCAACCTATGGTTTCATTCAAAGTGACCATCTATCTGCAAAGAGTAGGAAGATGACCTTGATGGAGATATGAAAGCTGTGTTGCCTAGGAAAAAAGGTCTAAAGCATATTTCCATCAAAGCCATTTTCCCCTACCTTGTCTAGCTATTCCCAGATGCCACCAGAGGTATCCACCAAAGAAGGCAGAAAGTTAAGATGGTAATTACTGCCCCCCCTTTTTTGCATGCACCATGTGCCATGGCTCTAAAACAGGATCATGGGGCTACATTTGCCATCTTGACTTTTTTGAGCCATGCAGACAATCCTGGCTTGACAACTTCATACTGTTTTCTAAGCTAGTAATTTTGGGGTCTCTCTATTTACTTCTGTTGAAGACCATATTTCATTTTGTCTTGCATCAGTATAACCAAATGGTAGGCTGAAATACCCTAGGAGAGCTTGCTGCACAGGGACTCTAGGATTAGTAGTCTAGATCACACTTTGAAGGAGAAAGACCAGAATCCATGTAATAGATGTGAAGAGCCAATTTCTTGTTAGTTTACAGTGGGCTTCTAGAAACCCCTTGCATTTGAATTCATTCCTCATATTGTCTGTTACCTCAGGAAAGCAATAATCTCTCTTTTGCACCATTCAGCCAATCCACACCATAATTTTCAGGCTCCTGGTCATAAAAGAATACAACCAGAAGTGTAAAATCAGAAGAAGTCTGGTGGCAATTTTTCAGAGTAATATATTTTATTAAAAGGCATGAGCTGTCATTACTTCCCTGATATTAGGCTATCATAGTCTAACATGTTTCTCCTCCTATAAAAACTGCAGGTTAAAAATATGACAGGCGTTATGCTTAGTTATTCCTTTACTTTAATGTGAGTTACATGTGGACTGGAATACTCCAGAGTCACTGGATTCAGGCAGCATATAAATTTAATAAATTATTATTCTTAATACATGCCTGAAATGAAGGAGTTTGAGAACCTTATAAGAAACAGGCATTAGAAGCTATATGCATGCAAAGTGGTAGAAGATTTGCATGAAAGAATAGATTTCTTTTTCATGATGTACGACTAAGATGTGGGCACGCAAAGTTTTAAAAAGTGAAGCTGCATTAAAAGGTTTCAGAAAAATTAAAACTTTAAAATTAGACTGTGTTCTAATTTCTAAGATTTTGCATGAAAATCCATTGGATGCTATATGACTTGAATTACATATTGCTGCAGTATGTATCAATTATTTAGTGAAACACAACTGCATTTTAAGCATAGAAAAGTCTTTATAATCTCTTATTTAAAAGAAAACAGAAGAAAGACAATTCAGTTAGGGAAGATTTTCCTGAACTTGTTCAGTGATTCCTCAGGAATAATATTCTGGTTATTATTCAGTTATTAAAAATAATTATGGTTTATTTTTTTAACATCACATGGGATGTTTGGCAGTGGAGGGGGGATAGAATATATTAATGAGAAAATGTTGGAATCTTGATATCATCCAAAACCCTCAGGAAATCTAAAATGTCACCTGTAAAAATTGCTGTCAAATATTGTAGTTTGTATTTCATAAGTATCTGTATAAATTCTACATAGCTAGAAAATAAATCTAATTTTGCTGCCAAACCAGATCAAAATCCAATTCAGGCACTGGAAGGAAGTCTTTGCTCAAACACATTGAATCAAAATGTAAAATCTAATTTGATTTAGAGATGAGTTAATTAATCCGAATTATCCTACAAAAAAAAAAGTCAAAACAATAGTTTGTATTATTTCCCTCTATTTTCTGTTGTATCCTCTAAGAGTAATGTAAAATTTTATCTAGTATCAACAATCTTATGCTTTTATCTTTTTATTTTAGAAACTGGTATTTCTGTAATGGTTGTAATGTGATCCACTAAAACTTACGTCCATAAATCAAGTTATTATTATGGTTAGTTGCAGAGTCAACCAGATGTTCAGACTGAATTTGGCATTTTTGTCTACTTATTGGATCTGAGATCTGATTGTTTGATGGTGTTACAGACATCATCATCATCATCAATATTATTGTTGTAAATTGGGTGTTTTAAATTTTTGGGGTTTTAAATCTGAGCCGAAATTATGTAATAATTTTAATTATTTTTAACTGATCTCTGTCTTTGTGTTTTTAATAGGCTGTACACTGCCCTGAGTCCTTCAGGAGAAGGGCGGTATAGAAATAAATTTATTTATTTATATTATTATTATTATTATTGTTGTTGTTGTTGTTGTTGTTGTTGTTATTATTATTATTATTATTATTATTATTATTATTATTATTATATCCTATGACAAAAGGTTGTAGATGGCCCATGTTGACATGTAGATGCTGAAAAAATTACAATCTAATGGCTGGACATTGCTGGAAGATGCACTCTTGTTAAAATGAAATTATTTATAAATCACAGTGGAGACAGATTTAAATAAAAATATTATTGTAAATGGTATATTGCAGAAGCTGTGGTGGGAAATTCATAAGTGCAATTTTCATAAGTGCATACCTAGCAAATTGCTAGGTTTATAAGGGTTTGATGTAAGTGGAATATAATGGTGGAACAGCTCTACCAGTGCTTGAAAATGTGTGGACTTCAACCCCCCAAATTCCTCAGTTGGTTTGGCTGAAGAACTCTGAGAGTTGAAATTCATACATCTTTAGATTCATGATTGATGTATGAATTTCATACATCAGAATGAAATTGTGCTGAGCTACACAAACCAAATGAAGAAAGTTGGTTATCAACTATAGAGCTGATAGCTTGGCTCGGTGGCTAAGCCATATGGCTCTCTTAAATAATGTGGTTCTGATTTTAAGCTCTTCTGTTTATGAGCACAAGAGAAAAAGAAGGGGGAATTTTCTGCTTTCCAGCTTAGTTTTGATTGCCTGAGGAAAAGAAGAGGAAAGGAGCGGGGCGGGAGGGGGGATTTACAGTATTTTATACCCATATTCATTATTTTTGGGTTGTCCATTTGGCAGTTTAAAATTAACAATATGAGCTAAATAGAATCCATGTAAGACATTTCATTTACTTAGAAAATTTTCACAGTTTAGCTGAAATAACCGAGCACCCTAAACATTTCATTTAAATGATTATAAAATTAAGGCTATACAGTATGTATATAGAGGATATAGGGGTGAGCTTTTATTTCCCAGGAATCAACTGTTGCTCTGCTGCCCATTTTGGGAGAGCATGACGGCATTCTCACAAAATGGCTTTTTTCAAGGCTTATGGATGGCAAGCCCCGAATGGTAACTACACATCATTTTTAATGCACTAGAATATGTACTTAGTTTTAAACAGGATGGGTCATTCTTAATGTGATAGAAAATCATGGTACATTTGTTCCTCCCATCCCCTGCCAATAATGTACTACATACTGTAGCTTGTTTAAACTATGGTAAGAATAAATTTGGATCAACAATATTTTAAATTCTGGTTTGTTCTTAAAAGTATAAATAAAACAAAACAGTTCCCTATTCAATGAGAGCTTAAAATGAGAAGTGCATTGTCACAACGCATTCATACAATGGTAGACTATTACTCCTTGCATATATGATGATTACTTGTTATTTTCAAATAGCTTTATTGAAACTGTGATTTATTTATTTATTTATTTTCCTTCCTTCCTTCCTTCCTTCCTTCCTTCCTTCCTTCCTTCCTTCCTTCCTTTCTTTCCTTCCTTCCTTTCTTTTTTTCCATTTTAATCAATAGCCGAAAACAGACTAGGAATAGTCTTCTATTCCTTACATGGTAATATATATGCTTATTATATTTTTACTCTCCTGTATTGTAGCTTATGTATCTCCAACTGCCATCTCATTGACACTGCTTTTAGGGTTCAGTTTCCATAAAACCTTTTAACTGTTTTTTGTAAATTCCAATGTGTACATTCCGTAAATATATACTTGAGGGGCTATACATAGTATCAATCTGTTTATTACTTTTTTCTTTTAATATTTAGTTTAAATATGTTTGTAGGGAAGTTCAAAGAAGGAAAAACTTCCTCACTACCACCAAAGTTTCTCAGAGACGTTTGGTGATCACCATTGAGTAATGTGAAATATATTATGAGAGCTGCTTGTGGGGGGGGGGGGATAATGACCTAAAAACAGCTAATGAATCTGGAGCTGTTCTGCTGCACTCATCACTCCTATTGTACATTCCACTTACATTCCACCTGGACAGTTTCCTGGAAAGATTTTTGGGATGTTTAGGGATGAAGGAAGGGAAGAAGAAGTAAAGAACTTTAGAACTGTGAACTACCTTAAGTTATCTTAGCCTTTATATTACATCTTAAGTTATCTTAGCCACCTTAAGTTATCTTAGCCATTACAAATAGTATAATCACTGTTTAAAATGACAACATTAACATTCCAACTGGCTATCACTGCAGTTGTTCTATATAGTATTAATTACCAAACCTTGTAATCTAATGGCTTTGTTAATATGAAACTACTGCAGTCCAGTCCATTAGTTCCTTAGGAACTCTGGCATTACTCTTTTGTTTATTTCAATCAAAGGAACATTTATGCGTGCATAGATTTGCCTCCTTTGCTGTAATGAAATAGAAATGAAGAAATTCTCATTTAAAACCAGGACATGGCTCTTGTTCCCATTATAAGTCACTATATTTTGGGCAAAGTATCTAAGATATTCTTTGTAGAAAACACCCTCAGTGACCTCATCTTTTCTCCATCTCTAGACATTTATATATATTAGGGTTTTCTTGTTCATTGAGAAGCAAAATGTATTAATCATATGTATATTTTGCTCTGTGGGCCATCAGGTCAACAGACTCCCTTTTCTTTAATAGTGTGGCTGCATTAGATGCATTCAAATGATTGAGAGGAAAACTGTTGTTAAATGTTACTTCACATGCACAAACAAATCATTCAAAATCAGCACAGAAATAAAAGTTTTGAATAGGTAACAATTCTGATGACTTGTAAAGTGTGTATCTAACTCACAAAACCTGTATGAAGGAGACAAATAATAACAATGCCCTGAAGGGAGGGGAAAAAGATTATCACTCAGAGAGGGATTCTGTCTCTTGCTGTTTAAAATATGAAATATGAAGTTTACTTGTTTAGTAAAGCAAATGTTACACAATGCTTTGAAGTCTTAAAATTCTGGGATAAAAGTTTACATCCAAAAGTTATGGGTGTATGAAAATTGTGCTTTCAGACAGTAGAGTTATTTGTCATACCAATTTATCTCAACTTTAGATTCTGGGCCAATTTCTATAGTAGTATATCTATCTCTATATAATTATGTATATATGTGCAGTTTCTCGTATACAGTTCCTGCTCAAAAAAATTCTAAAACAATGTGCTTCACTTCATGTATAGCCAAGGCACCTGTGTATTTCTCCCTTTTGGACAAAAAGTGATACGAAGATCCAGATTCCCTGGTGAAGACAACCATTTTATTAGGCCTTCTATCTTCCATCATGGAGCTCCATAAGCCAGAAGAGAAGGCTCTATTTGGCTCCTTGCTTGGGCTGGAAGAGATCCAGGAGGCCGCGTAGAGCTTCATGATCAAACGAGGGAAATCAAGCAGAACCGTGAAGCAGAGGGACAGTAACAAAAAGGCTATTCTGGTGTGAGGAGGAGGAGGAGGAGAAAGAGGAGGAGGAGAAGGATTCTGGTGTCTTCAGCTCCACAAGCAGATGTTGCCACTGGACTGACATGTGGATCCTACTCCTGCAGGGGATAGGTAGAGTTTGCCATTGGGACAAACACAGATTTCATAGATAGTCTGTCTTGTTGCCGATGAACTTGGTGAGGAGGATGAGGGGAAAGACCCCAGCGGTAGATTTCCTAGCCGGATTGAGTCTGCATTTAAAAATATCTAGGGGAAAAAAAGAAAGAAAAGAGGAAAATGAATTACTTTTACTGCAGGACTTCATTGATATGTTCTTGGATTCTCTAAAACAGACCACTAAAATAGAGATGATGATGCCCTTCTCTGTATTTCAGAATGAAATTCAGTTATTACAAAATAGCAGAATCAGGCTCTTTACAGGTTAACTGGACATCATGGCAACCCAGTGGCTGGCAGGAATGCCTTTCTTTGTTCAATCCCAGCTGTCCTTATTTTTGATACCATACAATTCCTCCCCCCTCCCCGGTGTTTAAGTGTTGAAATAGAGCAAAAGGCTGAAGTAGTGCATAAGGACATAAGGGTCTGAGCTCTGAAAAATAAAAAGCATACAACACTGTACTCTTTGGTGATTCTGATTTAACTGTAGCCATTCGTCAGTTCCACTTAGAGAAGAGATTATGCATATTCCCATTACTAATGTAGCAATTATACTCCTACATTAGTGTCCATCAGCATAATGAAGTTTGAAAAGTGCACTGTAAGTGAGAAGGCAATATGTAATTCCCACAATTCTGCAACTGTTTCCCTTTCTTCTTGTTCATTTGTTCATTTGTTCATTCTCCCAGTTGTTAATATCACCTAGGAAAAGAACAGTCTGGAAAGGGTTGTAATTTATGAGCTACTGATATGGATTTAGATTGCTGGTCAATAAAACTGCTTATTTGAAAGAACGTGCAAAGGTAGATTTCCATCTATTAGCTGAAGACCTTTGTTGGGTAGTTAGGAAGAGATTAGTTGGTAATTAATGATAGAGAAGAGATAAAAACATATCCAACAGCCGCAATACCTGCCCCACCTTCCCTAAAACTATCAGCATTGTGGTGAAAGCTAGGAAAGTTAAACTGAAGAGCTAATGATTATTTTAATACAGTAATGTGGAATTCAACTTTTGTTTGATTCTTATGATTGTGATGAATTAATATTCTAGGGGAATCAAAATTTGGAAATAGAAAAAACTTTGTGGGAGAACCAACAAAAATTGTATAAAGAGTATGAAGCTTAGAATATGGAATAGGAACAAATGATGGTTATCTTGATAGTTGTAGAATTATAATTTATATAATATTTGCCAGTATCTTCAGTTAAAATACTTTTTGTCTTGATATATAACAGTAGCCAAAATGCTTCAGAATCCCATTTACTCCTAAAGGATTCAACATATTCTTTACAAAATGATTCTAGAAACAGCTGCTAAAATACACTAATTAAATGTTCAAGAACCCAGAGACATGTGGAGTAAGGATTTGGAGTGTTTTTATATTTATATCTAATATTCCATTCATCTTAAGCCATGAAAATAAACTGGAAAACTATGGGCCAGATCCTTTTTCTTAACTACTTCACAGAGTTGCAATGAGCTTACGGAAACATAAAATGATCAAGAAATTGAATACATAACATCTGCACACAACCTTGTGGTTATAGTAAAGTTGGCGCAAGTCCAGAAGAGGTTAAAATGTATTTTGTTGGTACCATTGCAACAAAATGACCTTCATGAGAGGATGACAATGAAGCCAAAATGTAGGAGGATTTTTTTGTTTAAATTTTATTCACCTAAGACAAAATGAAGCCATTTCCTTAAAGAGTTTCCTTGAGCAGGAGTCTTGGTTGCATGTCAAACTGCTGGAGTGCAGCTAGATTTCAGAATGTCGTTAGGAGAAAGATGAAGAACAGTTGTTAAAGGTAAGGAAATAAGGCACCCAAAGAAGATGTAGGGGAAAAGATCCTGCAACTGGAATCATGGGAAGGTTATGTTTGTGTGTGCACAAGTGTGCACTGTGCAGTGTGGCCAAATAACAGAGGAAAGGAAGAGGTAAAGGCCTCGGCAGCCAGAAAGGATTCTGGAATCTGAGTGGTATAAGGTCAAATCAGAATGGAACAGAAACGATCATGTCAAAGTAAGCCATAGAAGATGTCAAGTAGTGTGAACTCCAACATCATTTTCCAGAGGTTCTTAGTAAACCAACATGTTTCCCAGAAAGGAACGTAGAAAAATCATGCCTGCCTTTTAATTCCAGTAATACATTAAGTTCTTAACAAAACTCCCTCCAGTGTCCATCTGGTATCCATCTGGACCCATTAGGTACCTGGAACAGAACATCTTAATGGGTTTGTCTTTCCTCCAGAGATAATAAACAGTAACAAATATTTGGAGCAAGAACTGATGTGACCATAAATCTAATGTCCTCCAGAATCAGATCAAACATCAGCTGCTCAAAGGTAAAGATGCTATCAAGCACACATTTTTTTAATATGCACATGCAATTAAATGTGATGGACTTTATTGCAAGATAGAGAGAAATAAAATTAATTTAAGGCTCCAGTTCTAAACACCATATAATGGACTAGTGTCCAAGTAAACATGCATTGGATTTCACTAATGAATATGGTTCTCTAATAAGGCTTACCTCCCCTTCTGTAGACTGCAAATGTAGTTCTTTTCTACAAGTGGCTTTCAAGTCCCCTGCAGCTGCACTCACTTGTATTCCCTTTGGAGCTTCCATTATCAAAGATCTTGTAGGCGATTCAAGCCTAGAAAATGGGGGGTGGGGTGGAAATGAGGAAAGTGAGGAAATTTATAAAAATAAAATAAAATAAAATAAAATACCACATGCCCTATGTATTGCTCATCCGCTAGGTATTTTTTCTACAACACAATAGAAATAAAATACCAACAACAACATTCTTAATACACTGAAAGTTCTTTTGAATATCAATTCATATTTTCTAGAGTACAATGTTATTTTTTCTAGAACAAGGTCTATTTTATCTCAAGTCAGTTATTTTGCTGTGAATGGTCTATCAGAATACAATGTTTAACTATGACTAATAATTTTATATAAAAGTTGAAGCTGGTGAGTGCTGTTTTACATCCATGTGTAGGTGTCACCTGCTGCTTGTTGTTGCTTATGAAGGTGATCCTTGTATACTCTTCAACGTTTTAGCAGCTGATATATAATTACTATCATAGTAAAAGGGAAGCTTATGAAAGTCCTGAAACTAATTTGGGTATTATTAGAAATATATTTGCTTACTCCAAATGAGGGGTTTAAAATTCAGGCATTTGAAAGATCCAGCCAATAGGCATGCCAGAAACCACAGTACAAAATCTGTCCTATAGATATCAATCTTTAGGGTTGTCATGTTTATTGTCAACAGGCCTGCTTTGAATATTGGCAGAAAGGCAATGAATATGGATTCCAAGAAATAAATAATGGAAAAATTATTAATAAACATTATATCCTGATATTTCCTGATTTAAAGATTTCTTATCCAAATGTTTCAATATCATGTTTTTCAGGATTCTTTATCGAGATCTGTTATAGGCTTACTTCTCTATTTGCATAAATATTGACAATAATTAATGACTGGATTTCTTTCTAATAATTTGTGTTTTGTTATTATGGCCAGCTTTCTAAATGGTCTGTCATCTCAATGGTAGATTGGGGGTGTCTACAGAAGTGGTATAAGTGACAAAGCATGTGTTGCAATGCTACAATGCAAACCTGCCACTAATGTATTGTGAATGATTCTGCAACACAAGTGGGAAAGGGTAGAGTTTGTAATTTGTCATTAGCACATTTATTTTATTATATACCATCATGTCTAGCTGGGGACCTGAGTAGTTGTAGACCTATTTTCTTGCTTATACATGGCATAGTTATGAAACAGCAAATATTAAACCAAAGCTGAAAAATATAATTTAAAAAATATGTCATTTATTGGTTTATTTAACTATGTTCCAAGTTAGGTTTAACACAAATAACTTCTTAAAGCTCTGTTTTAAATAGCCTATCATGTAAATAGTTATCAATAAAATTTAGGAACATTGACCCTTTATCTTATGTGGTTGCTTTGAAGAACTGTGAATTATTTAATGATGCGCCATCTTATTAAGGAAAGAATATAGTTTAAACTTCAGGAAAATTATATTTTTAACAGATATTATTTAAGAACCACCTTTCTTTCAAAAGGAAATTTCTAGACATCTTAATTTTTAGTTCACTTCTACAAACTCCACTTGTTTATTTATTTTCTTCAGGCAAATGCTGGTATGATGAAATGGACCATATTTTTGTATGCTTTTCTAATCCTTGTGAAATTTAATATACATATGGTTTAAAATAAAATTACCCTTGGCTATATAGGTAAGGAAGACTTTTACTTATAAAAGTAAAGGGTTTTATTTTGAATTCAAAGCTATTAATGCTAAGTTAGAAACATTAGGGTATATGATGGATATCATCCAGCCACTGTTTTGGGCATTTAAATTGCATTGATTGTAGTCAAAGATTTAAGAAGATGCTTAACTTTCTACTGAAATCAATGGGGAAAGCACTAAAATTTGATTGACCCATGCTTGTTATAGATCACAGATTCCAATCTTGTGGAGAAGATCATTTTAATTAAGCAGTAATAACATTAGTCCTGTTAATGTTACCTGTCTTGCAAACCCCAGGTAACCAACAATTATAAAACGTTCCAAAAAAGGACCAAGTATTTAAGATCAGGTGAATACCGTAGTTGCTCCTTTAAAGAGAGCTACTGAGTTATTTGCTGTGTTGCATTGCCAGATAGAGAATATATCAGGGAACATGCACAGAAGTGCAAATCACATTGTCTTAAAATCCAAGTCAATGCATATGACATCTGTAGCATTCTGCATGAAGAAGCTGGAGGCAAGCAAATGAGACGTCTACAAATTAATGGACATACCTAGGGTTTTAAAGAAGTTGAGTGAAACAATCAAAAGAAAACTCAGAAATATTGCAGCCCAATCATATTTTCGTTTGCTATTATTTCTGTGCTGCAGGTCAAACTGAAACATTAATCAATGTTCCAGTTCTGAAGACACCATTGCAGTGGTTGTAGAGCTATGTTGGTAGAACATGCATTACAGGAGTAGTACCTTGTTAAATCTGCAGGTCAGGGGCTTAGTTTAATTTGGATGTGCAGTTACGAAATTTGCCTTGTATCACAGGAGAGGATATGGCAAAATTAGCCTACTAACAGGATCCTTCTCAGAGAACCTCCCAGACTAAACCAGAGATAGCAACCCATGCTGAATACTCATGCACCTATGATTTGAATGAAGATTGACACAGGTGTTCATGGTTAAACATTTTAGGAAAACATTAAAACTATTTAAAAAGGGATGCTGGGTCAAGATAAAATATAGAGATATCATTGAGTCAAACTCAGCTCCTAGTAACTCCATAGTAGGTTGATAATGTGGAACTAATCCCCCATGGAAATCAGATTAGAGTGTATAGGAAGTTGGAGGTTCAAGAACTCAGCACATTTCAAAATTAATATTGAAAACTGACATTCTGTTTCTTTAATGCTTTAATCTGTCATTTCTAAACTGATTGGATTGGAAAGCTGCACAAAATGTTGTACTGTTGCACAAATAAAGGCAGTTCCTGATGTCTCCTCTTGTACCAGGGTTTCAATTGTTTTGTAATTCTATACATGCTCTGATAAAATTTGTGCAGGCTCCCCTAGATAACTCCGATATGCCTCTGATGCTCTCTGCTGTGATCTCTAACCTCCCTCCCCAAAAATTCTGGAATGCCTTTTAATAAGGCTTAGCATGGCCAATTTCAGGATTGGCAAATTAATATATTGTTTTATTTTTCCCCAAAGAAATGGAAGGATGGCTGTAAGGATGCAAAATATCTTGATATATTTCATTTAAAAGAATCTACTAATCTTCCAATTAATTAGAACATGAACAAAAATAGGAAACATTAATTCACACATCTACAGAAGGGTGCTGGTAGTGTCAATGCTTGGGCAAAAGTTAAGCCCTTCTCAATCACAGTTCCATTGGCAAAAATATACGAGCCAAATTTAGCTTCAAAAGAAACATCAACTCTTTTCTGAAACCAAAATAGGGAGTCTTTTACATTCATTATTAAATTTCATTAAGTTGGAGTGACACTTTGACTTGCAAAATACCAGATGATAGTGGGTTGATTCTTTTTACATCCATAGGCATTGAAAGCCAACAGAAAGAAATGCCACTCATATTTATATTTTTAGTATAAATAGTACAGAAAATGGTCCTGGCATTCTGTCCAAAGCAAGCAGCTTGAACAATATAAAGGACTATTTTGAATCCCGAGAGCCTATCCAAGCAAAGCTAAAAAAGCAGGACAAATCCCTAATTTTGGCTCTCTGTTTTAGCTATGTAAGGAAAGATAAATCATGAATAATAAGAAAGAGAATCAAGATTGTCAATTTATCACTGGACCTAGAAAGGGAACTCAAGCTAGGTATATTCTTAATTATGCTGGAAAATTTAAAAAGCTAGAACAGGAATGGAAAATGTCCAGGCAATGAGGAAGCTTGTTTCATCCATGAAAACCTGCCTCTGATGAGATATATGATATTTTTCCTGCATTGCATTACAATCCAATTAACTGATGTCAGAAACTTTTCAAAACATACTTGCTGATCAGACAGCATTTTGGTTGTTCATAACTAGGAAGAGGAAGTTTAATCCCTTCTACCCACAATTTCCTCATAAGGAAATATAATCTGCTTGTCTTTCACCAAATTTTTATATGGCCCTAGTAGGGCTGGTGGAAGTTTTATAGAGCTTTATTGTTGCACGCGAGAGCAGAGGGAGGAAGCCTTGTTGGACAAGTTGCATGTTCTCTAAAAGAGTTCTACATGGCAGGACAATATATGAAAATATATGTGTGGGATGTGCATAGGCACATAGGATGTGTTAATGAACAGATCAAAAAAAATTACAGTCTGTGTCTCCATACCAGCAATGAGGAGGCTCTGTCCATTTTGGGCATGACTTCGGTGTCTAATTCTGCCCTCAAGCCAGAAGGGCTTCTCCATTTCTGTATTAGAGCAACATGAATGTTAAGGAAAAGGTGGGGAACATTCTTTTCTGATTGAAGGATGGGCATATCCCTGGAGAGGTGAGGAAACTCACTTAGGAGCATTATCTCTCTCTCCATATTTTTAAAATTCCTGCCTGCCTGCCTGCCTGCCTGCCTGCCTGCCTGCCTACCTTCTGAGTTTAGCAGAAAACAGATATACTGATGGAAATCTGCAAACTATAAAAATATAGCAATAAAATTGACTGTTGAGTGTGAAAGATGCTACTCATCTTTCTGCTTCAGACATCTAATCAAGGAGAAAAAGGTTGCATGATTTTCTTGTTGCTTCAGTTTTTGCAGCTATTTTCCCCCCTCTCCTGGGAACTAGAGCCTGTTTTCTCAGGGAAAAGCAACCAATGGCAGAACTTGCAGGTGAGAAATAAGACCTCGGAAAAGGGTCAAGAGCATCTTTCTTGACTGCTTTGCCTTTTCAGAGTATAGTCTCTCACCACATGTCGCGTTTTCTGCCTCTCACAAAACACAAAAAGTATTTGCCATCCCAGCCTCCATGCCAAGTTATTTTGGCATCAAATATCTAGCTACTGAACATATTTTTCTCACCTTATTATGTGAGAAATAAGATGTAACAGTCAGCTTATTATCAATCTTAAAGCTCTCATTAACTGAGACATCTGAAAGCCGAACTTTAATTAAATAGAGCATGCTATTACTTTTAGTGTAGCCTGTTCATTTTAGCCTAGTAGGAGCTACAGAAAAGTAATGAACTCCAGTATTTGATGCTAACAGGTCTAGATAGGCAGTGAAATGAAGGGTGGGGGCAAGCAATGATGCCTGAATCCTCCGAGTAGGGATGGAATTTCAAGATAAAAGAGCATTTCAGAAACTTATGGAACTGTCACTGAGGTATTGTAAGAACCTGCAACAGCTGCCACCCCCAAGGCTAACTACATTTTTTGGCAACTACATTTTTAGACAAATTTACTCTAAACTTGCTTCTCAGCTTTCCAACTTAAGGATGTAACTCTTCTATCAGTAACTGACTCTATAGATAATTTCTCTGCAGCTTCTCCTGGACTTTAGGGATCCAGGATGAAACAAAAAGAGACACAAGCCCTTTAGCAACTATAAGCAACATTCAGCAAATGAACAGTAGACTCCAAGGATTTTTATCATTTTCAGCTAACTTGGAGCAATTGGCATTTGGGTAGTTTAACTACCCAATTTTGCCATCTATGAGGTAGTAAATCATATTTCTTTTCAGTCACATTGAAAAGTACAAGTTCTTGATAAGTTTATATTAACTTAAAACCCAAATATACACTATGTAAATTATTTTGTTGACTCTTTTCATAGTTCCTCCCAGCCTGAGATGCTTTTAATGTGATGCAGGGTGGTGGTGGTTGAGTGGGTGGAAAAACCAAAGTTGGCCATTTTGAGTCTAACTTTGAAAAAGTAACTTGCTATAGTAATATTCCTTCTTATTTTTCCTTTTTTGTAAAGAAAAATTATTATTAGAGCTGTACATTTACAACTTTACTATTATTATTGCTGCTACTGCTACTTCTGTTATTACTACTACTCACTATTGTATTTTTTGAGACAAATGAGAATGAAACTTCCTACAACTTTGCACTGCCTGATCAATTTTTTTTTTAAATCTCATTATGCTGAGTGTTGGCTTTCAGCATTAGTTTATAGTTAATGGCACAATAGCCTTGACGATGACAGGGGGAAAAAGCTATTAAATTTGATCCTTGAGTTCTCCCAAAGGCACAGAACAACAGCAAAGCAATTTACCTTTCTTATTAGGAAGGTGATTGATAGCACAGATTTTCACACATAGCTACAAATGCCTTAGAACATATTGAATCTTAATGGGTACCTTATGTATATTCAACATATTGTCCCTTAATAAGTAACTTAAAAGGGAATATTGAATAACTGTTGGTAAAAATTGGTTTTAATGGTACATTTCCACCATTAAAACCAGTATTTTGGAAGCTTAGAGTATAGTCAACTGAGCTGTAAGGTTTTTTTTTAAAATAAAGATGGCAATAAAAGCCTTATAAAATAAACTGTCAGTGCTCAGATTATAAATTAAGCCTTTATTTTTAAACAATGTCATTCACACTATTAAATACCAGAGGTTCAACCAATTTTGCTAAGAAAAAATTAATAGAAAAACTAATAGCAATAGACAAAGATGTTAAACTTGCAAAGAATATCGTTGCAATTCTTTGGTCATTTTAAGACATATTTTGACTGTAGTTTATTATATGCTTCTGAAATAATTGCACAATAAACCTCAGCTGTGAATGCAGCATTGCAGTAAATTTTATAATGATTCAAATAACATGGCATGCAAGGTTCAGTTTGGAGATTCAGTTCAATCAACATTGATTAATCATCCATTTAACACAGATTCATGAACTGAAAAGGGCCCTGGATTCAAAAGACAAATGGAATTTGTTGGATCGGTATTTATTAGAAGCCTTCTGAAATGAAAATTCAATAGCATTTCTGCTGCTTCAGAGATCCTAC
The DNA here is from genome assembly GCF_059756535.1 of Pantherophis guttatus. Taxonomy (NCBI): domain Eukaryota; kingdom Metazoa; phylum Chordata; class Lepidosauria; order Squamata; family Colubridae; genus Pantherophis; species Pantherophis guttatus. The sequence goes on from NC_142070.1 coordinate 40,148,980, forward strand.
CAGACAAATACACAATGTTGTTGTTCTTTCAGTTCATCATGAAAATGAATGGTGTGATGGGCTCCTTGACATTCACAGAGCAGTCATCAGCCAAAAGGCCTTATCACCTTATGAAACTCTCTGTCTTTCAGAACTGGGTGGGCAGGCTAACGTTGCTTCATTCACTTTATCAACTCTCAACTTCTTTTATTCAGCCAGCCATGTACCTTAACATTTGCTTTTTCTCGTACCAATAGAAGGTTAATTTTCTTTTATTCTGTCCCTGTCAGCACAAGTAAGAATTCCACTCAGGAGTCAAGAATATGTGACTGGTCTAGAACAGGGGTCTCCAACCTTGGCAACTTTAACCCTGGAGGACTTCAACTTCCAGAACTCTGGGAGTTGAAGCCTGCCAGGCTTAAAGTTGCCAAGGTTGGAGACCCCTAGTCTAGAATACACTTTGGGTTCAAACCTTACGTTCATAATCTGCAGCAGATTGAAATAACTTCATATTTATGGTAAGTGAATGTATGCCAAGCTTGCATTGTACTATTGAATATTTTTAAAGAAAATGTGGTGGTAATGGCAGCAGAAGTATGGAAGTATGAAAGTCTTTCTCTGTGGCCTGCCTGATTTTGTAGCAGTGTTCCTTGCTGTGTGAGTCTGTTTCTGTTGACCTTGCTAATTAACTAACATGGACATTGCCAGAAAACCAATACTGTTTACAATCAAGCCTGGATAAGGATAAGAGAATTTTGTCCAGGATCCTTGCAAATCAGCTAGGCCAGCCCTCCTGATACCCCAGAAAAACAAGAACTTAATTTTTAAAGTTTGTATTTAATAGTTGGCGTAGGATACTGCATTAGAATAGAATAACAGAGTTGGAAGGGACCTTGGAGGTCTTCTAGTCCAACCCCCTGCCCAGGCAGGAAACCCTACACCACTTCAGACAAATGGTTATCCAACATCTTCTTAAACATTTCCAGTGTTGGAGCATTCACAACTTCTGGAGGCAAGTTGTTCCACAGATTAATTGTTCTAACTGTCAGGAAATTTCTCCTTAGTTCTAAGTTGCTTCTCTTCTTGATTAGTTTCCACCCCTTGCTTCTTGTTCTACAGTCAGGTGCTTTGGAGAATAGTTGGACTCCCTCTTCTTTGTGGCAGCCCCTGAGATTGTTTCAGTGAAGTTCACTATATGCTCCTTTGAATATATACAAACTTTTAAAACACCTGGTACAAAATTTTGAGAGAAAATTTTGCACCAGGTGTTTTAAAAGTTTGTATATATTCAAAGGAGCATATAGTGAAGTTCCCAATCAAGGAACTACTAAGATAAAGAACCAAGCAGAAAACAATACCCTAATCAAAGAACTAACCAGGAGAAAACCACATCTCCACCAACACTGGCAGGGTAAGTTACTATATATAAACAGGAAACAAACCCACACTAACTAGCAATGATTATTATTATATCTAGTTGGATGATGAAATGTCTGCAAGCAAAACAACCAAACTCAGAGTGCACCAAGGACTCCACCAATTCTCTCTGCACTGAATGAAGAAGTATGTAAGTATTCTTTTTTTTAAAAAAATGAAAAGAAATTGGCTAAAACCATTGAAACTGAGCTTTGCAAGGTTAATGTCTTCTTACGGGGACAAAATCCCAGCTTTGAGCATTTTGTGTTGTATTTGTTGTAGCCTATGCACAAATCTTATCCCTATCTATTTTTTTTAATTTTTTTTTAATTTTAATTTGATTTTTATGCCGCCCTTTTCCGGAGACTCAGGGCGGCTTACAATGTGCTAAGCAATAGCCTTCATTCTTTTGTATATTTATACAAAGTCAGCTTATTGCCCCGACAACTGGGTCCTCAATTTACCTACCTTAGAAAGGATGGAAGGCTGAGTCAACCTTGAGCCTGGTGAGATTCAAACCTGCAGTAATTGCAGGCAGCTGGTCTTAATAACAGGGTGCTTTAGACCACTGTACTACCAAGGCTCCTAGAATCTAGAATTCTGAATCAGCTCAAATTCAGTTCCCGTCCCTTCTGAAATGCCATGCCCAAATCAATTCAAGTACTTTTTTGAGTACTTGAGTACTACTAATTCAAAGCTAATTAGAATTGGTTCCATTTCTTTTTTTCTTTAAAACATTTATATAACCACTCATCCTGACAGAAATGCTATTCCCAAGGTTTACATAGAGTAAATGAGTAAATTGTGAAATTTTCACTCATTATAATGGTAACCCATTTATGGTTTAGCCAATTTTTTGACATGTACACATAAAAGGAAATGTTACTGCTTACCTCAGTAGTATATTTATTTATTTATTTTTCAAATTTATATGCCGCCCTTCTCCCGTAGGACTCGGGGCGGCTCACAAAATAAAAACAACACAACAATCCAAGTGCTAAAATTAGTCAATTAAAAATCCCAGACAATTAAAAAACCTTGCAACATATCAGGGAATTTGCTGAAAATGCCATGTCTTCAGCTCGGTGTGGAAAGTGTGGAGGTCAGGATGAGGCCATCCAGAGGTTAGGATGAGGCCATCCGGAGCCCAGTGGGTAACCCATTCCAGAGGGCCTGTGCAGCCACAGAGAACGTCCTCATCCTGGGGGCCGCCAGCCGACATTGTCTATCTGATGGCACCCGGAGGAGGGCAGTCCTATGTGAGCGCACTGGGCGGTGGGAGGCCAGTAGGAGATGGTCCTGCAAGTACCCCGGGCCCATGCCATGAAGGGCTTTATAGGTAAGTACCAGCACCTTGAAGCGGATCCGAAGGGCCACCGGCAGCCAGTGCAGCTCGCGCTGGAGAGGTGTTACATGGGAGTAGCGGGAAGCTCCCGTAACAACCCGCGTGGCCGCATTCTGGACCAGATGGAGCCTTCGGGTGCACTCCAAGGGCAGCCCCATGTAGAGGGCATTGCAGTAATCCAACCGAGGAATGATGAAAGCATGAGTGACTGTGCGGAGGGCATCCCTGTCTAGGAAAGGGCGTAACTGGCGCACCAGGTGAACCTGTGCAAAAGCCCCCCCCTTGTCACAGCCATTAGATGATCTACCAAGAACAGACGTGAGTCAAAGAGGATGCCAAGATTACGAACCCTTTCAGAGGGAGTAAGCAACTCCCTCCCCATCCAAAGTGATGGGGATACTAGATCACGAGATGCCGGTAGCCACAGCCACTCAGTCTTGGAGGGATTGAGTCTGAGCCTGTTCCTGCCCATCCAGACCTGTACCTCCTCCAGGCACTTAGACATCACAGAGAGGGCATCTCTGGGTTGATCCGGGGTGGAGATGTACAGTTGGGTATCATCAGCATATTGATGATACCTCACCCCGAAGCTGCGAATAATCTCACCCAGCGGTTTCATGTAGATGTTAAAGAGCGGGGGGAGAGAACCGACCCTTGCGGCACCCCACAAGTGAGGGGCCTCGGGGAGGATCTCTGACCCCCCACCCAAACAAACTGCGTACGGCCCGAGAGGTAGGAGGAGAACCACTGTAAAACAGTGTCCCCCACCCCCAATCCCCAGAGCCATCGCAGTAGGATACCATGGTCGATGGTATCGAAAGTCACTGAGAGGTCAAGTAGCACCAGAATGGAGGAATAACCCCATCCCAGACCCGCCAGAGATCATTCACCAGGGTGACCAATGCCGTTTCCGTGCTGTGTCCACGCCTGAAACACGATTGGTATGGGTCTAGATAATCTGTTTCCTCCAGGAATTGTGGAAGTTGGTATGCCACCACAGACTCAACAACCTTTGCTATAAAGCGAAGGTTGGAGACAGGACGAAAGTTGTTCAGGGAGGCCGGATCCAGGGCAGGCTTCTTGAGAAGGGGACGAACCACCGCCTCCTTAAGTATGGCGGGGAAGATCCCATCCCTCAATGAAGCATTGATAATCACTTGGATCCAGTCTCCAGTCACCTCTCTGGTTGCCGCAACAAGCCAGGAGGGACATGGGTCCAACAAACATGTGGAGGCCCCCAATCTGCCCCCAATCCTGTCCACTTCATCTATGGAAACAGGGTCAAAGTCAACCCAGATGTTACCTTCAAGACTTGCTCCCACCGCCTCATCAGATCCTGCCCAGTCGGAGTCTAAACCCATCCGGATCTGAGTGACTTTGTCTTGCAGAAATTGTACAAAGTCCTCAGGGCTTCCTTTTAAGGGGTCCTCCCTCGCTCTCTGATTGTATACTGCAAGACCAAGAAATAAGTTTCTCAGCATCATTGTAGTGGGACATGGGAATGGCCTTGAAGGACAGATGAATCTTGCAAAACTGAATGCACTTACCCCCTTGCTCCCTTTATCTTTGTGAGAACTACAGAAGGCCTTGTCTAAGATGTTTTCTCAGGTTACAGTTCTGCCCTGGACTTGGGTTTCTTTTTTCTGACTGTTGTCTTGGTAACATTTTTCCCTTATGCCCCTCAAGACCATTTTCTCGGTGCACTACACTTACTGACAAAATAACTACAATAATGGACTAGCTTTCATCAGGTTGTAAAATTGCCTTTTCTGAAAAAAACAAATCAAAGGAAGGTGATACAAGCTGCCACAGAGCAGTATTAATATAAATATAGGGGATCTTTTTGTAGTTTTCTTTTTGTTGGAAATGTCACTACACCCCAGATTATCATATTCTAGAGTTCATCTGTTCCTTTTTTATAATGTCCAGTGGTTTATTCTATTTTATTGTAAATTTACTAGTCCTGGGCCACTGTGTGTAGAATATGGTGTGATATATAGTATCTGTTCCTATTCTTGGTTTATGGTTATTCATCTGGATTAAGGAATTAAAGCTATATGTCTGTTCTTGTTATTTTAGTTATCTCCCCATTCCTTATGCTCTTGGCTGTCTTCCTAGATCCCTTTTGATTTCTAGTAAGAAGTAAAAAATAGTGTCCTATAACAGCTAGATTGTATTTAATATGCTTTAGGACAATGTAGTCACATATTCATACTGTGGATTCATGTCATTTCAAGCAATGGTATATTTCTATAATGGAAGAAAAATCTTTAAAAAACTGAATAGTCCAATTGTTTCACATTCTAAACCTTTCATTCTTAGCTAAATACTTAATGTATGGTTTTACTTTACTTATCTATTTAGTCTGCAAATTTTCTTGAAAAATCCCAGGAAGCAATTATATAAATTTCCTAATATATGTTTTTTTTAACCAAACAATTTCAAAGAACATTTTATTTTTTACCAATATATCCATCTTTATGTGCCTTTATTTTTTTATGAATGCTACTAAGCAAAAATGGGAAAAAGTACAGACAAATGAATAAGTTCACACTTATTGACTGAATTGAATGAATTTTTCTTCACGATTACATTCTTGGATGTGATGTGTAAGGAATGCTAAACAACACCAACAAAGAAAGAGAGAATCAAATATAGAATCTGAAAACTGGATTACCAAGTCTTTGGAGATGGATTTGATATGGAACTTTAAAATGAGATGTAACCATTTGTTCAAGTATCTTTGATATTTTTTTTTGAAAAATATCAATTCAGACTCTGCAGCAATGTCAGAGCTATACTTTACAAAAGGCTCTGATTGTGTTTAAAATCTCAGTTGGACTTAGAGCACTGTATCAATTTTTTGGATATGATATTTATTCTTTATTCCCATATTTATTGTATTTTGGGGAGAGCATACTGCTCTCAGTAGTAGTCCTAAACACTTTTAATGCATATTGTTTCATGGACTTCAAAAGTGAGTTGTTTTTCATTTGTGGCTTTTGAATAACTTTGGCGATTCAAATGAATAATGAGTATGGCTCAAGAAAAAAACAACATAGAAAAGCAAGTTCTCTTTTCATGGAGAAGCCTCAACATATCTAACCTTCTACTGACATTTTTTAGCTGAAATAGCTCATAATAAGAACAAGACCTTTGTTCTGTAGGGCACAAACAATGCTCAATAAACTCAAAAACCTTTCCTTCCATTATTTATTTAGCTTTAAAACCACCCACTTACTTGGTTATCTGAATGGTATTCAGTGCAGTTAAAGCATACATAATAAAAACAGCAGAAGAAAACATTTGTGGCTGGAATAATAATCAAAATGTAACACATAAAATCCCCATAAAAACAACAGCAGCACAGATAATATGAACTTTCCTGAAGCCTTTAAAATGGCTCTTAAATGTGTAGACTTCCAAGGAACAAATGATGAACTGAAGAAAAGTGTGAAAAGTGGAGCTGATGACCATGGTGAATAGATTGGTTCTTTGGAATTTCTTTCCAGACACAGCAAGAACTTGAGATCAGCCACAAGTCCTCCAGACAATTTTCCCCCGCAAGGAGATCACAAGATAGAAATATCTGATGGGTTGTGAACTCTGGAAGACGTGGGAGTAGCCATCACGCTCAAACTGGGGTTGGTGTCTTTAAAAGGATGATTTACATACCTCCTTTTCTAGTCACTCTAGGAAGGGAGCTTTTCACTTATTAGAAACCTTTGGATGAGCAAGTTTTATAGCACATGATGAGTTGTATGCAATCATTAGAGAAAGAAGTTTTAAATACTAAATAAAAGTTAAAGATTTAACTTTTTTTCTGAATAAGCAGCAAAAGAGTGATGACAATCTTAATTTTAGAAAGTTACAGCTGGACTAAGTGTCCAGATAAATTTGAAATAAGATTTTGGAATTAATTGTAAATAATCCTTCCTGTGGGAAAATGCTTTTGTTTTGTATTTTAAAATGCAAATATCTAAGATTTAAAAAAAACTGGACATTACCAGGAATTAGAGGGAACTAAAGATTACAATGAAAGGAAAAGAACTCTCAAACTCAATTTAAAATTATAGAATGAAGCAAATTTTTTTAAAACTGGAGATATTGAAGGATATTTTTGAACAAAAAAAAACCCAAAGTTAATTGTAAATCTGCCTCCGCAGATACACTGGGTTTGAAAAATGCTATGAAAGAGAAACAAGTTTTACCTGACAACATTGAGACTGTTTTGAAAATGGAATTAAAAAATAAACTACAAGAATGACATGGAAATAGATGTTACAGTGGGCATACAAAAGAAACTGGTTTATGTCTTAATCCTAAAATGGGATATACAAATAACAAACCAAGAGAGTAACCTGAATCATTTTCTTAACTTTGATTTACAAAAGAGGCTTGTTAAAGTTTTGAAGAATGTTGTGAAAAGGGGCAAAGAAAAAAAATGAAATGAAACCAAGTTCTATGACATTATTTGAAGGATTAGATTATTAGAAGCAAAACGAAGAAATATAAAGTTGGTTTACCTTCAGCTTATCAAGTACTTAGCAGGGGAGGGCTTGGCAGCACAAGGAAATAACAGCCAATGCCTTAATAGCAGCTATCAACACCCCAATCTATTTCTAAAAAGCCGCACACAATGGCACCATATAAATACCGCATACAAAGCACACACTCTGCCAGAGAGAAGTTCCCTGAAGATGGGCTCCAGCATGAGTCCAAAATTTCAGAAGACTAGCTCCAGCAACCCACCTGGATTTGGGACTGCAAGAAGCCGCTGAGTTGCAGCCCAGCACAAAGCCCAGCCCAGCCCAGCCCAGCCCAGCAACATGGCGTACAGGGGTTTCTTGGTGCATTGAAGCCTTTTACAATACAAAGCCCAGACCCATCCCATCTTAGCAGCATGGTGCAAAGTCACAGCTACCCCATCACAGTTCCAGATGCAGTTGCCTTTGCCATCCTGTACTCTGAGGTCTCAGTTAACTCACCCAGTTAAGCTTTGCCATTCTCTTGTTCCTGTTGCTGAAAAGTGTGTGTGTTAGATCAATTAATGAAGTTTCATTTGTACGTTAAATACTTAAAATAGTTTGATGAACAATAAAATAAAGCTTTAGTTGTAACCACAGGTTATAACAATGTTTCTTCTTCTCCTTCTCCTTCTCCTTCTCCTTCTTCTATTCAACTGGATCTGATTTTCAGAGACTGCCTGGACAAAAAACTGCCTGCAGTTTTTTTAGCAATAAATTTTCAGACATGGTCTGCCATTGCCTCTTTTCCAGGGCTCCGAGAAGAAGACTGGCCCAAGGTCACCCAGCTTGCTTTGTGCCCAAAGCCGGACTAGAATTCAGTGTTTCCCAGTTTCTAGCCTGATGCCATAACTATTAGACTAAAAGGCATTTGAAATTGTACTGTGTGGCAATGATGAGCATATAGTTGAAATGTTTTAAATTGCTATTGAAATTGAATTTGGAGAATTAATATGTGAAGCATTGTATGATTCAATGAGCAAAGAATTCTGGATATAATCTAATGCTTGAATAATCGGAAAACATGGATGAAGGATTTAAAATTTACTTTGACTAAAACTTAAAGAAAAACTTTTATAAAATGATGTACTGATCGTATTTAACACCTGACAAATTCCCAAAGATATATAAAGGTGTTTCAAAAGTATGTTGGAAATATAAATGCAAAGAAGGAACTTTTTATCAGCTTTGGTGAAGTTGTGACAAAGCAAAGAAATATTGGAAAAAGATTCATATTTTAATACATAAGAGATTCAAAATATATATATAAAAATCAAACCAGAGACTTTTCCTTTAGGTTTAATGGGCAAAGAACTTGAAAAATTCTGGAACTTCCTTGTTATATATGTTAAGAGTCATGAGAATCCAAAAATGGAAAGATACACTAATTCCCACAATAATGGCTGGACAAACTGATGAAATTGACAGAGATGGCCAAATTAATTGCTTTATTAAACAAAAAAAAGTATACATCCATACTTCTACTTGCAAATCAGTTCTGGATTTTGTGCTTGGGGTAGAAAAAGAATGGAACTTTGATTTTATGATTAGACACATTTGGGGTTAAAGAAATAATCTAGTACATATTAAGTATGCAAAAGTAAAAAATGGAGGCTGTAATGTTATTCTTTTTATTCTATTGTCTTTATCTCCTTTATCTCTTTTTTCCCTTTCCCCATTTCCCCACTATTTACATTTGTATTTTATACTTTGATAGGCTTAATAAAATTGTGTGAAAAAACACCACTAGATCAAACTTGGTTTCCATAACAATGCAACAGAGCATAAAAATAATAAAACTATGTAACAATAATATTTTAAAAAGAGTAAAATGAATAGGAGATATAAGATGATCAAGATGAGTACTACAGGTGAGAATCTATTTTTTTTTTAATGGCAACAAAGCAAAAATAGCAATTTGACTACTGTAAGTAGGAAACACATCTGGAATAAGACAATTCAATTTTATGATCCGAGTTCTTGAGCTCATTTTTCATCATCAGTTTGGCCGTGATCTCATTGTAAATGGGGCACTGAAGGAGCTAACGAGTAATGTTCTCCACTTGACCAGTATCCTAGGGATATTTATTTATGTACAAGGAATGCAAATAGGTTTCAACTTTTCTAGTGAACAAAATAATACAAATTGAAACTTCTCTTGCCTAATCATTTTGCAAAGTAAAACCCAAAAACTGCTTTTAAGGCACCTACTTGAGGTCTTGAGAAGGTTCAGCTCTGATATGGGGGGTTTCCACAGAATGCTCAAATACAGCTCCTTCTGTGCCTACAAAAAACACATGAATAGAATACAGGATTGTTACATTCCATGTCAACATTTCATTTGAAAAGTAATGAAGCCCCCTTTCTGAAAAACAAGCTTAATTAATATTAATAAGGTAAATTAATATTTATGAGATTTATTTTAATGAAATTTATTGTAGAAGAATTTTAAGACAGTGCAACACATGAAAACATTTTGATTAATCTCACTAAAAGTAACAGCCTGTAAATAGGTAAAATTAATGGGCACTTCTTCCTATTCCATTATTTCCACAGAAGCAGGAGGTCCATGACAAGACCTGCTAAGGTATCTACTTTCTCTGCAGTTTTGTAAACAATCCTTTCCTTTCATGGAGCTATAAGTCTACAAAGTATACAGCTGTTGAAAGCAATGACTGAATTATCTTTGTAATAGGTGTGTAATATTTATACTTGTTTAAAAATGTATAAAACCCCCTTGCACCCAAGCCTGGCTCATATTCAGATCTTCAATATCTTATAAAATACTTAAGTGAAGATAAACAACTTAAAGAAAATGTTTTTGGCATAAAATACAAATTGATTAAATGACTTACAATAAAAATTATTATCTTACATTATTAAATTATTTCTTTTCTAACAATCTTAACTTTTTCTTGTTACCATTTAATGTGCTTTAGAACAGTGGTTCGCAATCTTTTCTTCACCACGGTCCCTGTTTAAATAACTTTTTTGGCCATGGACCATGGCCATGGACCCCCCCCCCAAGACTCAAGATTTAAACCATGAAATTTCTTCATGCCTTCACAGACTCCCTGTGATGACATTGCTGCCCCCTGGGGATCTTCAGACCCCAGATTGAGAACCACTGCTCTAGAAGATTGCTAAAAACCAATCACTGAAAAACAACAGTCATCTATTTTCAAACAGGTAGAAAGCAGATTAGAAGCATTGTTTTCATGTTTGTGGCAAACTAGAGTTAGCTTTTTTTTGCTTGTTATTCAGAAAAAGCATGTTGTGGTGCTCATTAACAGTAATTTTCTCTCACCCAAGAACCCACACCAAGAACAAATGGTCATTAAAAAACCTGAAAGATTCTTATACAATGTATACAATGAAAGGGGAAGACAAATCCCACAAGCCCAGCAATTCATAAAGCTTGTTTCTGCTCCTCAGAGCTAGATTTTCCTCATGGCTGAGCTGAAAGCCACTATCTTTTTCATTGGTAAATATGAATTTTCCTCTCTCCATTATAAATCCACATCCTGCCTCTGTTGCCTGGTACAAGTCAACCTTTCACCTGATATAAAGACATGTGAGAATGACCTTGTGAAATGAGCTTCAGCTACAGCTCATTTGATCCAATAAGCAGCAGCTTAACCCTTAACCTTAACCCATAGAAGGAATGTGGGCAGAGCAAACTATCTTAGAAAGGACCCTGCCTAATGTTTTGGGTTATACAGGAAACAGAGGAGAAAAATACTTGCAAGATTGATAGCCTTGCCAAGTAGACAGGAAACAAACCAAGATGAATTAATTCTATCTTATTGTAAGATTAAATTGACAGAATTTTGCAAGTCTGGAAATACATTTCTCCCCTGTCACTGATAACAACCCAAGAAACTAGAGAAGGTCCATTCTGAGATATTTGCCACACTCCCACATTAGGGAGCATCCCAGTGGTGAAATCTTCCATGGTTTGCCACCCATTCACTGCCCGCTCATGCGCAATGCACACCAAATACATGCTATGTGTGTGTATGTGCAGTGCAGCCAAATGCACGCTGTGCATGCATGCAAAGTGCACTCCAAATACATGATGCGTGGGCATGTGCAATGCACACCAAATGCACAATGCGTGTACATGCTCAGTGCATACTGCGCACAGAAAAAGGAGGCTTAAGGTAAGTAGAACAGCGAGGGGGGGGGACAGTTGTGCCACATGATTTAAGTTTGCTAGAAAGCAGGATTTCCTGCTTTCTAGTGAATATAAATCACGCGGCCACCTCGGCCTAAAGAGCCGAGGTGGCACAGTGGTTAGAGTGCAGTACTGCAGCTACTTCAGCTGACTGCTAGTTCAGCAGATCAGCAGATTGAATCTCACCGGCTCAAGGTTGACTCAGCCTTCCATCCTTCTGAGGTGGGTAAAATGAGGACCCAGATTGTTGGGGGCAATATGCTATTTAGTATACTGTCTTTGGTATAAGCCGCCCAGAGTCCTCGGAGAGTAGGTGGCATAGAAATACGAAAAATAAATAAATAAATAAATAATCATTGGAAATACCAGTAGCTTTTTAACAACTGGTTCACCTGAACCGGTAGTTTTTTTTTTTACTACCGATTCACCCGAACCGGTAGCTTTTATTACTACCAGTTCACCCGAACTGGTGCAAACCAGTAGCATTTCACCCATGGAGCATCCTTTCTGAGAATTTTACCCCTGCCCACATTCCTTATGTAGGCTAAATTGCCTCTTATCTGATCGTTTTCCTGGCTGTGGCTCTTTCCACTGTCTGGCAAGGTCATTCCTGCACACCATTACATCAGGAGAAAGGAAATTCCAGTGGAATGGTAGAGAAACCTAATGAATACTAAAGGCTACTCTTGAGGGCTTTGAAAAAAGAGGGGAAAAACTTCATTAATACTGAAATAATTAATAGTGTTTTAAGCTTATCTCACTCAAACACTGGGCATGTTGCAGAAAGAAGTCACCCACGTATGTTTATGCTTTAGTTAGGTAAGGTTCAAGTCCACTACTTGAATGCTAACTGACCACATTTCCCAATGAAAGTAATGAATCAATTTGTTATTTTGAGTAGGGATTTTGAGAAAGATTTCCTGATCAAGACTTGGATAACAACATTAAAATGACCATAGAACTTCCAGTGAAAGATGAATTTCCAAAGTCCCCAGATTGAACCTGTTTGTGCCCCCAGTTCTTACCATGGTAAAAAAAAACAAAAAAAACCTCCCATTCAATTCTCCCATCTAGTTGCTAAATACATTTCCTCTTCTCTTTATTTGATATTGCAAGTGACAGGAGCATAATCTGTGAGGGACCAGACATCCTTCTTTTTTCCTTTTTCTGTCTTTACATGCACTTTAAATGCACTGTCATGTCTCCCAATACATTGGGTTTTGCTCCTTAATCCATCAATCATTATGCATAAAGAAGGAAGAAAGGAAAGAGAGAAATCTGCTTCCTTTTTGCCCATTCAATATTTCAGTTTTCAATACTTCTTGCAATGTAAGTAAAGAGAAGATGGGAACATACTGTGAAAGTAAGTAAAAATTTGAAAGGGCATTTAAGGACTGGGGCAATTTTTCCTCCTTCCAAATTTGGTGATTGGCTTTAAAAGAGATTTGTGTGTTCTCTCTCTCTCTCCCCCCCTCTCTCTTCCTCTCTCTCTCTTCCTCTCTCCCTCCCCCCTCTCTCATATAATTGCATGCATACACATACAACACACAGACAGATAGACACATACAGAGTACAAAATATGCATCACTGAAATTATTACAACCAACTAATTGAATTTAATTTTAGCCTCCCATATTAGACAACAAAAAATGAAGGTGCAGTACTTTCTCTTAAGCTGCCTGACCCTGAAGATGGAGGGATCAGCCATAAAGAGATTAGAGATTAGAGCAGACAGAGCATTGAAAATCTTCCAAGAGATATCATTCCAATAAAGCAAGCAATGCCCTGCAGGATAAATGGAGCTGTTTAAATGGCATGATTCTAAAAGATATTTATCTGATGCAGAGCTCTGTGTACATGGCATTCATCCTAATTCAGTACAAACCACATCTAGTCATGCATTTGCAAATTGTCCTCCCTTGAAACTATGGAAACTAAAGATGTAGCGCTCTCAGACACTGACTGGGGTAAACTACTTATTCTGCTCAATTTACCAGTTACTGAGATCTAACCTTTAGAAAATGACAATGAACATGGTTTCATTAATATCACTGGAAATATATATTATAAATTACAGCGTCGAAAGCTTGGTGATAGATGTTGGTAGCTATGCATCCAGAGAATGAACAGAGCAAGAGGATACTTGTTATATAAATAGCAAATGAAAGAGTTTCTCTATATAGCATCTTGCTCTCAAAAGGAAAACACACACATGCACACAAACACACAGAATAGTAGCAAATAGTGGCAAAATTAGGTAATTACGTTCTTCTATTGAGAGAACTGTATATGCAATTTAAGAGAGAGACTGTTAATTTAATTACAGCATTTGAGGCCAGAGTAAATGAACTCAGCTCTAGGGGAATGTATTGTTCATTTCAGATAAGGGAATTAAAAAAATGATTGCAGAGTTTGCTGAAATTAATTTACAACAACCTAGAAATCATGTGGGTTTGCTTCTCAGGAAAAGCAAATGGAAGGGATTTTAGTCACAAATCAGATGGGAATTACAGTGGTTCTTATCTTGCAAGAATTGGTCTCAGTGAAACAAATAAAAATTAAGATGAAAGCTAAAAATATGAAACTAAAAAAAAAATCAAAAGAAACTTTAGTTGTTCATGTCTTTGATGAAAGATTGTTAGACATGACTATGGAATGAAATGAGTGAAATTTACCTTTAGGTAAATTCTAAACTGACTGAATCAGTTTAATCAGGTAGATTAGGGGTGTCAAACTCGTGTCATCACGCGGAGTCATGTGACGTATTGCGACTTTTCCCCCTTCGCTAAACTGGGGATAGGTATAGCCAGCATGTGATGCATCTGGCCTGTGGGCCATGAGTTTGACAGCTCTGAGGTAGACTGATTAAAATGAACAAACAAATAAAAACCATAAGATGCTTCATTTAGGATGATACTTTCAGGCAATTTTAGCCGGAAGTCATTTTTTCTCCCCTGCACTACAATATATGGATAATGTAGAGAAGGAAATTTAAATATGATCTTAAGTCCCATGACAAATTAATATTATGGAATAATTATAAACTGAAATAGCTGGAAAATCTTTTTCATTTTTTTTGTGCTGCTCACTATCAACCAGTCTTTTACAACATCCAATGTTTTGCAAAATAAATTTGGATCGACTAAAACTACTGAATGGGAATATATTTAATTAACATTTCTCTTCACCTGACAATTTGGTCTTGATGCATTAACAGCATCTGAAACTTCCATGCTATTAGTGCGTCTGAAAGAGGTTTATGAGTCCCACATTTACACTCAATTTTTGCAAATCTCAATTTAGTGGACTGCAGATATAATGAGCAAAACACTTGTTTCATTTATGAAATGCTGTTATTTGCATAATTGCACAAATGATGTAAAATGGCACAAGTGATGTAACTTATATAATGATGTTGCGGTGAATGAAGTCCTCTCCAATTTAACAAACTTTTGAGAATCACACACCTTCCCCTTTCCCCACTCTAATTAATTTGCAAGATCAAGGTATTATCATACAATTGAAAACTACAACTGAGATAGATAGGGAAATAATTTAGAAGAAAGAGCAAGAATATTCTATTTAAGCAATCAATAAAGTTTTAGAGAATAATTCATTATATCTGATCAAGTACGGATTTTTATTGGATATTCCAAGGCTTATGATAATGGTCGGGTTTCAACCAGTGGTGGGTTGCTACCGGTTCAACCCGGATTGGGAGAACCGGTAGCGGTGGCAGCAGGAGGCTCCGCCCACCAACCTGGACACTTCTGTGCATGTGCAGAAGCATTGCATGTGCATGTGAGCACACGCACACCCACGAGCGAACCAGTAGCGACAGGTTTTGAAGCCCACCTCTGGTTTCAATATACTTCTATGTTAGAAGTATATTTTTGAGGAGACCTTGATTCATGTTTCTGGCTTGTTCTGGTTTAGTGTTCATAAGGTTGCTGGAATACTGGGAAAAAATGTCAAAGATTGGAATCTATCAAATTATTAAGAACTTTTTTATGAGTGGGTTGCAGTTAAATAGTTGCTAGACTATTTTACACCTGACTTAACTCTGGATAGAAGATATGTGTTCACTTTGTATAAATGAATTGGATTTCTAATGATGTGGAAACTCTGAACAATATTATTCCATGTGGTCAAAGCTTACTTTATTAAAAACTAAGATTTTTGTTTTATATTATTTGTTCCCCTTCTGATGCAAGTTCACTTCTGTTTTTCCATTTTCTTTTAATTTTTGGATCTGGTTAATAGTTTTATTTTGTATGTGAAAAGCATTGTTTTTCTTGAAGATAAAAAAGATGAAAAGGGCCATATTTAAGTGCTGTCATAAAATGGAATCTTTAAACTCAGTGGCATAGCTTCATTCTGCAAGCGTTACTTCTAATACAGGTAGTCCTCAGCTTACAACATTTCATTTAGTGACTGTTCGAAGTTACAAGAGCACTGAGAAAAGTGGCTTATGACTGCTTTTCACACTTACAACCATTGCAGCATCCTCATGGTCACGTGATCAAACTGCAGTTGCTTGGCAACTGACTGATATTTATGACAGTTGCAGTGAAATCACCTTTTCACAAGCCTTTTCACAATATTCTTGCCACAGTTGTTAAATGAATCACTGCAATTATGAACTTAATAACACAGTTAAAGTCAATAGGGAAGACAGATTCGCTTAACAACTGTGTTATTAAGTTCACAATTGCAGTGATTCATTTAACAACTGTGGCAAGAAAGGTCTCAAATTGGGTCAAAACTCACTTAACAAATGTCTCACTTAACAACCGAAATTTTGGGCTCAATTGTGGTTGTAAGTCGAGGACTACCTGTAATGATGATCTGCATCCCACAGTACTGCTTACAAAGCACTAGTAAAACATTTGGATTATTTTCTATCACAATTTCTTTGGGCTCCACTGTTTCTTGATTTCTCATTCTTTGATTTGAGATAGATTAATCTCAGATCATGCTCCCATGTTACACTGTTCTAGTTGATGAAAAATTATGTATATTCTTTAAGTGCCCTTTGAATACATATTTGTTGAATAATAAAGATTTTCTTAAGAGAATGACAGAGTGAGTAATAGAGATAAATTGTATGAGTAGGGACTCAGTTACCCGCCTGTCTTTGGCATGGGAGCCCACTGAAGCATTTATTCATTATTGTACATTTTTTTAACTAAAAGGAAGCAACAATTGCCTAAAGATTAAAATATACACGAGACTGTTAAAGAATTATTATTTTATGCACCCTATCCTTTTCCAGATTAACGTTTTATAATTGTAGAAGGAGAATTTGTATTACATTGCATAAGGCAACAATATCAGGAAGAAGGGAAAAAAATAAATTATTGACTTTTAGACTTCAACAAATAAAGCAATATAATACTCTACTCTACTATATGTTCAGGATTCAAATGGGAACATTCATACAGGTTCCAGATAGATAAATCAGCAATTCTTTTCAACAAAAATGTAAAAACCCCACCCCCATCCCTAAAGATACATTGGGGAAAATTTCATAGATCAAATTTTAATGACAATGTTTGCTTTCTAATAACTTCCTAATTTTTATTTTCTTGCTTCAAAAAATTGTCATTAAAATTTAATCTATGAAATTTGGGGAGACTTTTGTTCCTGTCAATTCTCATGTGGACAGAAGATTTTTAACCTCCTATTTTATTATAATAAGGCTTTTACAAATATTTCACAGCTAGTGGCTTTTACTTTAAACATTACAATTATTATTCCCTAGCTGTAATTCACAGTTAAAATTCAAAAACTTTTAAGGATTTGAAATTTAGGCTGTGTCTTGACACCCTGATGTTGGCATAAGAATTTCCAGAAGTGTTAAAAGATTAAATTGATAAATTTAATGCTACCATTTTTAATACAATGAAAAGAGTTAGATGGATGGTCTGGAATATTTTTCAACATTTGGTATAAAGCTAAATATGACAAAGATGAGTGCAATCTAAATATTGATTTATTTTCAGGACTTGTCCTCAGTTATTTCTAATGCCACTGAAACCCTCACATGTATTCCTCTTCTAAGTATTACATTTCTATATTTAATACTGTAGGACATATATAAAAATACTGTGAACCAACCTATATACTCATAAAAATGCTTATATTATAAGACAATCACATTCAATTATGTCTAAATTTGTTTGAGAAGGAACTTGTGCTTCTCATAACACTATTATACTATTGGTGCAATAACATGAGCCTATAGAAAAGAAATGTACTTCTATTTCGTTGAATAAGTTTTTTCTTCTATTATTGTACATCAATTTTCTGTAAATAATCCTGGAGCAATGAAGAAATAAAATGGCGTTAAAATAAAATGGCAAGGTAGCATGAAGCGTTGTGACAAACTCTAGTCTTTAGTGTGATCCATCTGTAGCTCCTAAAGCATTTGAAAAATTGACCTCATGCTAAGAGGTCAGAAGAGATGAATTCAGCTTTTGTTGCTCCTTCAAATTTTTCTCATTTAATTCCATTTATAGAACAGGGTGACTGGTGAAAACTAAATGATGCCTTTGTAATTCTACCTCCTTTTGTCAGAAAGTGGATTTTGCCACTAGATACTTTTCTGATTTGATTTTATATTTAAGACCTCATTGATGGAGCACTGTCCTTGACTGAGCAAAACAAGTTACCTTCAAAGAATGTAGCTTTCATGTATTCCTCACATTTTACAACCAAGCTCAGAGAGCACCAAGGACCCCTCAAATTATCCAACCTGAATAGATTTTTTGGAACTTATCTAAATTGTTGCTTAGCTATGTTCTACTATAATTCTAGAAAATTAGCTATTTTTTTCCATTTTCATGTGGAGATATCAGCTATCTAACATACAAAAACAGAAGTGAAACTATCTTCTCAGTCCTTTGATTATTACTGGTTGTTCATTACTGCCTATCCCACTGGGCATTTCTACACAGTCACAATGAGAGTTCCCCCATGTAGCAAAAGCCAACAGTCTGGAACTATCCTTACTATTACTATTCCCAAGCTGAACAGCTCCCTTCCAGCTGGCTAATCAAGTTAAACACATGGCTTTATGGAAATATTCATGCTGTTGTCTTGCTAACTGTAGAGGAATGCCAATATCATTTTCCAGGATTTTATTTTATTTTTTTAAAGTGCAATTTATAGACCAATTAATAGATTGGAATTACTAATGGAAGGAAAACCCAAAAACAGAAATATGTCCTGCTCATTCTGTGCTCCAGACTGGAGAATTCATTAGGCCCTTGTTATATGGTTGAGGTAAGCTTCAAAAGTTGATTACTTTAAATGATTTTATAAGACATCATTTAATTTTTAATGCAGGAAATTAATGTTATTTTTTCTAAAAAAATAATGTTAATTTTATAGTTATTTTAGTATTCTGTTTAAAATTTGAAGCCTCCAGATGCGTATGTGATTAAACAGTAAAATCTAAACAAATAAAGAAATGAATAAGCTTTAAAAACACAGGCTGGGATTAATTACACCACTGGAGACAGACTATTAATTCAGGTCCAGAGATCAGACCATCTTAAAAAGTGCTATATTGGCCAGATTATATTTGTATTTGCTGGCATGCTTTTAACAATGTTTCCTATATTTTATCAATACTCAGAAATGAGCAAAAACATGACAGCAGCTGTTGGTTGGATGGTACAGTATTTTCATGTTTTGCAGTGATGAGGGAGCCCAGAAAGTAAAATAGCTGAAAGGGCTTTATGCAAGCAAGAAAAATATATGGTGGGAACAGAAGGGAGGAAGAAGAGGAAAAATCTTGGCCTGGGGATGGAAGCAGAGTTTTCTAAGAAACAATGTTTTTAAAACATGGCTATAATATCTTTTGTGAATTGGGAATCTTATCAATACATGCCCATCTCCATGCTTCTTGTTTACAATCCAAATGTAAAAATAAAACAGAATAAAACCCAGATACCTTATATCATTCATGGATTTTTAAATTGGGTGTTTTAAATTTTTGGGGTTTTAAATCTGAGCCGAAATTATTTAATAATTTTAATTATTTTTAACTGATGTCTATCTTTGTGCTTTTAATAGGCTGTATACCTCCCTGAGTCCTTCGGGAGAAGGGCAGTATAGAAATAATAAATTTATTTATTTATTTATTTATTTATTTATTTATTTATTTATTTATTTATTTATTTATTTATTTAACCTTTTTGCTGTCACGTGCCAAAAGTGGGGGAGTGCGGGGGAGGGTCACGTGTGCACGTGCCCCCACCCATAATTCAATGCACCCCTCCCCCCCACGCATGCGTGCACAACCCTCCCACACTCCCCCTGCTTTTGGCACATGATGGCACAGTGAACCCAGTAGGCCCGTTTTTCGCTTTCGCCAGGCTCCAGAGGCTTTCTTGGAGCCTGGGGAGGGTGAAAACGGCCTTCCCCACCCCTCAGAAGGCCCAAAAATCAGCTGGCCGGTGCACACATGGGTGCTGGAGCTGAGCTAGGGCAATGCTTGTGTGCTCACAGATATGGCTCCACGTGCCACCTGTGGCACGCATGCCATAGGTTCGCCATCATGGCCTTATATAAATCCCAGGGCTTTAGACATTTAAAAAGGACCTTATTGTGTTTAGATTGCATTGGACTGAATTTGCAGAAGTTAACCAGAAAAATATAATGCTATAATTATCCCTCATCAAGGAGAAATTCAGCCCTATGATACAGCTATATAAATGGAGATATTATTAAATATTTATTTATTTATTTATTTATTTATTTATTTATTTATTTATTTATTTCATCAAGCATGTATTTTATGACAGATACAAGTGTAAACATATTTATAAATACATGAAAAGGATATGAATAAAAGAAAACATTAGGACAGGGATGGTAGGCACATGGTGTGCTTATGCACACCCCTTACAGACCTCTTAGGAATGGGGTGAGATCTACAGTAGACAGTCTAAGGTTAAAGTTTTGGGGATTTGGGGAAGAAACCACAGAGTCAGGTAGTGCATTCCAGGCACTGACAACTCTGTTGCTGAAGTCGTATTTTCTGCAGTCTAGTTTGGATCAGTTTACCATGAGTTTGTATCTATTGTGTGCTCTTGTATTGTTTTGGTTGAAGCTGAAGTATTCATTGGCTGGTAGGACATTGTAGCAGATGATTTTATGTACTATGCTTAGGTCAGACTGAAGACGGCGAAGTTCTAAGTTGTCTAAGCCCAAAATTTCAAGTCTGGTGGCATAAGGTATTTTGTTGCGAGCAGAGAAGTGGAGGACTCTTCTTGTGAAATATCTCTGAACTCGTTCGATTGTATTAATGTCCGATATGCAGTATGGGTTCCAGGCAGATGAGCTGTATTCAATAATTAGTCTGGCAAAAGTTTTGTATGCCCTAGTTTGCAGTTCAATATTACCGGAGTGGAAACTACGCAAGATTAGGTTAACAACTCTTAATGCTTTTTTAGCAATGCTGTTACAGTGAGCTCTGGCACTTAGATCATTTGAGATGAGTACACCAAGGTCTTTGACAGAGTGAGGGTCATCTGTTAGGTCGTATCCAATCAGCTTGTATTTTGTGTTCTGATTTTTTTTGCCAATGTGTAAGACAAAGCATTTGTTGCTTGAGATTTGGAATTGGCAATTGTTTGACCATTCTGACACATAGTCGAGGTCTTTTTGTAGAGTAGCAGCATTGTCAGTGGTGTTGAATAGTTTTACATCATCCGCAAAGAGAACGCAGTTGCTTATAATATGATCTCAAAGGTCATTTATATAAAGTATAAAGAGTGTGGGTCCTAAAACTCTGCCTTGGGGGACACCGCTGTTAACAGATGCAGGGTTAGATAAGGCATTCCCTATTTTGACTACTTGTTGCATGTTTGATAGGAACTATCCAGCTATCCACTTATGCAGGAATCCAGAAACGCCATAAGATTTTAATTTTAGAAGTAGCTTGTCATGTACCAGTGAATCAAAGGCAGAAGTCTATATAAATTGCATCTATTGGCAGAAGTCTATATAAATTGCATCTATTGATTTATCCTGGTCGAGTTTTGAAGTTCATATGTTTTTGCAGTGTAATAGTTGCAGATTGCAGGACAATTTGTTTCTAAAGCCAAATTGCTTGTTAGAGAGTAGGTTGTTAGTCTCTAAGTAGAGGGTAATGGATTGATTTATGATTGATTCCATGACTTTGCAGGTGACACAACATAATGAGATTGGTCTGTAATTATCAACTAGGCTGGGGTCACCCTTTTTGAAGATAGGGATGACTGTGGCTAGTGACCATAAGTTAGGTAAGGAGCTGGTTCTGAAAGATATTTCGTAGATTATGCTAAGTGGTTCTGCTATGGTGGTGAGAGCTTCTTTAGAAAGTAGGCACATAATCCATCAGGGCCAATTGATAGAGATGGTTTTAGGTTGTGTAATGCCTTTTCAACGGCATCTTCTGTGAAATCGACATGTAGTAGATTGTTGTGAGTAGTTGTGGTATGATTGGGAAATGAGGGGCATGGCCTTAACGGTTTCAGCATTACAGTCTTTCCCGTTTGTTCCTTTTAGTGGTGGGATGGATCTTGAGTCTTTAAATTTGTTGTTTACATAATTGTAGAAGGCCCAGGTGGATTTAGTTTGTATTAGGTTTTCCTCTTGTTTGCTGTGATAACTGATGCATTCTGCCTTTATCTGTCAGCATATGGTTTTGTAGCGACTTTTAAAGTTAGCTATGTAGCCAGTTTTTGTTTTTGCGCCAAGAGGAGGGGTTTTTTTTGTCTGAAGCTTCCTTACTGTTATGGGTAATATATTTTTCTTGGTTTGGGGAGTTATTAGCGGTATGTATAGTTTGATGATTCTTTTGACTTCTTGCAAAAAATGTTATAATGGTCTTTGGCAGTGATGCAGCCAGTGAATAGCATTTATATTATATATATAGAATATATAGAATATATTCTATATATTATAAATATTATATATAGAATATATATAGAATAATATCTCCTTATTAACCCTAGATGTGATCTTATGAGTGAAAGTTCCAGTGGATTGAAAGGGAAGTCAATCTCCCTCAACCCCCACTTCCCAATACACAAAGTCAGGTTTGCTCCATCCCTGTTAAAGTTTCTGAATTCACTCAAGAACTGGTTATGGTGGTGCAGTGATTAGAGTGCAGTACTGCAGGCTACTTCTGCTGACTGCCGGCTACCTGCAATTTGGCAGTTCAAATCTCACCAGGCTCAAGGTTGACTCAGCTTTACATCCTTTTGAGGTGGGTAAAATGAGACCCAAATTGTTGGGGGCAATATGCTGATTCTGTAAACCACTTAGAGAGGGCTGTAAGGCACTGTAAAGTGGTATATAAGGCTAAGTGCTGTTGCTATTGCTATGTCAGTAGACTTGGGGTCCCAGGGAACCAGTAACCCTTTAATATACCTCTACTGTTGATATATTCACTCTTTTCATTCCTGTGATTGTATATTTTACATGTTTAATAATGATTGCTTTATATTTTTATAGCAATCAATTTATGTAAGTGTTGTTCTTATTTAATTGTTGTATGCCTCCCAGAGTCACTTCTTGTGAGATAGGTGGCCATACAAATTTGATAAATAAATAAATCACTTTTCTTGTGTTCTCTTCTTCACAGTCCTTAAATAAAAGCATGACAAGTGAATTGAACTTGTCTGAATAATATCTAATGTACATGACATGCATACACATTTACTGTATATTTTCTGGACTTAAAATTAGTTTTATTTAAGACAGTAAAAAAGTTGTTGATTCTCCTATACATCAGATCTGATTTGATATGTTCATCAAAGTTGAATAAAGTCATTTTGTTTATTCAACTCAATAAAAGTGAGCTATGCATGAGAAAGCCACCCATTCTAGAACACATATCCTGTGACAGAAATCCTTTTTGGACATTAGATTGTATCTTGCTTCTATGCTGCTTGGACATTACACTGCATCTTCAGAATAAGATAATCCTTAAGAATGATGCCATTTAAGAAAAGTAGATAAATGTTTACAGCATTCAGAAAATAAGAAAATTTATTTTACATTTACATTTGATACTTTTTTTAAAGGAGAATGGCTTGAACATCTAGAAATAGAAAAATATTGAAAAATTGCATTTGGATTGTCAGAGGGGACCCTTTTGGGATAATTAACCCATACTTTTAAATTGGGTATTAATTCAGCCAAATTTATTTAATTCATTTTATTCGATTTTAAATTTTGTATATCTATGTGTTTTATTTCATGGCTGTGCACCGCCCTGAGTCCTTCGGGAGTAGGGCGGTATAGAAATTCAATAAATAATAATAATAATAATACTTAACTACACCATGCCTAACAGTCTTCTACCGTGTTTTCCTGAAAATAAGACCCTGTCTTATATTTTTTTGAACCCCAAAATAAGTGCTTGGCTTTATTTTCGGGGAGGTCTTATTATTTTGGGGTGCATGGAGCAAGATGGGGCTCCTCTTGCCCTCTTACCTGATTTCCAGCTCTGAGTTTAAATATTTTCAGGGAGGGCTTATTATCAGGGGATGTCTTATTTTCAGGGAAACAGGGTAATTGGTAACAATAGAACATACAAATTACTTTTTACTTCAGATAAATAACTGAATCAATCTATTCTCATGGACTATAATACTAATACAGTGAAAAATTGATGGAAGAGAGAATGATTTAAGCTTCCCAGCCTCACGTAGCAATTATCCATAAACCCACTGTTTTCATATTATATAGAAATACTATATGGGAAATGCAACAATCTGCTAACAGATTGCTACAGGAAAAAGGATTTGTGTGAACATATGTGCATGCAAAAGAATTAGGGGAATAGATAGTTTGGTATGCAGATAAAGGTACTCAAGCCTACATTTAAATGAATGTTTGTGCCACCCTGAATAAGCAACTAGTGTGAACTGAAGTCGCCATATCTGGTCTCTAGCAATACATTTGCTAATGTACTGGCATATTGAAAGAAAGAGTAAAGAATGTAAAATTTTCCATAATCAGTATAAAAGCCTATTAAGACAGGTTGGGATTCTCAAATGACATCACCGCTCCAGAAAACTATGCATGACAGTTTACTAAATAACCATCAGCAATGTGGTCATTATAAATGTTATGCTTAAATTTGCTGAATGAGTTAGATATATAATATTGTTTTTGTCTATCTTCAATTTTAACTGGTTTATAAATCAGCACACAAAAACCACTTTACACATCTTCAATAAACCCTGTTGTCAGTCATTGCAGGAAGTATGTGATTTTTTCTCAAACACACTTCATCATTTATATTCTGAATATTATTAAGTATGTTCCCATTGATTTATTTATCTTTTTCTAACTTTATTTGTAACTTGTACATGTTCCTTATTTTGTCATTTTTATTACTTTTCCAATCCATAAAAATATTTAATATTATCATCTATTATATTACTATCAGAGCTGAAGAAGCTTCTTGGATGAGAAGCAAAAGATCTTCAAAGAAAAACAAGAAAATCTGTTTGCCTCTTGAAAAAGTATCTTTGGGGCATCTATTGTAACTGTTTTAACATGCTTTGTATGTAATGCAATAACATGCACGTTTATGCAGCTTTAATCCAAATCTGGTAGCAGGAAACAGTAGAGTCCAACCCCAACATTATTCTATGTTCTAGCAGAGCTCACTTGGAGTTTGCATAAGGCACCTGAAGGACTCTCAGACGGTGAGGCACAAAGTCCAAGTGGGCTTTTATGTGTTTTGCACTGAGGAGAGGCTTCCATCTAGTCACTCTTCCATAAAGCCCAAATCGGTGGATGGCTGCAGTGATGGTTGTCCTTCTGGAACTCTGTCCCATCTTCACACAGGATCTCTGGAGTTCAGTCAGAGTGAACATTGGGTTCTTGGACACTTCTCTTACGAAGGTCCTTCTTCCCTGATTGCTCAGTTTGACCGGGTGACCAGTTCTTGGAAGAGTGCTGATTGCACCAAACCTCTTCCATTTGGGAATTATGGAGGCCACAGTGTCTTAGGAACCTTCAGTGCAGCAGAAATTTTATTGTAGCCTTCCCCAGATCTGTGCCTTGCAATAATCTTGTCAGTGAGCTCTGCAGGCAGTTTCTTTGACCTCATGGCTTTTGCTCTGTTACAGTATGCATTGTCAGCTATGAGGCTTTCTATAGAGAGGCATGTGCTTTTCCAAATCATGTCTAATCAATTTAATTTACCACAGGTCAACTCCATTTAAGGTGTAGAAATGTGTCAGCAATGATCAAAAGAAATGGGAGACACTAGAATTAAATTTCATGTGTTGTTGCAAGGGGTCTGAATACTTATGCCAATGTGATATTTCAGTTTTTTATTTTTAATAAATTTACAGACATTTCTAAAATTCTGTTTTCACTTTGTCATTATGGAGTACTGAATTTAGGTTAATGAGAAAAAAATGAATTTCAACAACTGTAGAATCAAGCTGCAGCACAACAAAATTGACAAAAGTGAAGGGGGTCTGAATATTTTCTGAATGCACTGTACATATACATATACATATACATATATACATATACATATACATATACATATACATATACATATACATATACATATACATATACATATACATATACATACACACACACACACACACACACATACATATACATATACATCTATCTACAGTATCTATCTATCCTAGCTACCTACCTACCTACCTACCTACCTATCATCTGGCTACAACCAGATTCTCTGTTAAGCCATTTTATTTTGCAATCATTATACTGTTCTGAGACAGCTAATCAGTCAGTTCCCATTAAGATGTATAGCATATAGTTTGTATAAAAAAAGATTAGCAAAGTAATAGGGTCATAATTTGATTGACTATTTTTATTTTCCTTTATATTTAGTGAAAGGTTGATGGATTTGCTCCATTCTGATGGAATATGAAAAGTGCAATCTCCTTAATGTAAACTAATTGGCCAAGATAGAAGCCTGTCATTTGACATTAATCTGCAGGGATTAAATCCTGGGGGTTTTGCCTTGCTCCAATTGCATAATCTCGTCTGTTTGAGTTGGAAGCACCAAGGTGCTTCTGGATTGAAAGAATTAGTAGTGGCATCACTGTTGCCTGGGGGACTCCAGGTTTATTTATTTATTTATTTATTATTATATTTCTATACCGCCTTTCTCCCGTAGGACTGAAGGCGGTGTACAGTCAAGAAAAATATAGATACACAAACATCATAAAATTGCTAATTAAAATTATTATTATAACATAGTTTGGCCCAATTAAATAGAACTTAAAATTAGATAACATTTTAAAAACATTCACATGTTCATATGTTTAGCCCCGCCTGTTGGAACATCAGGGTTTTGAGGGCACGGTGGAAAGCACGGAGATCAGGGATATTTCGTATCTCAGGGGGCAGTTCATTCCAAAGGGTTGGAGCCCTCACAGAGAAGGCCCTCCCCCTGGGAGTCGCCAGTCGGCATAATTTGACTGACGGTACCCTGAGTAGTCCCTCCCTGTGAGAACGAACTGGTCAGTGGGACGCTATTGGTGGCAAAAGACAGTCTCGTAGGTACCCAGGTCCTAAGCCATGGAGCGCTTTAAAGGTGATGACTATCACCTTGAATCGCACCTGGAAGACCACCGGGAGCCAGCGTAGCTCGCGTAGAAGAGGTGTTACATGGGTGCAACGAGCTGCGCCCATAATCACCCGCGCGGCTACATTCTGGACCATTTGGAGCTCCGGGTGCTTTTCAAGGGGAGCCCCATGTAGAGAGCATTACAGTAGTCCATATGGGAGGTGACTAGGGCATGAGTGACTGTGCGCAAGGCGTCCCGATCCAGAAAGGGACGCAACTGGCGGATCAGGCGAACCTGATAAAAGGCACCCCTGGCCACGGCCATCAAATGATCTTCTAAAGATAGCCGTGAATCCAGGAGGACACTCAAGTTGTGGGCCCTCTCTGTGGGGAGCCAGATCTCATCCCCAATTGTCAGTGATGGTACCAGCTGACTATACTGGGATGCCAGAAGCCACAGCCACTCGGTCTTGGAGGGGTTGAATCTGAGCTTGTTTCTCCCCATCCAGATCCGCACGGCCTCCAGGCAACGGGACATCACAGCAAGGGCAAGGGTTCGAGGCTCCTTTCATGTCCCTGATAATAAGCCCACCAAAATTGTACCTATTTATCTACTCACTTTTGCACATGTTTGAACTGCAAGTAGGAGCTGGAATGAATGATGGGAGCTCACCCTTTCACCCAGCAGCATTCGGATCTTGAACACAGGCTTGCTGATTGTCAACCCAGTGTTCTAACCAGGTTAGCCATTGAGTTCCAATTGCATAGTAATTTTTAAGGTCTTGGAAAGGACTCTCATCTAGCTTTCTAGATGTCCAAGGTAAACTGAAGTATACATCTAATTGGTGTTGTTACTGGACTGAACCAATTGGTCTATACTTTTGGAAGGATTCCTACAAGAGATGAATTATATATACATATATATTTTATGAGAACAGTTTCCACAAAATGCTAAAATGAAGAAGAATTCATTTGGTGGATGATTTGGACAGGTTTTGCTACCCAAATGTGGTACCTGCTCTTTTTTAGTTAAAAGAGACTTACATGATTTTTTACCCCCTCTTGAAGGGTATTTTAGAGTTTCTTCAAGTTTCGATTTTGCTCTAAAACTGACATATTCCTGGTGAAAACATTGCTTGCAATTGTATTTTATCTTAATAGTATTTTATTGGTGCCTTATTTTGGATGCTGGAGGACAATATTTGGAAGTCACTGATCATGTGTAGCTGCTTCCACTGCAGATGGAAGATGAAACTAAGAGGTTTAGTCTAAGTTAGAAAAGAAAGTGAGGCATTTCTAGATCTTCTTAGACCACCTTCTTTTTCTCCTGATCTTGTCTGAATAATTGGCCAGGATATAAGCCATGGAGACCTCCATCTCCTTATCCAACTCAAAACAATTTTTCATACACTTTGATTAAAGCTTCTTTCATGATCTCAATCATATTCCACCGAGAAGGAAATCTGACTAGAAAGCTTTGTTCTTGTCTGATGTTAGCATCACCAGAATAGTTGGACAGCATTTCTTTTTACAATGCACAAGGGTATTTTCTTTGACAGTTAAGGTTTAAAAAAGGTTAGCTTTTTTTTGTTACTTAGATTTGGGAGTAAAATCTTTCCAGTCATGTTGCTTAGCTTAAGTGTCCCAGAATATATTGAAACTAGGCTATATAACTAAAAGTTCTTCTCCCATTGATGTTAAATGATCATTCTTAATTGCTTGGAATTTTTAATGGAAGGCAAGATATTAAAATGATAATATATAAGTCAATTCACAGTCTGATGAAGATGGATTAACTTCAAAGGTTGTGACAGAACTAAAATAGGAAAATCTTCTTTTAAATACGTAGAAGCCAAGCTGCCCAAGGATATATAGACAACAGAAAATAAGTAGTTTTCTACAGGGGACCAAACATAGGCCATGTTGGATGTTGGCCTCCATTTTCTATAATGTGTCAGTTCTCTAGTGGTCATCAAGGGATGACCCATGTCATGTAGCCTTGGGGTTACAAAAGAATGAATTACGATTGCAAGGTATAACTAGAACACTGCCAAAAGGCATTATATTCCCCAAGCCAAAAAGACAGATAGAACTGTCTTTGTACTTGCCCTTGAGCATTGACCTCAAATTACATTACATGTCCATGTCTTGCATCAGTTCATCTATAATATGTCCTGTGACATGACATTCTGTCAAAAAATATCACTGAGTTTTTAAAAAAAGACTTCCATCTCTTTAGATACACATCTTATATGCTTATAATACAGAAAAACATACAATAGTTATTTAGTTAGACCAGGCCTGACAGGTTGGCTGCTTGGATTTTATAAATGTTTAATCTCAATTTCTTTAATGAAAAGGAAAATAAATATTTAATATCTATATATTTTGTTAATTTAATGGAAGTCTATATAATTGTAAATTATGGGAAAGACTCTCATTATGTCTAAACACGTACGCTTCATTTTATTGTAAATCAATCTAATCTTTTAATCCTTTCTGCTAGATGACATTATAATTAATAATTGTATTCTTCCTCTGCACCAGCCCTGTAGAAATATTTTATAGCCGCTACGGGCAAGCCCTCAACACTATTTCCTATAAAGATGAACAGACTATCCCATGCAGAAATAGTTTGTAGGTATATTAGGTTTTTTTAAAAAAAATTATTGAAAATTATTAAAAAATACAGAAAAAAAATATAGCAATATGGATAGAAGGTATATTACAGTTTGAAGCATTATGTATATTTAAGTGAAATGTTTCTGTAAGTGGGAATCTGAATTGAGCAATGTTCAGTGGAGATTTTGTACTTCCAAAAGATACAATTATGGTCCTATTAAACCCTCTACTTTGGGTAAGAGGTTTAACATCCATGTCTCAATCATGGGTGTGGAACTCTGATGACGACCTGCTAGGTAAAAAACTATTGTAACAAAAGGCATCCAATCGATTTCAGCAGAAAAAAATTGTACACCATCTGTACTATCAAGTTGATGAATATATATCAATGAATTAAAATAGTATGCTGAACAAATAATCTTTCATTAGAAATAATTTAAAATTATGAGAGAAAATCATTCCTGAAATTCAGTAGTTCTGACTTTACTGTTTGAAAATGCTCCTTCGTTAATAATTTTGTCTGAGTACTATAACTATATTAGTCTTAAATCACAGAGAAATTAGATCTGACATTCAGAGTACATTATATAGTTGACTATATAATCACAACTTTTATGATGCCAAAGGGCACTATCTAACTTAACTTTTAATGGCCAAAAGAACAAGAAATGAAAATTGTAACTTGAAGGATAAAATTGTACTCCTACAATAGAAGAAAATTACAGTTCTTAATTCAGAGTCATGAAATATATCTATTGGTACAA
This sequence comes from Pantherophis guttatus, assembly GCF_059756535.1. Lineage (NCBI taxonomy): Eukaryota > Metazoa > Chordata > Lepidosauria > Squamata > Colubridae > Pantherophis > Pantherophis guttatus. The sequence continues at coordinate 40,179,386 of NC_142070.1, forward strand.
ATCTTGAATGTAATAATGATGGACAGCATTCACCCTCTTTCTAAAAGATTCCACAGATGTATAGAACTTGCATACAATATATGATGTGTATATATGTATGCATGTATATATGTACATAAATATCTGTATATATGCATATACCGATGTGTGTATGTGTATGTATGTGTATGTATATGTATATATATACACACACACACACACACACATATATATACACATATGCATACACACATACACAAATGTGTGTTTGTGCATATATACATACATTGCACATAAAATTTATGTACACATACACATACACATACAAATACATAAAACACATTATAAATTCATCTTCCCAATTTTTCCCCCTGCAAGTGAAATGCATTCAGGGTTAGCAACCCCACTCTTACTACCTACCAGTGACCTTCAGTCTGTCTGCTCCAATGACAATCTCTTCTTCATCAGCAGAGAAAAGCACTCTACCATCTTCACTTGAGCTAACTTCAAATCTTTTACACTGGGCTTCTACACTTTCAGCACCTAAAAGAGAGAAAACAGATCTTTAGCACATTCTCATAATTTTTCCCAATATTTCTTTTAGATTCAAATTTGAGGGCGGGGGGGGGGGGCAACTTACATTAATTCTCTATATGAATATCTTTTACAGATTGTGCATGCTGAGAATTATCTTGTACTTGATCTTCCAGGGATAACCAAATTCATTGTTCGATATATGTGACTTAGCTATATGTCATACCAATTTATTAATTACAGTTTTTACATCTACTTCAAATACTAAAAATTATTTCTACATGACATTTCATTCCAAAATTGTAACACAGGATTATTGCACAACAAAAATATGTATATTAAACATCTTGCAACACATTAGTATAGTATAGAGGTTTGTCTGTTAAGCTTAAGAACTGTAATAATATTATTTACTAATATTATTAAATTATCAACTGTACTGTTCTTATTAACTATTATTTTTTGTTAAATTGCTACACACATGCACACATACACACACACACACTTCTCCTTTCAATCTACAGAAATACTGAACAAAATTAATATAATGGCCCAAATAAACATTTATGTTTCAATAATGCATGTTAGTTGTTGAAAGTTAAATACTAGTTATAATCAAAGTCAAATTGTTTACTTTTAATAAATTGCTCATTGAATAATGAGGGTGCTCACTGGACCTTTTAGCGGGCAGGACAATGATCTGGATAAGTTGCCAACAATATTTTTTATTTACTATAAACCAGTGGTGGGTTGCTCCCGGTTTAGTCCAGATCTATAGTACTGGTAGTAAAACCGGTGGGAGGCTCCACCCACCCACCACGACATCATCCTGGGTGATCTGTGGTCCCGTTGTGAACCAGTAGTAAAGGTAAGTAGAACCCATCCACCCTGTACTATACATATTGAGTACTAACAAATCAGATTTCTCTATTTCATGCTATTAAACCATTTTTTTAACAATTTATTTTATATGCCTCTTTTTAAAATTTACCCTTTAATTGATTTAATATTTTGCAAATAATTTCTATGAAAGGAGAATACACAAATGTTCCTGTTTTTTTCAAAATGAAGTATTCATTATTAAATGGAAATAAAGGAAAGGTGGGAATGTTGCCCTTTTATTTGCTAAGACGTTATTTTAAAGTTTTAAAATTATAAATACAAATAAACCGATATAAATAAATGAGAAATAATATTCAGGGCCATAGCAGAACAAAAATTTGTTAAGATAATTATTCCAAAAAGTTTGGATTTAAAAAAAATTCTTTATGGACTAAGGATTACAATCATTCAGCAATAATCCTACATCCATATCAAAAGGGCAGAGAGGCATAGTATTCCATCTGAAATAGCCAGTGGATTAAAAAATCACTCAACTGGTTTAGACTGGGTTTTGTTGTGGAAGGGGGAAGGGAAATATGGATATCAATTGGGATTTAAAAGTTGAGGAACGATAGAAGTTATGTTTTCATCAACTTTTAATGAAGAAAAGTACACCACCTGGTTTGCTCCTATGAGCTTTTAAATAGGAAAAATTTCTAGTTTTGGAAATTAGGCTACCAAATCCCACATAGCTGATAAAATCCATGTAAGACCACACTTGCCAGGTGAGTTCATGTAGTTGAGGAAATCTAAGGATAAGGGTTCTAGTCATTTGATTTATCGCAAACACTTGTGTTGCATTTCTTTGTACAATGGTTGTAGCCAAGGTTAAAGCTTTAATAAATTGGAACAAGTAAATGTTTTACTTGCACAATTTATTTGCACAAAAATAAACTGAAGCAAGTAAATGTTTTATTGGCACAAAGCTAGCTGGGTGACCTTGGCTGCTCACTTTCAGCCCTACAAATGAAGCAATGGCAATCTACTTGTGAAAAACCTTGCTAAAAAAGCTGCAGGGAATTGTCCAGGCATTCTCTGAGAATCAGTCACAATTGAATGAAAAAAAAAAGTGTTAAGGTTTTTTTCCCCCCTAAGAGAATATCATCAAGGATAATGCAAGGCATAGTAACACAAAGAAGAATGTTACTTCTCTCCATGTTGTCTGTTGGAGACTATGATTTCTGATGCACCCCCTTCTCCCCATCACTTAAAAATAACTGTTTAACTACACTGCTCAAAAAATAAATAAAGGGAACACAAGCAGAAGACATCCGAGATCTGAATGAATGAAATAGCCTTATTAAATACTTTGTTTGTTACATACAGTAGTTTTGTGTTCCCTTTAGTTGTTTGAGCAGTATATAAACTACTATATGTAAAGAACAAAGTATTTAATAAGGCTATTTCATTCATTCAGATCTCGGATGTCTTCTGCTTGTGTTCCCTTTATTTTTTTGAGCAGTATATATTGATTGCTTTTAGGCAACAAGCAAAATTTTGTATCCCTGCATCCACTGAAGAAAAGCCAGACCTATAGAATCCATGTAGATGTCAGTGAGAGACTGGTGAGGGAGAGAGTCAAGTGGGGAATTAATTTAAATTCTTTTTGTCATACAAATGATGAAGTCCAACCCTCATGAATGCGGTTGAACTTTACCTAGTTTTACTCAGATGCAAACAGTTAGTGAAGCTTCCTATGTATAGGCTTGAGTGATAAACCGCTAAATTGGAACCTTTACATGTGGGTTTCATTGTTCATGACTGACAGCAATTGCTATTAAAGACACAGGAGCTTAATTTCAAACAGAAAATACTTTGAATCACCTCCTCACAGAATTTCTTTCTAATCCAGAAAAATAATCCAATTTATTTGGGATAAGAATCCCATTCAGTGAAATTAAGAGATACCAATTTCTGTCTATAAGTATGTGTGTGCAGGTGCTAAATGGGACTTCATCTAATGGTTCCAAAGAGGATCCTGCAATAATTTTATCTTGATAAAACAAAAACATTTTTGCCTCTTTAACGTAACCTAATTATATTTCATTAACTCTAATCTGGGATAGTTCTTTGTCTATGGCATTCAGAAATAGGAATATAGAGTTTATTTTTCCTTGTTGGAGAATGGACTACAAACAGTCCTCTCATTTCCATCTCTTATTAGATAACATTTCAGATCACAACTGCAGTTAGAACTGGAGTCATGGAAAAAGGAGTTTATTTGCAAACAAATAAGAGGTAGTGTATGTCCTACAGCCAGTTTGATGTAGTGATTAAAGTGCTGGTCTAGGAGCCAGGAGATGGTGACTTCTAGCCCCACTTTAGGCATGAAAACTGGCTGGGTGACTTTGGGCCAGTGACTTTTTCTGGGATTGTTCACTTTCTCTGGGATTGTTGTGGCGAAAAAGAGGAGGAGAAAGAGTAATAAATATGTTCATCTCCTTGAGTTACTTATAAAATAAGGATGGGATAAAATTCAAACAAACAAAGAAACCTGTGAATGTAAACATGTATATCCATGCATTCAATAATCAGGAGGAAAAAAAATGCCAAGCCATTTTTAATAAATATATACCTAAGAAAGAAAATGAAATGACAGATCAATCAAAAAAGAACTTTCAAACTCCATTGCTTCAAATGCATTACAAGCTAGCAAAACAAATCAACAGTAACATTGCACCAGATACTATCTCCCCCCCCCAAAAAAAAGACAAGAAAAAGGATGGGATGGGATTTTTGCATGTTTAGATTATCTCCTTAGACATTGTTATCTGAAGTGAGAAATAGATTTAAATTTGACACAATTTAAAAGAATGAACATAAAAGAGAAGTAATAGGAACTTTAAATCAAAAACGAAGATGTAAAACTGAAAGTGTGTTACAAAAGGGGAAGTGAGAGCACACTAATCAAGAAACTGCCATTTCTATTTAAAGACCAACAAATTTCTCTGTAGGCTTAATGAACTGAGAACTGTCAAGTAATTCCAAGTTTGAGGCATGTTAAACATGACTTATCTCAGTGCCAGTTCACCATCACACAGGCCAGCCTTTCCTAAAATTGTAGCCTATTTTCTAAAACAGAGATTGGGAACCTTGATTCTATGGAACCAAGACAACCTGGGAGATTCTCCCCAATCCTGCCAAATGTTAGCTAGATTCCTTTCTTCACAATGCTTCTTTCTCACCCTCCAGTTGTACAGGAATGAAAAGGAAATCATTTTTTCAATGCAGATAGCCAGGAAATAATCTGTAGGATTGAGGAACGTTTTACCTCTCTATTCTAAAGTGTAATCATGTAAAGAAACTTGTGTGGTGTTCAGTAACACTAGAGGATGAAAAATCATTTATATTTTTGTGAATGCTTAGCAGATAATCTACTACAGAAAAGGATTTAGAAAATGTTCTTCTTATCTTGGTTCATTTCACGGAGTTTGGAATGATCTGGAACTCTATATTTCTTTTGCAGCAAGAAAAGCACCAGGTCATGCAAGATCCAGCTAAGAGGTTTGGGTAGACAGCAGGATCAATAATTATTACTTTTAATCTCTTCCTTCTCCTCCTTTTCCACTCCTACTTTTCATCATTGAGTTCAAAGTGAAGATTGATTTTATTCCTATACCTAAAAAACCTGATGTGCCAAGTCACTCAATAAATCATGACCATGGATGGGTAGACTTGAATCTAGTCTCCTAGACATGAGACCCACAATTTACTTGCCTCTCTCTAAGATCTCTTTTCCCTTTTCTTTAAAAATTGAAAAGGAAAAGAGGAGTTGGTAAGGACTTCCCCCAATTTCACAAAAGTTATGAACTTTGAGGATACTTTGTGAAAATAATTCCACCCAAAAAAGATTTAGGAACTGACAATGCTAAAACGAGCGGAGAGAAGACAAAGTACACTTGTTACTAAAATTTTGCTGATCTGTTTGAGTTCTATGAAACAGGAGATTGATCTGAAAGAGTTTGGCAATTTTTATTGTTGGAATTAATATCTGACTCCTTTTATGTTGTGGAATTATAAAACTAGAACATTAGGGTCTGTGGGATTTGTATGTGAAAAAGTCAAGATAATGGACATGGCAACATGAACAAAACCCCTCCACTGCATACGTGTAATATTGACACACACACATATAAAGAGCCAGGCTTTGATCACAGAACCTCAATTGCCATTTGGAGTAGTTTGGGAAAATTAAACACAATTACAATTATTATTATTTTTGTTTGAAAGCTTCAACTGAACATTTATTTACACTATGAGATACTGACTGTTCATCATCTCTCAGTAAATCCATTAATTCTGATAGTAATTGTTTTGTAAGTGTTTTATGGTGTTACCAAGCTTTCTTTTGGATTGATTTCCTAGCTCTCTCTCCATTTAGATCTACTGATTGCAAAGCAAGGCTAAAAACAAAGCAACAGATAAGGGCTTTTAGAATAATTTACTTTATAGCTCTTGATAATATTCTGCTGTATATATTAAATCCATAACCTTTCTCTATTTTAAAGTGGAAGTCTATGAATGATGATAGGATGTTGCCAGATGCAGCCCAAGAGTGACATAGAACAATTCAGTTAAAGTTCAGTTCTTTATTTGCTCACACCAATAGACAGAATCTTGCCAGATTCCACCTATGGTACTTTCACCCCAATGGTACACCCTGGGAGATTCTAAGGAGTAGCTATCCTAAATGTCTTCCTTTTTCTATGACACAGTTCTAAGCTGTGTTGCCTCTTGTCTCATCACCTTTCTTGCAATTGGCTCCCTCCTTCCTAGGAAACTATAGTTTTACATAGTCCATCATATCACCTCCCCTTTTGTAGATGCAATCCATTGCAGCTATAATTTGCATATAAAATCAGTCAATGTTCCCTGGGTCCCTCTGAAATAATTTCAATTATATTATTTATTTTTATTGATGTCGCCAAAGAGCTAATGAGAAGAAGGCAACATATTTTCACTTAATACCCTACGTAAATATTTTGAATTTCCTATTGCACCTTGACAGTGTTTCAATAAAAGGTAATTGAACTGTGAAAATGCATGTAACGTTATAGCTCTCCATTCTCACTTATATGCCATTTGTTACCTTTTGATGATGATGTGAAGTCAAGGAGAATAAATAGATATTCAGTAAGGTAGAAAAAGTCTCAAACTGGGTTTCTGTACTGGGGCTTAAGAGTTTTACTCTACAAAGACCATTATGTTGCCTTTCCAAACAGACAAGAATCAAGCTTTTCAGCTATATTTGAACACCTTTATTGATAATTGCCAGATAAGGTAATACAATTTTCAGATAATGTAAGGGACCAACATTATGGATTATAACTATACAAGGTGTGTGTAATGTGGCTCAAAATGGCACTTGAAACTTCAGAGGCAAAATGCTTCAATTTAACAAGATGCTTCACACAATAGTCTTTGTTTTGAAGTGGGGGAGGTAGAGCAGATATTGCTTTGTGAATTTACCTCAGATGGGGCTTTAGTTAAATTTTCATACGTGCACATTCATACTATAAGTGTATACCAATTTGCCTTCTCAGTGTAAACAATTCTTCTTTAATGTCAAAGAGCTGGTACTGGAATTTAATCCATGGTTAAGTGTTTGTTTCTGAATATGACAGCATCCTGGCCTTGTTTTAGTAAAACAATTAACAAAGAAGGGAAACAATTTAAAAGACTCACTGGAGTGGAAAAATAATAGTTTGGAAGCATAAAACATTGAATGTAAAAATATCTGATACTATAGGGGTGGAAAGGGCTTCTGCCTGAAAGTGTTAAGAGATGCTACCTTAGATTCAAATAATGCAGTCTTAGATATTTAGCAGTGGATGATTTACATACTTCTTTACTGATATGGTTTCAGTGCAGTGGATTTAGTCTTCTTCCAAGGATTGCCATTCCTATTTGGAGTTTTCTAACATGCAGTTTCTATTGTGAAAGTCAATACACTGCATGGGTGAAGCTATGATTCAGTCATTTCCGCTGCTCTAATCCATATGACCAGTGGCTAATGTGGAATAGAAGGTTAGAACACAGTTGCTACACCAACAGTTAATAGATATTAATGACAGATTTGTAGCACCCAAATGCAAACTGTGTAGCAGATCGTAGAGGCCATCAGGCCATGGTGACATCTCACCAAAGGGAGAAGTGCAAATAGAAGAGAGTGATAAATCTTATTATTACGAGTCTTTACTCGGTTGAATATATACATGTTGAAAACACAGAAGTATATGAAGGAAATTTATTTCACTAGCTTAAATTCACATCATTAATGATTTATCCTGAAATTTATTTATATACAGTCTATTTGTATGTATGTATAAATGTATTATATATGTGTGTGCATGTGTGTATGTATGAATCTATAAATGGCATACAATTAGAGAAATTTACTTACAAAATTAAGTGATTACAAAATATTAGGAAATTATATTAAAGAAATGTTATAAAGGGGTATTTTCATATTTTTAAGACCTGAGGTAGAAACGAAATAAGCCTCAGGCTGAAAAAAATGACAATGAGATAAAATAAAATGAAGAATTTCACCCAACTCTATATCACAAATATTGGCATCCATTCAGATTTTTTTAAAATGTTCCTGAAGCTTCATAATGAACAGCAAAATGAATTTTCAGGCACAATCTTCTAATTATGATTTAATTAGTAGATCCTTCCCCTATGATAATCAAATATTCAAAGAAATGCTATCTTCAAAGTGAAGATAAGAAGTAAAATATAAAGAATTGCCACAGATATTTAGGAGAACTGTATGAAAAATTGAGTTGTACACTGAAATATTGAAAAATAAAAACATCCACTCAGATTAAAAAAATAAGAGCTTTCTATGAATTAAGCATGCTTTTTTTCTTTTTAAATAAGGTAGCTATATATCGGAATGATATCATTTAGTATTCAATCTTTCTTTATCCAAATTTGTCTAATGGAGTTTGCAAGAAAACCAAACCAGAATTGTGTACCATACTTAAAAGTAGGTCATATGGTTCTATTAGATTAGGATAGCATTTGAGCAGCAAAGGGATTAAGCAATTTTATTTAATCTCAGATTTATCTTTTTCTACTTGGATTGTTGTAATTCTTAGTTTTTTTGGTTTATGGATAGGTTAGTAATTTTCTAAGCATATGTCTTGAATTTAATTTGATTCATATTTAAGTACCTTGAAACACAGTGCATGGATGAACACTATTTTCCTTTCATTTTAGCACAGAAACAAAATTATCTGAATTTTGCAATAGGTTCTGTAAAATACATCTAAAGTTTTAGAACAGAAGAAATTCAAAACTGAATACTCTTTAAACAGTAAAACATTTTTTGGATTGTGAATATAGCTGACGTTTTTATAGAGGTAGATGATTAATGCACCATTCATCAGTAAACTTTTCAGTCCTTTAAGATTTGCAATAATGTGTAGAAATATTATTGCCCACTACTGTTTGTAGAATTACTAGAATATATATGTATATGTATATATTATATAATTATAATATATAATTAAAGCAAAGAAAGTAGATCAAGCAAGTAAATGCCATCTGCTCTAAAAGCAATAGATTTAAGGAAATGTCTGAGATCTTCCTGTAAGTATGAAACTTAATTTGTATTCCTGTACTTCCCAAATGAGCTTAAAAGAATAACTGTAGGCAACATGTGCTATTCCAGATGTTGTTGAACTACAAATCCCAGCATTCTTACCTATTGGCCATATTTCCTAGGGCTGCTGGATGTTATAGGTCAGCAACATCTGGAATTCAATAGGCTTCCAACCCCTATAGTAGAACTTGTGTTTCTTTGCAGACAGAAACTATACATCTATTTTAATAAACCAATAACCCATCACAGTGTGTGTGTACACACACACAGACACATCTTTTTCAGATTAACACTGATGAAGTTTCAAATTTTACAGGCCATCAGAGAATTAGTGCAATTTTTTTCCTCAATGGAAAGGTAATGTAATAGTGCAAGAGACACTGTATAAACTGAATATGTATGAGTAGAGTTGTAAGTTAGTGGATAGAAATGGACAAGTCTTTGCTTAAGTTATAGGTGAACTAGATGTTCTTTTGTAATAGAACACTCATATATAGTTTGGGTGGGTGGCTCCAAACTCGACTGCAGAAAATATGACTTCAGCAACAGAGTGGTCAATGCCTGGAATCCTCTACCTGACTCCATTGTTACATCCTCTAACCCCCACAGCTTCATCCTTAAACTGTCTACCATGGACCTCACCCCATTCCTAAAGAGGTCTGTAAAGGGGGCATGCATAAGCGCACCAGTGTGCCTACTGTCCCTGTTCTACTGTCCCCATTTATTTGTATTCATTTCCTTCGTTCATGTCCATGTCCATGTCCATGTTCATATTCGTACCTGCTATCTTGTACATGTTTGACAAACTAATAAACAAACAAACATATATCCACAGGCAACATTTAGTGTTAAATTTTTGTGACTTTTTCTCCTTAGTCTAACAACACTTTCCAGTTGTGTGTCAAAAGATAAGATAAAAGATGGATCAGTTTTTGTGATAGGCATAGCTTGCAAACAAAAATGAAAAGCAAACCACGAAAACAAAAATGGCATCTTCACACTTTTCTAAACAAACAAAACTGTACTTTAAACCCCTGTCTGCCTGCTGGCACAGCATAAAAGCAAACAACTCTAAAGTTGGAAAGAACCAAAAGGATCATGTAGTTCAATTGCCTTTAATATGTAGGAAAATCAATTAAACCATACATTTATTTATTTATTGAATAGGTAAAGCATCCTAAATCAATGAACTGCTCAAGCTGGCATATTGGATAAATCACAACATAACAATAAAAGAAGTAAATAGCAAAGAAGTATCCAGGAAATAGAACAAATTTGAAAAGAGCTTAGAACCCTGTGGCCAAGAAAGGTGGATGTAGATTCTCTTTTTAAAAAAACCCACAACTTTCTTAAGTAGGCTGCTCTGACGTTATACCTATGTTGCTGTCATAATGTCTTTCTATCATTACTGCATCCAGTTTGGTTATAGATTTTTTAAAAAGAAAAATGTGTTTTTTTGGCCATGCAAACATTGTACGTCTCTGATAGTCAGGCACCAGAGGTCTCAGGTAATGTTAGAAGGGCATACTTCTAAATCACTCATGACTTTGTGACCTCCTGTCTAGACCTCCTGTCTGTACTGCAATGTGTTCCACATGGGGTTGCCTGTGAGGAGCATTCAGAAACAATAAATTGTGCTGGATATTCAACACATATAACACCACTATTTCTTGGGATACAGTGGGTTGCCAGTGCATTTTCAGGTGCAATTCAAGGTACTGGTCACCTTTAAAACCCTTCATGGCTTGGGACCAACTTCTCCTCCCAGTTGTTTCTACAAGTCCAATTCAGTCTGACAGGTTGGATGTGGCAAGGATCCCATCAGTGAAGTTATGCTGTCTGATGAGACTAGGAGGCACATCTTCTCTTCTCTAGCCCTGGCCTCCAGAGCTTGTGACAATGACCCTATTGGTTTTTTATAAGGTCTTGAAGAATTGGTTATGGACCCAGGCTTGGGGGCCCAAATGTATTAAAGCCCAGTTTCCTGGTTATGTTAACGTCTATGGTTATTTTTTTTTCTTGGCAATATATACAGTATATTTTTTTATATGTAATTTTAATTGATTTTATGATTGTTCACCACCTCAGTTGTTTGAGATGGATACAAATTAAATGAATGAAATGAATGAATGAACAAATGAATGCTTACAATTCAACAATTTCATCATCCAGACGATTCATGCAACATATCTTGGTTAAACCAGAATTACTGTACTCATTAATATTTAACTGAAGTTAAAGCATATGTGATTCTTTGTTTAGGTCTTGATCTTGCATGTACTGAAACTCATGCTCCAGAATTCTATATGTAATAAGAAAGACATGTATACACACAGAGAGATCCTAAAATATAGTAAACAATTTTTTAAAAATCAATATATGGCAATTTTCCATGGAGCCAATATAATGGAAATGTTAAGGAGTGCCCCAAAACAATAACATCAAGAACTAGTAAATGGAAGGCCACTCTGTATTTCTACTGGCCAATTTTAACTTTTTTAAAAAAGTTATAATCAGTCTCAAGCTGCAATGCATTAGATAAGAATAACCAGTAGTAAGAATTTATTAAAAAATGTATCTCAAAGTCTCAGCACCATCTGCAAGATATTAAATAGTGCTGTTATTTCCACATCAAATCTCTCCTTGAATGACTGCATTCTTGTTACAGCATTTATGATTTAGTTATATACTCAACAAGATTTGGAATATGGCAACTGCAAATGCCTGAGTAAGGAACAGACAATCCCAGAAAGAATTCTGAACAATTAAGGAAGGGTATCACTTGTACATTTATAAGAAGTGCTGAATGCAGCAACATCCCTGCCAAGTACACACATCCTCTTGAGATTGCATTGTGAAATCACAGCAAATACCTTACTATATTCTATGAATCTGTAAAGTATAGGCTGCATTTTCTAAACGCATTCTTGAGCTTGTTTTGACTCCCATTCATTGCAATTAGATTTTGCCTTACAGTCTTTAATAGATGTTAGATTCATCCTCCTAGTGCCGGAGCATCTGGAAGACAGCCCTTCAGTGAAATTGGTTACAATTAAGAAATTTAAGTAGATACTAAAAAGATTCTAGTAGCATTGCTATTATAAGCACCAAAACGTAGATGCTATACATATAAAATCAAATAAATACAGTATGATCCATATGTGTGTCTGTGTGTATAAAATTAATTAATGGTCCATCTAATTATCAGATAATTCTAAAGTTCTAAAAAAACATTTCAACATAAAATCAATATATAAAATCCAAGAGCAAATCTATTGAGGATCTTCAATTCCCAAAGCCTAGCAAAAGAGGGCATCCAAACAGCCTCCAAATCCAAACAGATTAAAAAGTATAAGACCATTTTAAAATTCTATTTCTCAGGAAGAAAAAGATATCAATGTAATTTAGACCAAGTTTTTTTTCCAGTTTTACTCTGGTTGCTGCTATAAATAGTCTACTGCATAATCCCCTTTGAAAATCAAGAAACCAGTACTCCGTACCCAAGAAGGAAACAGATACTGACAACAACATCAATTTGACAGCCACTTGCCTTTGCAGATTAACTAGGGTTTCCATAGGATCATCAACTTTTCATCTTTCAAGAATAATCACTTTAACAGGTCCTCTCCACTAATGTAAGAAGTTAGATCTCCCAGTAGACTTAAATAATTTTAGATCATGATGGGATTCTTTCACACTTATCCTAACTAGAATAATATAGAATGACTGATCTCTGGCCTTTGAGACAAAGTGACAAAGGTCCATCATTGCTAAACTTCTAAATTCCTAAAAATGAGTGGGAAAAAGCATCTGAATATGTATTTAATCCAAATACAGCATTGCAAAATCAGGAGAAAATGACGTATTTAAAAGATAATTATATTCTTATTTGTACATTAGTTTATGTAGTATAGATAAGGTCAGTGCTCAAGCATTATTATCTTTCAGAGAGGATTGCAGGTCCTTTAGCACAATTATCACACTACACAATGTCATGTGCTTCTTATTGAAATGATCAACAAGATTAACCTTTATCACCCATAACTAATAATAAAATAACCTATACAATACACAGAGTCAGTGCTATACATTGTGGACAGAAGCCTACAAACCAATTTGTCAAGATTTCCCCTTTGGGGAAATGGAGGGTAGGAACGTTTTTAAGAATGATCAAGGAAGACAACAAGACAAATATACATATAGAGTGTGTAGGCATGTGTGTATACATATACACATGCATAAAAATTAGACGTAAGTGTACATACTGTATTTTTTGGAGTATAAGACACACCTTTTCCCCCCAAAAAAGAGGGTGAAAATCTGGTTGGTCTTATACTCTGAATGTAGCCCCACCTAGCTTCTCAAACAGAGGTTTCAGAGACTGAAATAAGCATCAGAAACAAAGCTTCAGAAAAGAAGCCCCCAAACAGAGCTTCAGAGGCTTTTTTTCTGAAGCTCTGTTTCGGAGGCTTTCAGAGGCAGAAAAAAAGTTTTTTCTGAAACAGAGTTTCAGAAGTTTCAGAGACAGAAAAAAAAACAAGGCATAGAGCTCACAACCAAGGAACCTGTTGCTAAAGTTCACCTCTGGGAACAGCTGATTGGGGGTATTCTGGGAGGCCGATCCACCTGCCAATCAGCTTTTTTCTTATTTTCCTCCCCAAAAACTAAGGTGCGTCTTATACTCCAGTGCGTCTTATACTTCAAAAAATGTGGTATTTAAGGAACTGTACATGTAGCAAACACAGCTTGTTAACAAGTTTAAAAAGTAATATGCATTTAATAATTAGTTGTAAATAAATCACTGCACTAGAACACTTGTTTCTGTTATAGGCATACACAGATACACGTGAGATATCTCACAACCCTGGCTATGGCTTCCCTAAAGTTTCATTTCCCATGCTAAACCTTGGCAGATCAGTTTATGTTAACATGGATGGAAGAAGAGATGAAGTCTTTCTAAGAGACTTATGTGGCTCCTCTTTGCCGTCTGAACACCTTTCTCCTACTCTGTAATGTTAGCTGCCATCATCCCACATCAAGGGACAATGTAGCAAACTGGCAAAACTGTGCAATAAAACAGTGGTCACCAACCTTTCCACTTTGACAGCCGGGTGCATGGAGAGGCAGAGGGGCAGGCATGCACATACCCACTTCGAGCGAGTGGAATGGAGCTTTGTGCAAGTGGAACTTTGTGTATGAACGCAAGTGCCCGCCCCTCTCACAAGTGGAGCTGCACACATGCACTCACCCGTTTCGTGCATGACCCAGTTCTGAATGGGACACGGCCCAGTGATGGGTCATGGCCCAGGGGTTAGGGACCCCTGCAATAAAACAGCTCAGGAAATGTTGATCTGCCCCACCTATTTTTAATAGACATGCCTGAAAAATAAAGACTATTTTAAAATCAAAATGGAGAAAGAAAAGCTGACTTTGTTACACTCCCTTGAACCTGTGCCCCTAGATTTCCTGAACTAGGCATATTATCCAAATCCTTCAGACAGTTTTTCAGACTTCTGTCACAGCTATGCAATTCTAGCAGTACATGCTGGTATCCTTGCTATTTAAACTGAAGAAAAAACTAGGAAAAAAAACGTTCTCATGATCAGCCATAATACCCATTCTTTAACAAAGCTCAGCCACATTGTCTTACTTTTCTTTATCTTATTTTCCTTTGGCTGTACTGTTTACTGATTGACTGCTCTATTAGTTACTCTAAAAACTTCCCAGGTGTTAAATTAAACTTACTTGAATGAAATCCCTGGATTCTTGATTCCCTCCCTTTCTTCTTAAAAATAGGCATTGAGTTTGACCTGCTGCAGTCCTCTGAGACCTTACCTGTCATCCAAGTTCTCAAAAATAATTGCTAATGGTGCCAATCCCTTTTCCTCCTATCTGCTTTAACACTGGAAGATGAATTTCACCATAGGGCCTGAGGATTTGAAATATGCTTATATGAAACAGTTTTAACTGTTGCTTTCCCAATTCTATCTTTTGACTTTTCCAATTGTAAGCAAAATCCTGCAATGGGGCAAATATTTATGTATTTCAATAATTGTTTTTAAATGGGATAGATAGAAGATAGATAGATAGATAGATAGATAGATAGATAGATAGATAGATAAAAGAAAGATACATTCAAGTATAATAACATAGTAGAATAAGTTGGTAAAATATAACAGATTGAACACTGATTTTCCATCTTGTTTGCTGTATCTTTTTATCTATATTTTATATCTGGAACTTTATATTATTGTTTAATTGTGTGTCTGTGTATCTTATCCTTCTTTCACTGAGAACTATTGTATACTGCAGTTATCAAAATGCCAATGCAGTCGTAGGCTGCTTCAATAGAGGGAATAGCAAGATTATAGAAGTATTAATACTGCTTTATACTGCTTTGGTAAGACGACACTTAGAATAGCGCATGCAGTTTTGGTCATCATAATAAAAAACCCTACGTTGAGGCTCTAGAAAGAGTGAAGAGCAATTAAGGAGTGAAGACTAAAACATATGACGAATGCTTGCAGGAATCTGGGTATCACTAGTCTAACAAAAAGAAGGACTATGGGTGACATGATAGCAGCCTTCCAGTATTTGAGAGGTTGTCACAGAGAAGAGGGGAGGGGACAACCTATTCTCTAAATCACCTGAGTGCAGGACAAGATATAACAGATGGAAACTTATCATGGAGAGATCCATCCTAGAACTAAGGAGAAAATTCCTGAGAATAAATAATTAGTGGAATGGTTTGTCTCCAGAAGATATGGGTGCTCTATTACTGGACGTTTTAAAGAAAAGATTGAACAGCCATTTATCCAGAATGGTACATGGTTTCCTGCTTGAGCAAATTGGTTTAGAAGATCTCCAAAGTCACTTCTAACTCTGTTAAATGCAAACTAGGTCATCATTATTAATCAACAAAATCATCTTCTTCTTGTGTCATATCCATCATCAGACTTTGGTGATTATGTTGGTGATCCTATTTTTATTAACAGCCGCATGAAAAAGTACTGTTGAATTTTGTCCAAATCAGTCCCTTAGATTTTGAAGCCATGATTTTCTTCTTCTGCCTGGATCTTGTTTGCCTTCTCTTTCCTTGGAGGATTAAGTGAAGTATGCCATATTTTTCTGGGTGTCGCACAGTGGTGGGTGGCTATTGGTGTGCCCCGAATCAGGCGAACCAGTAGTGGTGCCAGAGGGAGGCTCCGCCCACCCATCTGGATGCTTCTGCTCAAGTGCACGCGTGTACGAGAGAACTGGTAGCAAACTAAATTGAAAACCACTACTGCTGTTGCATCACATGTCCAAAATGTTCTAACTTTCACTTTTTTATGGTTTTAATGATTTCCCTTGGCTTTCCCAGGTGGCTTATCACCTCCTTATTTCTGATTTTGTCAACCCAATTTATATGTAACAGCCGCCGGTAAATCCACATTTCAAATGCTTCTGGACTCTTCAAGTGGCTTTCTATCAGAGCCCAACTCTCCACTCCACAGAGCAGGATAGAAAAAAATCAACAAAATAATACATTTAAATCATTTCTCCCAGTACAGCTAAAATGCAATAAATATAATAAAATTATTGCAATGATTTGTGTTTCAAGAGGGAAGAGTTTATTCAAAACACACAGAAAAAAGATGTAGCTGCTTTAATGAGTTTCTTTCAATTGCTGTATTTGTGTAGCATTTTTCAAAGGACCATTTCCTAAAAAAAATCCAAATTACTACACAGCCTTAAATAAACTTTGGTGAGACTGAATAATTCTATCTGGAAAGACTGAACCTTAATCAGGTAATGTAGATTAAGCAATCTTCACACACACACACTCCTACTTAGATATGATATAGAACAAATAAATAAATGCATGATTAAATGAATACAAAACTTTAAAGAAACAGTCACTACACAGCAATGGGAAGAAATAATGAATAAATGCATAAAATTTAATTCAAATTATAATCTTAAAGAAAACTGGTATAAAATGTTTTACAGATTGTATATAACTTCATTAATAAGTTTCAGCGTAGGCAAAACATATAGTAACAAATGGAAATGCCATGAAACAGAAATAACATTTTACCACATGGTTAACATATAAAAAAATCCCTGAAGTAACATTTAGCACATTTAGAAAATTTTAGAAATTAAATTTGAAATGAAATCACAACATTTTACTAAGTATAATCCCAGAATATATTGAGATCCATGCTTATAATAAAATTGAAACTAGAATGCTTCCCATACATATCAAGGGAAATACAAGAGGTTTAATGTTTATAAACACTGCAAAATGACCAGGTTTCAAAGAAGAGGGAAGTTACAGATAAAAACTGGAAAAGTAGAGAACAAGAATGCTTCAAATATACCTTATCCACCCATGTATCTCACTCTTTCTCCACTGAGAAAGTTTCCATAAGACTTTCCCACCCAAAAGATTAAGGAAATGCCACAAAAGTGGGGACAATGAACCTTATATATCTACCTCTACAGCAACAAAAATAATTGGAGAAAGCAGCTAACTGTGATCAACAAAGCAACATCTGAAATGCAGAGAATTGGTTAAGCATTTTAATATTTTTATTAATCTGCTGCTCCTTATATTTGCATTACAGCAACAAATGACACATCTGCATATATTGTACATATCCACGTATCATCTAATTTTGCCCTAGTTGGCCTGGACATGGTTAGTTTTACCTAAAAGAGTACGGAATGCTTTTGTTTAAACCATTTTACATGTTTTCAGATGTTCAGGTATTCATTCACAATGATAAAAATCCTTGAAGCTGATAACAATACCACATCACTGGGTTTAATATTTGTGGGGAAAACAGAGATAGATAAATGTGCAGGAATTAATACCATGTCAAAATCTGTCTTCCAATTTTCTGAAAGGTTTTGTTGTCTTTGAGAGGTTTCTATTTAACTTTGTCTTCATACCGCAGCTATGGGATGAAAAAGAGGCTAATGAAGACAAGATCCGATCAAGTGTAAGTCTCTCTCTCTCGCTGTATGTGTGTGTGTCTGTGCATGTGCATGCATGGATCTGTCTTATTTCCCTATTATGCGAAATGTCCCAGAGAATTTGTCTCTTATTGATAAATACTACTCTTCCAAGTATTATATACAGTACATGGGGAGATGTCATCTACCTTAAGCAACATTCCTGGTGTCTGATTAAGCTTTTTGCTTAATCAGAGTTGCTTGTCTATTTGCAGACTATACACAATACTTCAAATAGTTAGCCTCCTATTTCTTTATAAGTAGCAGGAAGGACTTCAATTCAAGAAGGTTTCTGAGTGACCTTATATGAGATTTTCTCATTCTGTGCCTCCTCCTCCTCCTCCTCCTGCTCCTCCTCCTCCTCCTCCTCCTCCTCCTCCTCCTCCTCATCATCATCATCAAAAAATCTGTTCAAGTAGAGTTCAACTCCTGGTGACTTTGTGGGTAAACTGATGTATGGTAGAATTTTTTCTGGGCAACTGTATGAAAGTGGCACACTATTGTCCTGTTCCAAGATTTTTCAAAAATCTTTCCAGTCTAAGATTTCCTGATGTTTCCCATTCAAATGCTAATCTAACCATTCTTAGCTTTTCTTTTGACATGGCCAAACTTCACTAGATGCTGCCATCTAGCTCAGCATCCAACACAAAGACATTTTAAAGTAACTTCTACAAAGCATACTTCCATATAAATTAGCTGTATTGCAGACCATCAAACAGTATGCAAATATGCCATTTATGAAGGTGAAGTTTAGAATACTTATTACGATTTACTAATATTATTCTCCATCTCGAGTCAAAAAGGATAAGGAAAACAATATCAATCGAGAATGTCATTAACAGAGTAAAATCAAAAGGAACACAGGAAAGGGGAAAAGGGAAAGAAAGGAAAGCTGTTTAAAGAAGATTTAAGAAATCACAGAAAATGTTACAAGTAGCAATACTCAAGAGGAATAACAGAAGAGATGTAATAGAGACAACAGAGATTAAAGGAAGATGAAAAGGCTTTACTGAAATGGGTTATATAATGTCAGATGCACCTGCGGAGGTAAAATGTATTCTGGAACCAACGTCACAGTAGGCAATGGACCAGCTAGGAAATAGAAAAGCACCAGAGCAGATGACATATCCATTGACCTGTTTAAAACTGCATGAGAAAACGCAGTTGAAGTGCTAACAGCTCTGTGTCAGCAAATATGAATTAGGCTGAGTGTCCTAGAGACTGGAAAAGATTTGTGTTTGCAAATAAAGAAAAAAGAAGATGCAAGAAAATCACAAACAAGTGCAGCAGGGGTGGGTTCTAAATTTTTTTACTACCAGTTCTGTGGGCATGGCTTATTTTGTGGGTGTGGCTTGGAGGTCATGTGACTAGGTGGGCGTGGCTAGCTGGTCAGAGTCATTTCTGGAAGGTCCTCGCACTTACGACCAGTCCTCGCACTTATGACCCGACTCATTTGTTTGCTTTTAACACTGATCAGCTGTAGGGTGGCCCTTTGAAGCCCTGCGGCAAGAGTTTAAACAGTTTTTTTCCCTCTAGTCATCAGCTGGGACTCAGGAGGCAGCAATAGATTGGGGGTGGGACCAAATAAAAGGTAAGAATAACGTGGGAGGGTGGGGGGGTGGGAGGACGGAGGGGGAGAACCGGTTCGGTGACATCATATCGTCACCGCTACCGGCTCGGCCGAACCGGACTGAACCGGGAGGAACCCACCACTGAAGTGCAGTCATTCCTCACCCAATAAAAGTTTTGCTGAAGAACTTACTATGAAGAATATAGAGAAAAATGGCAAAAGGAATGTTTTAAGAAAGACGTACATTCAGTTAGCTAAGAAAAGATGAACAGCGGACCACCTAAGGGAATGAAAAAGTAGATTTCTCTTTCTTCCTTTGACTGCAGCAAGGCCTGAATGTTCCACATCCCAGAATGTGGAACACAGTAAGGTTAATGGTGTTACCAGAACCTCTGATTATTTTTCTGAAAAAAAAATCTTTCAAGGAATAAATAGTTATTCTAAGAATTGGAGTATTTCAGAATAAGAAGAAAGTAAGATATGGGTGCAGGTTATCCCACATTTATTTAACTTTACACAATTACTCTACTATAAGATTGGAAGAAACAACAACTGGAATTAAAATTACATAATAGATCATTGTAACCAAGGGTGGGTTCTAAAATTTTTTACTACTGGTTCTGTGGGTGTGGCTTATTTTGGGGGCGTGGTTTGATGGTCATATGCCAATTCTTTAGGATTTAGCAGAGGTACTGGTCTACCAGGCTTTTAACTGCTTGCAGAGGTGTACCAGTCTACCCATTTGTTCTTGGAGCATTCTGGTCTACCCATTTGTTTTTAGAGGCATCGGTCTACTAATTTGTTTTTGGAGGTACTGGTCTATCCATTTGTTTTTGGAGGCACCGGTCTACCCATTTGCTTTTGGAGGCACTGGTCTACCACCACACTGCCTTTTAACACTGATCAGCTGTAGGGCGGCCCTTTGAAGCTCCGCAGCAAGAGTTTAAACAGTTTTTTTCCTTCTAGCCGATCAGCTGGGACTCGGGAGGCAGCGAATAGATTGGGGGTGGGGCCAAATAAAAGGTAAGAATAACAGGGGGGGCGGGAGGGCCCAGTTCCCAAACAAAGAGAACTGGTTCGGTGATGTCATATTGTCACCGCTACCGGCTCAGCCAAACCGGGCCGAACCGGGAGGAACCCACCACTGATTGTAACCTGTGGTATGTACAATTGTAAACAAAGCAAAAATGGTTGTATTCACAAAACATTTAGAACTAAAACCGAACAAGCTACATAATCGATTAGCGGTTGTGTGAGTCAATTCTTTTGTTTTGCATGAGTTAAATATGGGTGCTATTTTTAGTTTCTCGCAAAATTCAATTACGTTACACAGATTTATTTACTCATTATGCATAGAATTAGATATTTTTGTGTTATTTATTTGATTTTTTTAAAAAGCCCACCTTTATTACATTATAAGTAATTCAACATACATAATACTTCTTCCTCCTATTTTCCCCACAATAACAACCCTATGAAGTGAATGGGGCTAAGGGTGAGTTACTGGCCCCAAGTCACCCAACTGGCTTTCATGCCTAAGGCAGCAGTAGAAGTCAGAGACGACTGGTTTCTAGCCTATCAATGAATCAACGTTGGAAGTAATAAAATGAAAATATTGACTCTGTAAATATTTTTAAACTTAAGGTTGAATGAAACCTTTGAAGAAATTAGAGGAAATTAGTTTTTTAAAGTAAATATTCCAAATCGGAATTGAATTGATTTTTTTTTAAACAAAAGCTTCACGAGACTTCACAGTAACACCTCCTTTAGAGTCAGTTTCTCCCTTCAGTTTGTTATTGTTAGCACTAAGAAATTATGGAGAGATTGCTGGATTTGTCTGAACCACCCCATAAAAATCCAGACAGAAATCAGCATTTCAATTATAAATAAATCTCATCACTATGTAGCTTTCCACTATCATCAGCACGCTAATGAATTTACAGAGGTAAGTTGTTTACATCATCTGTAATGTCAGCTGAGTGCCAGGTTGGGCAAATAATTACAGCAAGAGAAGCTTCCACTTTCTGAAACAGCTTTGATTACCCATTAAAAGTGGGAGCCAGTGAATGTCAGGAAATTAGCAAAAATTAGCAAATTGGCTTAATTCAGTTCCTTTTTTTTTTTGCATTGCTAACAGACATCTTTAAGATTTGGTAATGTTTGGACAGGTTAGTACTGGTATAAATAATCCCATTGATAATCAAGCCCAGAATTAAAATTATCTTGAACCTTTATTGTTGCAAGCCGATTAAAAAAAAATATATTAGTGTCCCATTATTCCTGGCTGGTCACTATTCCTAATCTGAAATAAGTGCATGGAAGGACTACTTCTGTTATATCTTCTCGTGGGTTTTAACTAAAACATGAAAAGGCAGACATGTTGTAGATTGGTTACAATTACAAACTGAACATTCTCACCTATTATAAGAACTAGGAGAAGTGCAAGTTTTCTGCTTCACCTAAGAAATTTCTCAAACATATTTTCTCCTCTGAAGATCTCCTCCTCAATTATTTTTATTGAGCTGAATAAAATTAAAGTTAATAGCGGTGTCCCCCAAGGCAGCATTCTAGGACCAACACTCTTCATACTATACATAAATGACCTTTGTGATCATATTATAAGTAACTGCGTTCTCTTCGCTGATGGTGTAAAACTATTTAACACCACCAACAATACTGCTACCCTTCAAAAAGACCTTGACTTTGTGTCAGAATGGTCAAACAATTGGCAACTCCAAATCTCAACCAACAAATGCTCTGTCTTACACATTGGCAAAAAGAACCAGAACACAAAATACAAGCTGAGTGGACACAACCTTTTAGATGACCCTCACTCTGTCAAGGATCTTGGAGTACTCTTA
This sequence comes from Pantherophis guttatus, assembly GCF_059756535.1. Lineage (NCBI taxonomy): Eukaryota > Metazoa > Chordata > Lepidosauria > Squamata > Colubridae > Pantherophis > Pantherophis guttatus. The sequence goes on from NC_142070.1 coordinate 40,201,827, forward strand.
TCTAATGATCTAAGTGCCAAAGCCCACTGTAACAACATCGCCAAAAAGGCATTAAGGGTTGTAAACCTAATCTTGCGTAGCTTCTTCTCCAGAAATATTACACTACTAACCAGAGCATACAAAACATTTGCTAGACCAATTCTCGAAAACAGCTCATCTGTCTGGAACCCGCACTGCATATCAGACATTAATACAATCAAACATGTCCAGAAATATTTCACAAGAAGAGTCCTCCACTCCTTTGTTCACAACAGAATACCTTATGCCATCAGATTTGAAATTTTGGGCTTAGAAAATTTAGAACTACACCGCCTTGGGTATGACCTAAGCATACTGTAGCTCATAAAATCATCTGCTACAATGTCCTATCTGTCAGTGATTACTTCAGCTTCAACCACAACAATACACAAGCACACAATAGATACAAATTTAAAGTGAACCGCTCCAAACTCGATTGCAGAAAATATGAGTTCAACAACAGAGTGGTCAATGCCTGGAATGCACTACCTGACTCTGTGGTTTCATCCCCAAACCCCCAAAATTTAACCTTAGACTGGCTACTGTTGACTTCACCCCATTCCTAAGAGGTCTGTAAGGGGTGTGCATAAGAGCACCAGCGTGCCTACCATCCCTGTCCTAATGTTCCCTTTAATTGTATTCATTTTATGTATTCAGTTCATGCTTATACTTATATATATTATCTAATACGTATTCAACAAATAAATAAAATAAATAAAAATAAATAAATAAAAGTTAAAAAATGCAAAAGACACAATCAACTTTACAATATTTGGCTGCTACTCCGTACATTTCCAGTGTAAATATAAGTAATGCATAAGAGATATGAAATTATAGTTGTGTTAGACCACACTTCTGTTCCTGACAACAGACCTTTCCTTTCTTATCTTCCTGCAATCTCTTCCTTTTAAATCTGTTCTTGGTTAAATTTGAAGCAAACTCAATGGGTGTAATAGTATATGGAAATTATCTTGGGAGACAGGAAGAAGAGCTACAGCTAAGGGCAACAATCAGATAAGAGGCAAACTGGCCCTCATCAGGAATGTGTGTGTGGCAAATGACTCAGAAGAGACTCTTCCTAATTTGGGGGCATAAAAATGTGAGGGGGAGATGTACTTTCAGACTTATAAGATTGATGTCAGCCTTGCAAGGTAGTCCATACAAGAAGCACACCAAGATGAACTGATTCTACTTTATTGTAAATTGCACTAACCAAATCTTGCAGGTGTCCCAGAATGTGTGTGTGTATGTGTGTAGATAGATAGATAGATAGACAGACAGACAGACAGACAGACAGACAGACAGACAGACAGACAGACAGATGTATGTCTCTATGTGGCAACACTCAAATTTGCCAGACATTAAGGATGGCAAGATAAAGGGGGGGGGGAGGGGGGAAGCCTATACCATCTTCTTTCTTATCATATACAGTAACCTCACCCAGACACACACATCAGATTTGTGGGTGATAAACTGAGGCTGGGAAGAGAACCAAATAAACAGTTCCAAACTATGACATGGTGCCCTGAGTCATGCAGCAAGCTCATAAGAGTGCTGCAAGGTGTGTGTGTGTGTGTGAGAGAGAGAGAGAGAGAGAGAGAGAGAAGAGAAGAGAAGAAGAAGAAGAAGAAGAAGAAGAAGAAGAAGAAGAAGAAGAAGAAGAAGAAGAAGAAGAAGAAGAAGAGGAGGAGGAGGAGGAGGAGGAGGAGGAGGAGGAGGAGGAGGAGGAGGAGGAGGAGGAGCCTTGGTGGCGCAGCAGACTAAAGCACTGTTAAGATAACACCAGCTGCCTGCAATTATTGCAAGTTCAAATCTCACCAGGCTCAAAGTTGACTCAGCCTTCCATCCTTTCGAAGGTAGGTAAAATGAGGACCCGGTTTGTGGGGGCAATAATCTGACTTTGTATAAAAAACTACACCACTTTGGGAGGGGGGCGAAAGCCCTACTAAGCAGGTATATACAAAAATATGAAGGCTATTGCTTAACGCATTTTAAGCCGCCCTAAGTCTCCAGAAAAGGGCGGCATATAAATCGAACCAATAGATAGATAGATAGATAGATAGATAGATAGATAGATAGATAGATAGATAAGGAGAAGGAGAAGGAGAAGGAGAAGGAGAAGGAGAAGGAGAAGGAGAAGGAGAAGGAGAAGAAGAAGCCACTTTCAGTAACTGCCTAGACAGGTTTCTACACCTTTCTTGGCATGATATCAGAAATCGTTTTCCATGGCCTTCTTCCATGGGCTGAAAGAGAGTGACTGGCCCAAAATTTGCCAGCCGGCTTTGAGCCAAAGGCAAAGACTAGAACTCATAGTTCCCTGGTTTCTAGCCCAGTGCCATAACTACTACACCAAATTGATGCTACTACTTAATAAATGCAACTGTTAGTGAGTTTTGTACAGTGCCCAGAAAACCAGGCACACAGTCTGCAAACCACTAGGGTGCTGTGAATTGGAAAGTTTGGGAACTTCTGAAATTAGACAGAGTCTCAAAGTAGCAGATGGGAAGTTGAATAAAGAGAGAAAGAAAAGAAAGGGATTAGGTAGTGCTGGCAAACTTCTAAGATAACCGAAGATCACCAAAGAGGAGTCAGCATGGAATTCCTGAGGAGGATAACACAATGTTGGATCTTGATTTAAAGGGAAAGAAGATCTAAAGGCACAAGAAGTTCAATCCAGGTTTTGCTAAACTATGAGAAATGACCCGATTCTTGTAGAGTCCTTGATTATCTCTTTGGGGAATTTAGAAACAGCTGCATTGTAGAAGAAGCACACTGTCATTTTAGTAGAGGGATTGTTTAATCTCAAAATAATATTTAGGATATTAAGAAAACACGATTAAGTCCGCCTTTGAAGGCAGAGGGAAGAAAAGAAGATCTGTTTGTATGCCTTAGCGGCATTCTGTTGGATAAGTATAAAATCATTCTGAAACGGATGTCTTGCCACACTTGTTACATTAACAATAAAGGAAAAAAGTTAATACAGTTCAAAGAATGACCTTGCATTCTGAATTTGTCTGGCCTCTCTTAAGGACTCATGATAATGAGACCTGGTTTAGTTCTTCGATGGGAGATTATCAAGTAAACCAGGGCTTTAGGCTAGACTAGGAATTCAAAAAGTTGCAAACTACTTTTATATTATTGCCATGAAAACTTTCTTGATATATCCACAAGGCTCCAAAAACTGATGGAGGCTTTATTTTTATATTTCTTTTCTCCGAGTTTAATATCATGCAGAACAATTTGCCAATACAGATATGGCTAAAGCTCATGTCAAAGGAATGTGAGAATGTCAGCCTATTTTTCTATAACCCAGGTTATAAAACACCACTAAATTTGTTTGCCCTTCTTAGTGACCTTCCCATCCAATCTGCATGCAAGATACAATTTGAGGGAAAAAAATAAATGAGATATCTGAATGTCTGAAAGAGCACGGAGAAAGCAAAGATAAAAATTTAATGTCCTATGAGAGATTTGTTATAAGGCCGGATGCTCCAAATAATATAAATGTGCTTTGCAGCCAACAGCAGCTTTGGGAATGTCGCGACAGTCACAGAGCATTTGTTATAGCAGTGAAATATTAGAAGAAAATACACAGTAAAAGAAATAATGTATTAGATCATTTTTGAAAAAAAAAGATTGTGGTAACATTTGTTTTCTGAGGTTTAGTTATATTTCACTTCATTTCTCATTTGCCAACCTCATTTTTCTAATGTCAGCCTTTATTAGTTTTTTAAAAAATGAAAAGTACAGATGAAAATCATACATGTGTGTGAGCATTCTAACACATGCCTCATAATAACGTAATTCCTTGTACATGATTCACATTTAAAAGTATTTAAGAATTCAATGTGCTTTCTGGCTTATGGTACTTCAAACCCTGCGATGGAATTCTTAGGAATTTTTCAGTTCTCAGTCTGGAGCATTGTGAAATAGACAGGAAGTCTCTAGTCCTCATTATTGACATTGGAGGTATTAATATGGTCTCTTACAACATGCAAAAATGATGGAACAAGAACAAATTGGATGTAATTAAACCACTGCCCACATGCTCAGCATGCATAATATATTTTTAGCTGCACCTTGTCACATGTGATGTACAATATGTACAGGTAAACAGAAAATGTATAGAAAAGGGCAGATTTTCCTCCCTCACACTTCTGTTAAAAAATTACCTGCAGAAATGTGTCTTTGGGGTCATTTTGATATTTTTAACTACCTGTTATGGGATAATACAGCCTACCACAAGAGAAATACCGCCTACCACAATAGGCTATGGGATAATAGGCCTACCACAATAGAAAATCTTTAAATTCAGTGGTCCTGTGTATAATAATAATAATAATAATAATAATAATAATAATAATAATAATAATATAAAAAAATGGCAGGAACCACATTATGATTCTTTTTCCTTCTTTTTATGTACTCAGCCACAGAGAGATCAATGGCTCACTCATAAGAGAATTGTTATTTTCCATTCACTCTCTCTGCCTATTCTGTTCAATTGCTGCAACTAATCTCTGCAGTATTGTGACTTTTATAATGCTTATAAACTAAAGTCAGGTTTTTATTATACAAATTGAAGGCTTCTTAAATACTTCTCAGAATTTTTATTACTAATGCATAACAATCAACACATATCTTATCTGTACAATGCTGTTTCTTTACCTACCTTGCTCAAAGGAATAATACAGATAGAAATTGGACTTACAGCTGCATGGCGATAACATCAGGACAATTTGTATTAGATGGTTCTTTCCTATGAGAACTCTCTCTCTCTCTTATCTATGATCTATCTATCTATCTATCTATCTATCTATCTATCTATCTATCTATTCATATCTATCCATCAAATAAAAAAGATTCAACAGAATCTAGTTTACCATTCTGTGTAGATGCGGCCAATGTTTTGTATTTTTAGGATTAGAATTTTTTCATGTATTTTAACAAGAATTGTAAATTAGGGGGATTGTAAACATAAAATGTAAGGTGATTGCTAATAAAAATGAGTCTCAACAAATCTATAAACCATGTTGGTTTTATTCTGCAAATTCCAGGTTACCTAACTCTAACCATGGGTAGGTTTCTATCCCAATACAATTATTCCATGTATTTTATCAGGACTCAAAATTAGGGGATTGTAAATGTCAGTGGTAGGATTCAACCAGTGTAACAACCGGTTCACTGAGTGTGCGCGCAGTCCATTAGAAAAGACCATTACAAGCAGTGTTAAAAGCACTAAAAACAGCCGAGGTGCAACAATCCGCTCTGCTGCACCAATCAGCTGGACTTCAAATGAACGAAATAAAGGTAGGTATAGCGCAGGGACAGGTGGCCGGGCCCAGCTGATGGTTGGAGCAAATCGGTTCACTCTCAGCTGATTGTCAGAGCAACCGGTTAGCCCAAACCGGACCGAATAGGCTGAATCCCATCCCTGGTAAATGTATGAGGCTTCCTAAACATAACAAGCCTCTCTGAATTGCTCAGTGATATTTGTTTTCCATTATATATTAATGGGAGCCTGACAGTAATGCCAAATAGATTTCCAACTCAATGGGATTTTTCCAAGTATTTTACAAAGAATTGAAAATTAGTAGCATTGTAAATGTAAAATGGCTCTGAAACATATTGAGCTTCTATTAACCTCTTCTTCATATTTGTTTTTCTCTGAGAATTCAAGAAAGCCTAATGCTAAAACTAACTTTAACCCTGAATATATTTACATCCCAATAATATCTTTCCATGTACTTTACCAGGAATCAAAAATTTGTGGGAGTATAAAAGTAAGGGGCCTCCTAAGCAAAACAAGCTTCTCTGAATCTCTCAGTGATGTTTTTCTTCCCAAAATTCATGGGAGTTTAACCCCAATTCTAAGCAAATTTCCATCCCAACAGGATTTTTCCATGTGGTTTACCAGCAGTTGGAAATAAGGGGGATTGAAAATATAACACACCTACTAAGAATAATGAGCCTCTACAAATCTCTTGGCCATGTTTGTTTTACTTCATAATTCAAGGAAGGCTAACCCTAATTGTAATCCTAATCTTAATTGCAATCCCAATCCTAACACTAACCCTGAGTAGATTTCCATCCCATTAGGATTTTTCCATGTAGTTTTCTAGGAATTGAATAGTAGGGGGGGTTATAAATGTAAGAAGCCTCCATGCCTATTTAGCCTCTGCAAACCTCTCAGTGATGTTTGTTTTCCTCTCTGAATTTAAGGGAGTCTAACCCTAAACTTAAGTGAATTTTCATCCCTCCCTTCTAGCACTGAAGATGTTACCAAGTAAAGTAATGAAATCTGCAGGCAAACAACCAAGTTCATAGAGCACCAAGGACCCCACAGTTCAACCCTAAACTAAATATATTTTCTTCTCTACTACAGGAATTCAAGCTAGTTACTTTGTTCTGTAAACAGGACAATTCTTTATAAAATCAGTTAATGTTGTAGGTTCAAGCTGTATTTCATAGATAACAGATAGACAAGGTACAAGAGAAACATGGTTTTAACTACATTTTGCTTTAATTGTTTCAAATGCCAATTTGTTAGCGTTTCCTGTCACTGTTGCTGGATACCCATGTACATAAACAGAGAACAAACACCACTCACTTCTAGCACTGAAGATGTTACATAGCTGGGTAATGAAATACTGTATCTGCAAGTAAACAACCAATCTCAAAAAGCATCAGGAAGTCCATAGCTGAAATTCTTTATATTATCTCTTTATATATTTAAGTAACTGTGATTTAAATTTGAACAAAATAACTGTTCTAAAGAAAACCTTTCTTATTTCACACAGAGGACACAGGATCTGTCTGGAAAAAGTTTACTCCCCCTGATATTTTGTGAACACTTGAATTCAAAACTATTAATATATTTCAAAAAATATACAGTACTTCCCAATTAGAAAGTCACCTTTTAAAATGGCGGGTCTGTTTTAGTTGAATCGACTAACATATCAATCTGTTCAGCACAGGAAATCAAATATAATAAATCACAATATCTCTATGGAAGGTTTTATCATTTTAAAAAAGTGGCAGCTGAGCTAGGATAATCACAAATTTTAATTTGTAAAGAACAACACAAGCCTACCAATGAAGGAAGATTTATGACAGAAATTGCTAGGAATCACAGCAACTGACCCTGAACATAGTTATAGAACTGAACATGTTGTATGGCATATGCTGATTTGGGAAGCTGTTATCTAAGGATTATAGGCTCCTTGTCCTCTTTCCCCTTTCTTCAAGTTTGAAAGGTTTAATTTAAAAGACAGCTGTGTTTCTTTTGTGGAGGAAAACACTTTGCAAATATTAGTCTACTGAATTGTTGTAAAAAGTGTAATCTATGTAAACTGTAAGGGGAAGTTAAGAACATTCCAAGTGGAAACAGGAATATGAAGCTGATTCATAAGAAATGCATAATTTCTTAATGTGTGCAAAGCAATGTATTGGGCTTTCCGTGATTTGTAGTCAAAGAAGCCTCAGATCGATAAACTACATTCTCAGCCACTAAAATATCTCAAATGTTCCTGAACCACTCTGAAGCTAAGGTTAGTAATCTTGAAAGTTGTTTAATTCTATATTAGCCACACTTGATGAAAAAAAATGGAAAGATGATATTGTAATGTAATCTATACAGTTAGTATTATTTTTTATATCAATCCAATGAACATGAAATTCAATGAAAATGTACAGTCTATAAACCTACATCAATGAAATATAAACTATCTATAATATATGGAAATTTATTCAGTTGCTTCGTGTCTGGTCTGGAATCAAGTAAAATAATCCTAAGGATAACTCTTATCTCTTTCATTTTTTTAAAAAACAAAAACCAACAAATATGAAACTAATTGCTCTACATTTTGTGCTATGCAAGTTTATTTTTTTGTAAATATTTGAATAGACAAAGAAAAGAGGGAGGCAGGGAGATGCTATTAAAGTACAGATAGAATTAAATCTCATTTTATCCGATCAGTAATTTGTTATAATACATTATCCCTTTTATTAAATTGGAACTAAATCTGCTAAACACACAAACTGTGTCATATTTATGACATAGAGAGCAGTCGTCATTTTCCTTCTCAGAGTTTCATTTCTTTGACTTTTTGTGTGGTTTAATTATGCTTTTTATCAATTTGCGTGCTTCAGATAATGTGTTAAGATTTTAAGATTGCTTTTACCAATTGTTTTTATTTGCCTTGCAATTATTGCTAACTACTTTAAGAACTGTCTTGATGTATTTATTTAATCAATTTATATTTCTGTTTAAAACTAACTTACAGTATGGTTTAGTTGACTGGAAAATGTAGGTGATAGATCAACATCATCTTTAATAACACAGTTGCAACCCATTGTTTCCTTTAATGCCTATGTTGAGGGATTAAATTTAAAAGTATGGTATTAAATTCAGAGCACAAAACTTTCATTAAATAATAAGACTTACCTACAGTCAGCTGTCCTGTTATGTGTCCCATATGATTTCTTGCATTCATGGTAACATTCCTATCTGACTGTAGGACCAGTGGACTGTCCTGGAAAAAAATGTATATACACAATGAAATGAGAAGGAAAAACTGCAGCGAGAGAATCAGAGTATTCCTGTCAAAGACCAAGTATCTACATGAGATCTAGTTGAAATTCTTGTTTTTCTTTTAATTTAAATTGGTTGTTTTTAATGGTATTTATAGGGAAGAAACTATATATTGTACAGATCAGAAGAAGGGATGAGAAGATATTTGCAGGCTTCTCACAGCCTGTTTCAGTTCCTTCCTTTGGGACAGTGCTATAGGGTATTGCATGCCAAGACATCTAGACACTGGGACAGTTTTTTCCCCTTATGCCATCACTCTGCTGAATACCTAATTTTCACAATTCTGTCGTGTGTGTGTGTGTGTGTGTGTGTGTGTGTGTGTGTGTGTGTGTGTGTATATATATATATATATATATATATATATATATATATATATATATATATATATTTATTTCTTTTGATTCATAGGTATAAATGTGCGATATTTTTGCAATCAGGGTTTTTATAAATATTTGAGGAGTCACAAAATATGGGTGTGTCTGGCTGAAGAGGCCTAAAAAGGCCGAAATAGTGCTATCCCAGTCTCCCATAAGTCACAGAAGAAACAACATAAAATTTCTGACAGGTCTGAAAGTGATGAATAGAGATTTCATCCCACCATGGCCATTTTAACATCTTTCAACATAGGAAAAAAACCCTGATTGCAAAAATATCGCACATTTATACCTATGAATCAAAAGAAATAAATATTTGACCTCTACAGGGAGGAGTCACAAAATATGGGTGTGTCTGGCTGAAGAGGCCTAAAAAGGCCGAAATAGTGCTATCCCAGTCTCCCATAAGTCACAGAAGAAACAACATAAAATTTCTGACAGGTCTGAAAGTGATGAATAGAGATTTCATCCCACCATGGCCATTTTAACATCTTTCAACATAGGAAAAAAACCCTGATTGCAAAAATATCGCACATATATATATATATATATATATATATATATATATATATATATATGTAGGTCTTTGGTTATTCGGGTCTTCTCCCACGTAAAATTGGAAGTGTCTTGGCGACGTTTCGACGAAGTCTCATTCGTCATCTTCAGGCTGGTGTTCTCGGCTTCGTGCTCCTGGAAGCACGAAGCCGAGAACACCAGCCTGAAGATGACGAATGAGACTTCGTCGAAACGTCGCCAAGACACTTCCAATTTTACGTGGGAGAAGACCCGAATAACCAAAGACCTACATACAAACACCCGCGAAAACCTGAGAAAACATATATATATATATATATATATATATATATATATATATATATATATATATATGCGATATTTTTGCAATCAGGGTTTTTTCCTATGTTGAAAGATGTTAAAATGGCCATGGTGGGATGAAATCTCTATTCATCACTTTCAGACCTGTCAGACATTTTATGTTGTTTCTTCTGTGACTTATGGGAGACTGGGATAGCACTATTTCGGCCTTTTTAGACCTCTTCAGCCAGACACACCCATATTTTGTGACTCCTCCCTGTAGAGGTCAAATATTTTAAAAAAATATTTTTTAAAAAAACCCTGATTGCAAAAATATCGCACATTTATACCTATGAATCATATATATATATATATATATATATATATATATATATATATATATATATATATATATATTCTTTGCTTCCCCTTTTTATTGCTATTATTATTATTATTATTATTATTATTATTATTATTATTATTATTATTATTTTCTCTGTTGCCTTGCAAGTACACTGAGTACTTCTGTTCTGAAGACAAATTTCTTGTGTGTCTAATTACACTTGGCCAAATTAAGTATCCAATCCAATCCAATCCAATTATACATTCTTATTTTTCTGTATGCCACCCAGAGTCACTAAGTGAAATGGGAGGCTGTACAACCGCAATTATATAATAAAATAAAATAAAATAAAACAAGCAAGCAAATAAATAAATAGTACAGTTTTGCTAATGGCAGGTACATGGCAATATGTGAAATCTGAGTTTTGAATTACACTATGATTCCAAATGTATCAGTTACCATCTCACATAACTGTATCCCACATTGGTACAATAGGCTTACCAAAGGGCAAGGCAATATGTCACCACTGCATACACGTGCATACTGAAAAACTGTAATTTGGGTTTAAAGCAGCTGTACTCTTTTTTCCAGCACATTTTCTGACACTAAAGGCAATGGGATTGCTAAAGATGATCATTAAGACATTCAGAGTGTGAAGGAGAGAATGATCAAAAATGCCCCTGAGTTACTCAGGATGAGGCTATTCCATTCTAAACAGCAGTAAGTGAACCAAATGGGAGTCATTTACAAAGGTGTAGTACTGATTCCCAGCACTAAAGATAAATCACCAAAAAAATGAATGATAGAGAATTCTTACTTTGTGGAATTTTTGGATGATTCCCGAGTCTTATTGACAGAGGTTTTAGGAAAACAATAAATAAAAAGTAATTGCTCAGTGAAACAAACTAATCCAGCCCTGCTCAAAATATTTGTTTTGTGTATAGTAGAAATTCAGCAATTTTGGCCATGTAATGCCACTGCCATCTTTATCCAAAATTAAACTCCCATGGCTTGGCTTAAACTGAGAGCTTTGGGTAAAATTAATGCCAGTGTATGCTTGTTTCCTGTTAATTGTTTGCATTCTATTCCTTAATTCTTTGCTGGTGAATGTATTGCTTAGAAATTTAAATGTACATGCTATCTTTTATCCACATGAGGCTTTTCCAATTTTGTCCTCACCTCACCTCACCTCTCCTTCCTGAAAGATTGCAAATGGCCTAAAACAACCAAATTGAGTGTTATAGCTGGCTGAGATTTAAACTTGGCTTTCTTCAGTTCATGGTCAACTTTCACTAACCTCACTTTCTTAAGGTGCATTAGATTTAAATCCCCAGAAACCCCCACTCAACACAGAATTCATGCCTGCTAAATGTTATGGACATTCATACATCCAGTGCAAAACATTCAACATAAATGGAACAAGGTGTGTGGAAAGAACTATACTGGTGAGAACTTTTCTACCCATTATAACAAATATATATATATATATATATATATATATATATATATATATATATATATATATATACATATACATATACATATATATATATATATGATTTGATTTGTATGCCGCCCTTCTCCCAAAGGACTCAGGGCGACTCACAACAATAAGAAACAGAAAATACAAAAGTTAAAAAACAAATTAAAGCAGAATATCCAATAAATAAGGTTAAATATGGGAATACAAATTCAAATTTAAGATTTAAGAATTTAAAAAGCTACAAAATCAGTTCAGAGTCAACCCAGGGCCGCCCATTGGTAGAGCCAGGTCTTCAAAGCCCAGCGGAAGGTTCGGAGGTCGGGGATTATCCAGAACTCCAGGGGTAACGTATTCCAGAGGGTAGGAGCTCCCACAGAGAAGGCTCTCCCCCTAGGAGTCACCAGTCAACACTGTCTAGCCGAAGGTGCCCTGAGGAGGCCAACTCTGTGGGAGTGAACCAGGCGATGGAAGGCTACCAGTGGCAGGAGGTGGTCTCGCAAGTACTCTGGTCCTAGGCCACGTAGGGCTTTAAATGTGATCACCAGCACCTTGAATTGTACTCAGAAGACAACCGGGAGCCAATGCAGACTGTGAAGGAATGGTGTGACATGGGAGTACCGAAGTACCCCCATGACAACCCGCGCGGCCGCATTCTGCACCAGTTGAAGTCTCTGAGTGCTCCTCAAGGGCAGTCCCATGTAAAGTGCATTGCAGTAGTCCAAACGAGAGGTGATGAGGGCATGAGCAACTGTGAGTAAGGCATCTTGGTCCAGAAAGGGGCGCAATTTGGCGAACCAGGTGCACCTGGATAAAGGTTCCCCTGGCTATGGCAGTCAAATGATTTTCCAAGCTAAGCCGTGGATGTAGGAGGACTCCCAAATTGCATACCTTCTCTGAGGGGGGTCAACACCTCCCTCCCTAGGGATAGTGATGGAACATAATGGACAAAATGGGGTGCCGGTAACCACAGCCACTCTGTCTTGTTGGGGTTGAGTCTAAGTCTGTTCATCCCCATCCAGACCCGTACAGCCTCCAAGCACCGGGACATCACGTCAAGGGCATTGTTGGGGTGATGCGGAGTGGAGATGAAAAGTTGGGTATCATCAGCATATTGATGATACCACACCCCGAATCCCCGGATGATCTCACCCAGTGGCTTCACTTATATGTTGAATATTATGCCAAGGGCAGAATAAAAAATGTTGTATGTATATGAGAATAAATAAGTTACTGTTTATTATGTTATGCAATACATATTCCCCTAAACAAGTGCTTATTAAAGGGATTATTTAAAAATCAGGTGTCTTATTTGTTGTGATGGACCAATGCATACAAATTTAATATGATACTTCTCTTACCAAATCTTCTTTCTTCCCCTCAACAAATTCAGATGTCTTAAAATAATATAGCAGACTACCTATTTGTATGGGGACACGGTGGCTCAGTGGCTAAGACGCTGAGCTTGTCAATCGAAAGATCGGCAGTTCAGCAGTTCAAATCCTTAGTGCTGCATAATGGAGTGAGCTCCCGTTACTTGTCCCAGCTTCTGCCAACCTAGCAGTTCAAAACATGTAAAAAATGCAAGTAGAAAAAATAGAGACCACCTTTGGTGGGAAGGTAACAGTGTTCTATGCACCTTTGGCATTTAGTCATGCCGGCCACATGAGCACGGAGACGTCTTCGGACAGCACTGGCTCTTCGGCTTTGAAACGGAGATGAGTACTGCCCCCTAGAGTCGGGAACGACTAGCACATATGTGTGAGGAGAACCTTTACCTTAATACCTTACCTATTTGTGAATTTTATAACTTTTCTGTAAACACCAGAACTTTATTTATTGCATTTTAAAACTGCCCATCTCCCTTACAGAGGGACCCTAAGTGGTGTACAATAAAATATTTTAAAACATAAAAACTGTATAAAATTTAAAACCGGCAAGGATATTAAAAATGATATTTTCAAAATAAATTAAATCCTCATGAGATTTTTTTTACTTGCTACTCAAATTAACATAAATTTCTTTTCTTTTGAAAAGAAATATATCTTGTCTATTTATAAAATCAAGAATAGTAATTAATATGAGGAGAAAATACTTCAAATAAATAAAATGTAGTAGTCCTAGCTTGTATCTGAAGTAAAAAAAGATTTATAAATTACTTTAGTTTTAAAGAACAAATTAGAAATTCTGGCTTCTAGTCCTGCCTTTCTTTTTTTAAAAAATGGAACCACCCTATACATATTTATTTAAACATTAAACTACTATGCTTAATTAGGCTTAATTCTTGATAAGAAATTAAGAGAATAAGGACTGTCGATATATTTTTGTGTTCCTTTTACATCTACAAAATCTTGTATTCTATGTTACCTGTTTTATAGTTATTTGAAGCTTGGGAAGGGAAGTTAAGGACATGTAATAGTCGATCAATGCAGGGAAAGTTGAATCCATCAAATAAATATATCGAAAGCAAAAATCCTCCTGTGCAAATGGTAGTTAAAACTAAGTAAAAACTAAGAGTTTTTAACTCTTTGAACTTCTTGTCTACCAGAACAATAAGATGTTTTATAAACATCTTTGGAGGTAGTAAATGAGTGATTAAGGACCTCATGTGGTTCTGTAGATTCAGATTTGTCTGAGACTAGGGGAGGGTGGAGGTTTATTATTTATTTATTTATTTGTCAAGAACATATTAGTAATTTATATAATTATAAGCATGAATTGAATACATAAAAAAGATACAAGTAGAGGAAACATTGGGACAGGGAGGGTAAGCACACTGGTGCTCTTATGCATGCCCTTACAGACCTCTTAGGAATGGGCTGATGTCAATAGTAGACAGTCTTAGGTTAAAATTTTGGGGGTTTTGGGATGAAACCACAGAGTCAGGTAGTGTATTCCAGGCATTGACTACTCTGTTGTTGAAGTTATATTTTTTGCAATTGAGTTTTGAGCGGTTCACTTTAAGTTTGTATCTATTGTGTGCTCATGTATTGCTGTGGTTGAAACTGAAGTAGTCATTGACAGGTAGGACATCGTAACAGATAATTTTATGAGCTACGCTTAGGTCATACCTAAGATGGCATAATTCTAAGTTTTCTAGGCCCAGAATTTCAAGTCTGGTGGCATAAGGTATTTTGTTGCGAGCAGAGGAGTGGAGGACTCTTCTTGTGAAATATTTCTGGACACGTTCGATTGTATTAATGTCCGATATGCAATGTGGGTTCCAGATAGATGAGCTGTATTCGAGAATTGGCTAGCAAATGTTTTGTATGCTCTGGTTAGTGGTGTGATTTTACTGGAAAAGCAGCTACACAAGATTAGGTTTACAACCCTTAATGCCTTTTTGGTGATGTTGAGTTTTGGCACTTAGATCATTTGATATGAGTATTCCAAGGTCCTTGACAGAGTGAGGGTCATCTACAAGGTTGTGTCCACTCAGCTTGTATTTTGTGTTCTGGTTCTTTTTGCCAATGTGTAAGACAGAGCATTTGTTGGTTGAGATTTGGAGTTGCCAATTGTTTGACCATTCTGACACAAAGTCAAGGTCTTTTTGAAGGGTAGCAGCATTGTCGGTGGTGTTAAATATTTTTACATCATCGGTGAATAGAACACAGTTGCTTATAATATGATTGCAAAGGTTGTTTATGTATAGTATGAAGAATGTTGGTCCTAGAACACTGCCCTGGGGGACACTGCTATTTACAGGAGCAGGATTTGATAGGGCCCTCCCTATTTTGACCACTTCTTGTCTGTTTGACAGGAATGTAGCTATCCAATTATGTAGGGGTCCGGAAATGCCATAGGATTTTAGTTTTAGAAGTAGTTTGTCATGTACCACTGAATCAAAGCCAGACTTCTGGCTTTACAGAAGTCTATGCAAATTGCGGCTATTGCTTTGCCCTGATCGAGATTTGTAGTCCATATGTTTTTGCAGTGTAGAAGCTGTAGATTACAGGATAATTTTTTTCTGAAACCAAATTGTTTATTAGAGAGTAGGTTGTTTGTATCTAGGTGGAGGGTAATGGATTGGTTAATGATTGATTCCATGATTTTGCAGGTGATGCAGCATAAAGAGATTGATCTGTAATTTTCAATTAGACTGGGGTCTCCTTTTTTGAAGATAGGGATGACCATGGCTAGTGACCATAGATTGGGCAGGGAGCTGGTCCTGAAGGATTTTTCAAAGATTATGCTTAGGAGTTCTGCTATAGCAGTGGAAAACTTTTTAAAGAAATATGCACATAATTCATCAGGTCCGATGGATAGAGATGGTTTTAGTCTGCATAGTGCCTTTTCAATGTTATCTTCTGTGAAATCTATTTGTGTTAGATCGTTGTAGTTATTAGTGGTACGACTAAGGAATGTTGGGCATGAGCCATTTCTGTTTACAAAGACTGAGCCGAAGAATGTATTAAAGAGGTTTGCTTTAACTGCTTCATCATTGCATTCTTTACCATTAGGTCCTTTGAGATATGGGATGGATTTCAAGTCTTTAAGTTTGTTGTTTACAAAATTATAGAAGGCATGGTTGGATTTCGTGTGCAGAGTGTTTTCTTCTTGTTTGATATGGTAATTAGTGCATTCAGTCTTTATTTGGTGGAATATATTTTTGTAGAAGCTTTTAAAATTAGCTACATAGCCAGTTTTATTTTTTTACCAGAGGCATTTTTTTTTGGATTGGAGCTTTCTTATGAGATCATAGTTGGCTTTTTTGAAGTTGTAGCTGGGTGTCCCATTATTTTGGTGATTTTTGTAAGGGTGTATATTGAGACAAAAGTCAATCATGCTGTGGTCACTGTTGGAAAAAGGATTCTTTTATTTGTAGTCCATAAATTGAGTTTAAGCTGTTGCAGAAGATGTGGTCAAGGCAGTTGTCAGGCTTTCATTCTCCAGTCAGAGAATGGATTTGTTGGCTTGGAAGATCCTAAGTACGGTATAATGAGTTCCTTTCTTTGAAAATGTAGTCTAACTTCATCCTCTGTAATGAAATGTGTGGAGGAACGTGGGGAATGAGGGGAAGAGATGCCACCTAGGAAACAATCAGATAAGAGGTGAAAGCCCCCAATGTCTTAATGATCAGAGAAAGGAACTTAGGAAGGACCCATCCTAATTGTTCAGATGGTTAAAAGTGGTAGCGGGAAGTTTGTACTTTGAGACTTGCAATTGAGATTGATGTCAGCTCTTCCAGGTAAACCAGACAGAAAACACCACTAGATGAGCTAAATCTACTTTACTGTAAGGCTACATTAACAGAATCTGGCAAGTTTGGGAGTACAACTTTTAACCATTTGATCCATTAGGGTATGTGCTTCCTAAGTTTCTTTCTTTAACCATTAAGCCATTAGGGATTCCTGCCTCTTCTGTCTGATTGTTTCTGAGGCAGCACCTCTTCCCCTCATTCTCCAAGGTCATCCATACATTCCATTATATCCTCTGAAAAATCTAATAACTAACAATTATTAACCATTGCTCATTTTATACATGTGTGCATTGTATCCGATACATATTTCATAGCTTGATAGCTCAGAAGCATTAACCCAAAGATTTTGACTTTGGCTTCACCTAATACTGTAATTAAAAATTGACCTCCATGGTAGAGAATTGACCTCCATTGTAGAGAGCTAGCATTTGAGAAGATGTAATGTATTACTTGCTATTATTTTCCAAGAATGCATACCCCACTTGAAAAACTGGGAGTTTATGAAACAAAACAACACTGAAAATTCTTATAACAATAATAACAATTTAATTTCAGGGTCTTGAAATCATAGATCAAGTATGGTGAACTTCTGTTGAAATAATAAGCTTTCCAAATAATATATTGGAAGCCAAATGCTAAGTGAGGCTTAAGCAAACAATGGACAAGGCCGAACCAATACAATGTCAGCTCAATGTTTACTTCTCTCTTTTGTATTTTAGTTTCTAAAACTTTCTCTCTCCTTTCTTCATAAACAAAGGTAGAAAAAATGAATTTGGCTGAACTGGTTGCAATCAGCACATTAAAATCTGCATGCAGTCCTAGGGCCACAGGTAGAGTCTTATACAGAAGATTCAGTGAAAGCATCATATTCCATTTGTCATTGCAGCATTTAACGCTGAGCATGAGTTAAACTAAATTTTGAGTAGTAGCTCCACATTATTTTGTAAATGTCTGAAGCTCTCCTGATAATACATTTCTAGGCTATTTCATATGTTGTTTCTCTTCATCAGCTTGCATTCAGGCAGGTTTGAAGACCCTGAGATCTGATAAATAGTATGACAAATGTATTATCTATCTGGTTTTAGAAAACTATTTCCAATTCTCAGAGTTTGATTTATTCAATGGATTGCCAATCAGCTTGTTCTCCTGCAGCTTGGCAGATGAAAGGTGATTCTTGGCTTCTCTGTTTCTCCAGCTGCAGAAACATGATTGTTTGGGAACCATCATGTCCAAAGCAATCATTTCGGCTGAGGATATGCACATACCAAGGGACTTCTTGGCAACAAAAGCAGATGCTAGAGATATTTTTCCTAAGTAGTGATTAGTTTGTTGATATACCTTCTGGACTTGTGAAGATCATTAAATGCAGTATTACTGGCCTGGCAAAAGAGGCTGTGTGGTAATAATAGATTTAATGGCTGATCTAACAGAAACATCACCAAAAACTGTTTTGTTGCTCATAAGATTACTAGGAAAGCCTCTGTTTATAGCACCAATAGCATATGTGTATTTGAATTAGAATGATTCTCAGTAACACTGATGCAGTCTCAAAAGTTAAATTCATTTGTATTGTCTTTCCATTTTAGAAAACATTAATCTGATAATGTACTGCAATTCTAAGGCTCTGGAGTTCGTTTTAAGACAATAGGTTTCTGGGCTGTCACTTAGATTCAAATCTTGCCTTTGGATCTTTTATCTAGGAATAGTTGAATTGCTTTTAAAAGTTTCCTACTCTCCTAGGTGTTCACACTTTTATTGTCATTCCTTTGCTTAGAATCATATGGCTGGAAGGGACCTTGGAGGTCTTCTACTCCAACTCCCTACCTAAGACAGGAGGCCTTATACAATCCCAGACAAATGGTTGCCCAATCTTTTCTTGAAAACTTCCAACAATGGGGCACCCACAACTCTAGGAGGCAACCTGTTCTATTAGTTAATTGTTGAACTAGTGGACTAAGGGTGGCATGATACCAGCATTCCAATATCTCAGGGGCTCCCACAAAGAAGAGGGAGTCAACCTACTGTATTCTCCAAAGCACCTGAAGGCAGAACAAGAAGCAATGGATGGAAACTAATCAAGGAAAGAAGCAACCTAGAATTGAGGAGAAATTTCCTGACAGTCAGAACAATTAATCAGTGGAACAACTTGCCTCCAGAAATTGTGAATACTCCAACACTGGAAGTTTTAAGAAGATATTGGACAACCATTTGTCTCAAGTGGTGTAGGGTTTCCTGCCCAAGCAGGGTGTTGAACTAGAAGACCCTGAATGTCTCTTCCAACTCTGTTATTCTGTTCTGTTATTCTGCACATTCCACTTAATCAAAAGGGAAATATTGCATACCAAAACATTAGGGGGGGGGGATAGAGGGAGAGAGAGAGGGAGGTAGAATACTTTAAAGGATTTTAAAATAGTAATGATTTTCAGGCAACATTTTCTTTTGGAAAAAAACAAGTGGAAGGGGAAAAGAACGGGAGAAGCAAGCATTACCAAAACAGAAAGATTCTTCTGTATATTAATAATATCTGGCTGATTGTGCAAACAACCAGAATATATTAAAATTGTATGCCATCCAACTCCCAGCAACTCTGGGAGTTTCACTTAATCCCATATAACCAGTAAATACTGGTGTGATCCAGTGGTCGAAAGGGTTGACTAGGATTGGAAAACCAGGATTCCCTGATGTTTTAGAAATCTAGAATTCAGAGTCAACATCTGAATTCATACAGCACCCTTATTCTACTGCAGTGTTCACTGTGCATTTCTGCAGTACATCCAATTATAAGGAAGTTAATCTTCTAAGTAAGTCCCCAACCCACTCATGGTCCATCTCTCCCTATCTTTCTCCACTCCACTCCCCTCCCACTCCATTCCTTCACTCTCCAACTTCTCTTCTCCCTTCCCACCTTTCCAATTTCTGTTTCTGTCACTCTTCCCCTCCCCTCCCTGTCTCCTTCACTTCCCTCTCCCCTCCCCTCCCCTTTCTCTCTTTCCCCTCCTCTTTTCTTCCTTCAGTCCCCCTCCCATCTCCCCCTTTCCTCCCCCTTTCCTCCCCCTTCTCCCCGACTCCCAAGATTCCTCCCCTTCTTTATCCCCCTCTCTTACCTTCTCTCCAGTTCCCACTCCCTCACTCTCCCCATCCCCATCCCCATCCCCCTACCCCTTCTCCCTTCCCATGTCCCCCTCCCCAACTCCTTTACTCTCTCCTTTCCCCTCCTCCTCCTCCCCTTTCCCTCCCTCCCTTTCTTCCATTTCTTCCCTATCTCCCTCCACCTCCTTTCCTCTCCCTTTCCCATTCTTCCTGTCCCTTTCCACCCTCTCCCTCTCTCTCTGATCTCTACTGCCCTTCCCCTACCTCTTCCCCTTTCTCCCTCTTTGTTCCCCCTTCCCCTCTCCCCTCCCTCTTCCCCTCCCCCCTCTTCTTCCCATCTCCATTCCCCTGCCCTTTCCCATCCCTCTGCCACTTGTTCTCTCTCCCCTTTCCCTCCCTGACCCCTTCCCCTTTCCCCTCCCTCCACCCTCCCTTCCTCTCCTTCTCCTCCCTCTAACCCCCTCATAATCTATCTCTTCCTCTTTCTCCCTTTCTCCCTCACTTTTCCCTTTCCCACCTCCCGCCCTCTCCACCTCCCTTTTCTTTCCTCTTTTCCTTCTATTCCTAATCTTTCCTCTGTCTTTTGTTCCCCTTTTTTCTTCCCCTTCCCTCCCTCCTCTGTTCCATCCCTTTGCCTCTCTCCATTTCCCTGACTCTCCTTCTTATCCTGATCTTCAACCTCACCCTCATCCTAACTTTCATCCTCACCCTAATTCTAATCCCAACCAAACTCTCATTCTCACTTACCCCTCTGATAACTGGTTACAAAAAAAAAAAAAAAAAAAAGGGAAGGTTTCCCAGAGTCCAGGAGCCCTTCTGAAGACCAGCCTGCCTCTTGGGAGGCATCTTCACTCTGATAACTGATAACTGACAGTAACTGACACTTTAGCCTGCAGGCTAAACTGAAGTCATAAAGCCATCAGAGTTTCCAAGGAGATGACCATCTTCCTTTATCCTCCTATCAAAGGCCACCTGCTCCACCTTTTCTACATACACCAATGCCAGGCAAATGTCTCTAAGAAGCTACCAAATTAATCACTAAGGATGCCTGTTCCTCATATTTTCATCTGAAGGCATAGCTCTTTGGGGTAGACTGTGTCATCCTATAGAAGCTCTGCTGGGCTAGTTTCCTGAGCTGGACTCATTGGGGAAGCTGTTGGTCTACTTCTCAACTGATTCCCTTTCTGTTGCCACGTTGATTTTTTGTTTTGTCCCAGGAACTTTTGTCTTGGGTCAGTTCCCATTTTAGATTTAAGATTTAGCTTGGGAAAACTCAGTTTGGTATTGGAAAACATAGTTTGGCTGGCAGAAGAAATGGAATGCAATCTTTGATCTTAAGAGATTGGGAAAGGAGATTCCTGCCTTATGACATACCCAAATATTGTGAACATGGGGAATATTGTTAGATATAAAGACATTTTGACAGATCGGGGACGACTGAAACAAAAACAAGAACTAGAGAGTCAAGGGTTTGAGATAGATTGGTATACAAGACTGCAAATACAGTCAAGATATGAAGCAGATCGTAGACAATATGGCTTTAATGGGGAAATCAGAACTGGATGAAATATTGACAGGAACAGATGAGAAAATGATTAAGAAATTATATAATTATTTATTGTGTATTAGACTAGAGGACGAAGAAGTAAAAGAAACAATGATAGCATGGGCAAAGAATTTTGGATACACCATAGAATTGGAGAAATGGCAACAACTTTGGGAAAGAAACTATAAATTAACAATGGCAACAGCCTATAAAGAAAACTTGTATAAGATGTTTTATAGATGGCATATACCACCAGAAAGATTAGCTAAGATGTTTAAAGATAAACCAGCTAAGTGTTGGAAATGTCACCAGTTGCCAGGATCCTACTATCATATGTGGTGGTTGTGTAAAGAAGTAAAACAATACTGGGTGAAAATACAACATGGTTAGAGGGAATGTTGCAGCAACATACAGAGTTAAAACCAGAGATATTCTTATTGGGAATTTTACCAGAGAATTATAGTAAGGAAGATACATATTTGATTATTCATATAATAACAGCGGCTAGAATTGTATTTGCACAAAACTGGAAAGCAGATAAAATCCCATTGGAAGGAGAAATTATAAAGAAAATTTTAGAATGTGCAGAAATGAATAGATTAACATTAAGAATAAAAAATAAAGAGGAGTCGACGTATTTCAAGACATGAGATAAATTTTATGATTGGTTAGAAAGGAAATATGAATAAGGATATAGAGATAAAATAGATAGAGAATAGATGGGAGAAAACAATTAGAAAAATAGATACCAAGATGATGTCAAGTAAAAGGAGAAAGGGGAAGGGGGGATAAAAGGAAAAGAAAGTGAGATATTATAAAAATGTATGCAAATAATGAAACAAAAATAAATAATAATTGAAAAAGAAATTGAAATGAGAATAAAGATAATTAGAAAATCGGGGCTGCTCGAATATCACTTTAGATTGAACTGAAAAGGGGAACAACAGGAGAGAGTGGAAGAAGTAGAGAGAGAGGAAGGGAGAAGAGAGGAGAGGAGAGGAGAGGAGAGGAGAGGAGAAAAAAGAAAGGGAAAAGGAGACAAAGAAAAGGGAGGAGAAAGAGGAGCAGAGGAGAAGGTTAGAAGGGGGAAGAAGAGAGGAGTGGGGGAAGAGAAAGGGAAGTATGAAAGAGAAGGAGAGGAAGAACAAAGGAAGTAGGAGGAAAAACAGGAAGGAAGAGAAGGGGAGGAGAAGAAGAAAGGTTGGAGTAAAACTAAAGGGTAAAAGAGCAGCCCCGAAAAAGTAAAAATTAAAAATGAAAGTTAAAAGAAAAGATGAATGAAAAATGATGGAAATGACTGTACATGTAAATGTGTTTATGAGAAATAAAAATAAAACACTTTTTTGAAAAAAAAAAAAGACATTGGGAAAGGAGATTCCTGCCTTGTTTTTCTCTAATATTTAGACTTTGGTTTGCAGAACAAAAAAGAGGGTCCCCCCCCCCATCAGATATAAAAAACTACAGACCAATTTCCCTTCTGAATTCAGATTATAAAATTTTTACTACAATTTTGGCAAATAGATTAAAAGGGTTTTTGAATGAATTCATACATATGGACCAAAATGGATTCCTACCATCACGACAATTACGGGATAAAATGAGATTTATGTTAAATACACTGGAATACTATGAAGAACACCCAGGCAAACAGGTTCCATTAGTTTTTATAGATGCCATGAAGGCATTTGATAGAGTTAATTGGGATTTTATAATAGTGCATTTGGAATATATGGGCTTTGGGCAGAGGTTTATAAATGCGATTAAAGCCATCTATTCTAGACAAATGGCCAGATTATTGATAAATGGGGACTTGATGGAAGAATTTCCTATTGGTAAAGGCACAAGACAGGGATGTCCCCTATCTCCCTTACTTTTTATTTTATCATTAGAAACTCTATTACGTAAAATAAGGAATGAAGAAAAAATTAAAGGCCTTAGAATTGGACAACAGGTATATAAAACCCAGGCCTTTGCTGATGATATGGTTTTTATTTTGGAAAAGCCCATAGAATCCTGTTTATATTTATTAGAGACAATTGAAGAATTTGGGGCGGTAGCAGGGTTATTAATTAATAAAAAAAAAAGAGGGTTCCTTCTAATGAAAATAAGGACAGGAATAATATGCCAGCTTTGTTCCAATATTTGAGGGACTGCCACAAAGAAGAGGGGGACAACCTATTCTCCAAAGCACTAGAAGGCAGGACAAGAAGCAATGGATGGAAACTAATCAAGGAGAGAAGCAACCTAGAACTAAGGAGAACTTTCCTGACAGTCAGAACAATTAATCAGTGGAACAACTTGCCTCCAGAAATTGTGAATACCCCAACACTGGAAATTTTTAAGAAGAGATTAGGGGTCCTTGGTACTCTCTGAGCTTGCATGTTTTTTTGCAGATGTTTCATTACCCAAACTAGGTAACATTATCAGTACTAATAAGGAGGGAAGTTTGCTGTCAATTTATATTCTAGTGGATTGCCTGTCTGTGTTGGTGGAGGTGGTCTTAGAGATCCTTTGGTTGGGCTGTTTGCTGTTGGCTTCTTTGGCAGTTTCTTAACTGGAGTATTGTTTATTTGATTGTTGGTCTGATGTTAACCTTGGAGTTAATCTATACTGATCTGGGTAGTGATTGCTAGTGGAAAGGTGCTTGGGTCTTTTTGTTCATTTTTGGGCTGGGTGATAGTCTCTTTTGCATATAGATGTTGTTAATGTCTATGGGTCTTTAATGGTTGATTTGTCAGCGTTCCAGGCATCTTGAAATTCCCTGGCATTTTTGGACTTGGCTTGGTCTGGAAGAGATTGGACAACCATTTGACTGAAATGGTACAGGATTTCCTGCCAGAGCAGGAAGGTAGACTAAGAAGACCTCCAAGATCCCTTCCAACTCTATTATTCTGTTCTCGCTATCAGGAAGTTTCTCCTTGGATGTCTCTTTCATGAGTTTCCACCTGTTCCTTCTTGTTCAACCCTCAGGAGCTTTGGAAAATAAGTCAACCCTCACCCTCACAATTGTCACTGATCACAATTCAAATGATTGGCAACCACCAGGCATTTACAAACATTGCAGAGTCCCAGAGTTCACCATTAACATGATCATCATTAAATGATCATAATTAACAACCTTTGTAGGGAACTTCCAACAAGAAAAGTCAAAGGGGGAAATCAAATTTGCTTAACAACTATGGGGGAAAAAGATCTTAAAGATGGGCATGACTCATTTAATGACCACATCACTTAGCAGTGAAAATTCCAGTCCCAGTTATGGTTATAAGTCAAGAACTACCTGTAGACATAATAATAGCATTCATTGAAAGAGCCAATTTATTAACACTACCTGAAAACCAACAGTTAGAAAATTGTCTACAATTGCTGAAAAATCCAAGCCCAAAATGGCAATACATTTAAACAATATATCAATTGTTAAATATAGTAGCAGAGTTGCTATTTTCATATTGGTGTCATTTGTATAACCATGGAGGA
The DNA here is from genome assembly GCF_059756535.1 of Pantherophis guttatus. Classification (NCBI taxonomy): domain Eukaryota; kingdom Metazoa; phylum Chordata; class Lepidosauria; order Squamata; family Colubridae; genus Pantherophis; species Pantherophis guttatus. Next base: position 40,226,761 of record NC_142070.1, read on the forward strand.
AGATAGAACATTCTATGTCCTCTACCTGAATGTTATACAATGAATAGAATGTACAAAAGAAGTGTCAACACAAATTTGTAAACTCCTAGTTATCTGTGCAACAATTTTTCAATCATGGAGATAGAAATGCACTATATTTGTCTTTTTCATGCATCCTTCTACACACAGAGAAGTTTTGGGATGGAGTTAACAGAGTGATATCAAAAGTTGGTCAAGACAATATTATAAATATAAAACAGATAAAAACAAACAAAGAAATCCCTACCCTAATATTTTCCTAACTTTTGAAAGTACACTTCAGTGCCATTTAGAAGCTTTCTTGCATTCATGTAGTCATTAAAATGTTAAGATACTTACAGGAAATAACTGTAAATTTAAGTATTATTCTATAAAAGAACAGATGTTTATAATGTGATTCTTTTCCAAGCTCAGATAAAATTCAGTATAGATAATCCTCATTTAGCAACTGACTCAGATAGTGATGTTTGCAAATACAACAGTAATAAATGATAATAAAATTAATTTTTTGACCAATGCATACATTTTCAATAACACAAGTCTTTAATAACACAATTGTGTGACACTGACTAAGGCCTGATCAGTTTCATGCAGCAGCTGTGGCTGACCCAGCATTCTAATAAATTAATTAAGGTCACAGATATGTGTTTCTTAAATTGAAGCTAGTACTTTTTAGGGAAGTTCTGTGCTGTGGAGAAAAGCAGCCCAGGAAGAGAGAGCTTGTTAAGCAATCTCTTGAGGAGGTGGGGAAAAAAATGGGTCAGGCATAGGACCCATTTTATCTGACTTTTATCTGAATGAAACAGCAGCAACCAGCTGTCTGCCTGTCTGCCTGTCTGCCTGTCTGCCTGTCTGTCTGTCTGTCTCTTTGTAACCAATTGCAGTTACAAAATGAGGACTCCCTGGACTTTCTACTATGATGACTTTGTTTTTTTAAAAAAGGCCTTTACCAACAAATATCTCCATTTTGAGATGTATCTAGGTGAAAAGAATTGCCTGAATCCCTTAAAATGATCTATTGAGTCCTTTACTCTCAGTGATACTTGGGTTCTCTGATCCCAGATACGTAACTTATTGTGGAATATGGGATTTTGAATGTGGACAACTATCTGCACAAACCCTTATGTATATAAGATTCAATGGAAGCTGAAACTCTGTACATATAAAACTATTGCACAGAGATTTATCAACATATCTTGATCAGATGTTTAGGATCAACTCATATGCATTGTATAGAAGAGAGAGGGAAGTTTGGGGAGTGATATTGTGTTGGACAGAATCAGGGCTATACAGACTTGATGGGTACTCTTTTGATATATTATCCTTTTTTTCTCTTTAATATAGGATGTGACTAGAGGGTTACAATAATTATTTAGGATATGGGAGGTGGGGATGGCATAGCGGTGATACAATACATCTCCACGGGGCTCCGCGGAATCACACCAAATTCGACCTGCCGGGTGGTTTCGAGGGACCCAAATCACCCTGGGTGATGAAGACAGAGAGGACACTCCATTGATCACAAGGAGAGTGCAAACTCCTTGTTTGATTTGAAGGAAGCTCTCAATCCAGCTGGAAGAAAAGGACAGTCATTGCATGCCTGGCCAAAGCTGTGACAGCCAACCAATGAAGCAAGCATAAAAAATGGATGAACAGTGTGATTGATCTGGGTGAGATTTTTCCAACTTCTGTTGAGGAACCTACCCACTTAAAGCTAGCATGGTGAAAGTGGGACTCAAAGAGGAGGAGGTGGAATTGTTTGTTTTCCACCCGCCCCCACCCCCAGAAGAATAGCTGTGAGTAAGTCTGAGAACTATCTATAGAACTGGAAACAGGGAAAAGAGAACCTTTCAGAAAAGAGAAAGAAATCTAAAGCTAGGAAAGTCAGATTGGGGGTTTTAAACAACAATAGTGACTAAATTGAAAATTATTTTGGAATATGACTTTTGGGATGTTTAAAAAGTTTTGGACTGGAGAATACAATACAAATTAGTGAGAGAGGAAAAGGAGAAAAATAGAGCAACAGCGATATCTACAGGTGGAGGAAAAAACAGTGAGAAGTGAAAGTGAGTGGAAGTGTGACCTTGAATGTTGGCTGAAGATTACTGGTAGCTGGTTTTGCTACAAATAGCAACTGCACTGGCAAATTGTTTGTACAAGAAAGCAGAGACAGAGAGTAAAACCTTGTAACTAGTTAAACAGTGTAGCTCTTTGAACTTATATGGAAATTAAACAGACAAAGTAAACAGAAGCTCAGAAAAAGCAGGAAACTACTTCTTTTTTCTTTTTTGCTGAACTCTCCTTTTGGTAATCTATGACCCTTTGTGGTTGAACTCTGGGGCTTGGTGGGCCTATGTGGATTACAAATTTACCAAGAGAAGAAGAACTTGGGAACTTGGGAACTAACAAACTATCTTTTTTGGAGTACAACAACAGAAAGTGTGAAATTACTGGGAGGCTGAGAATAAGAGGAGGAGAAAAAGAAAAAAGATTTTGTGGTGGTTTGACTTGTGAAAATATTTCTTAAAAGTGGGAAGTTGGCTGGGGTCTATGGAAACATTGGCATAAAATTTGAGTTATTATTGATTATTGCTTTTAAATCCCTTAAACTCTCTAAGACTATTCAAAATGACAAGCAATTGAAATCTAAGTAAATTGGGGGGAAATGCATCTGCATCATCATCATCAACAGCAGCAGCAGCAGCAGCAGCAGCAGCAGCAGCAGCATCTAGTCCAGCAAGTCAAAGATCATTGGATACCAGAGGTGGGCTTCAGCCAGTTTGGACCAGTTTGGGCAAACCAGTTGTTAAATTTTTGTGTAGTTCAGAGAACCGGCAAATCGCACCACTGGCTGGCCCCTCCCCTCCCCACCCAGTCACTCCTTATCTCACCCCACCCACCTTGGCTGATGCCTAGAGTCATGCCCATGGCACACCTGCTGCTGTTTCCCTCACTCGCTCGCTTGCCTCAACCATGCGGTCCCTGTGCATAGCCTACCTTTCTGCCTCAGGTATCTGCCTTTCCTGATCTCTGGAGGTTCCCCCCCAGGGCTTCCTACCTTTCTCCTCCATTTCTGCTGCCTGTGCCTTTCCCAATTTCCAGAGGTTTCTCCCCCAGAGGGCCCTATCTTTCTCCTCCATTTCTGCCGCCTGTGCCTTCCCTGATCGATCTCTGATCTCTGTCTCCCTCTAGGACCAGCCTTGAAAAAGCCTGCCCTCACAATTATTATTGCATGCCTTAACAAGCCTGCTGATGGCCTCAGTGTGCCTTTCCTCTCTGAGGATCTAATTCTTAAAAATTTTGGGAGGTTGCGTGCATGGGATACTTGGGGAATTGGAGCTTGGAGCGAGAGGGGAGTGCGGGCTGACTGGGTGGGGAAGTACTGGACTTCCAGCACTTTGTGGGGAACACAGGCTTGGAGCAGCAGCAATGGTTCGTTTGGAGCCTGTTAAGGAGGAATGCTCTGTCCCAGCCATGTGTTTTCCAGCCCTGGTTGCTTGGAGTGAAATGCATGCAATATGCTGCCACTAAGCTCCAGGGTTCCTTGCATGAGCACTGGAAGACAATTGGTCCGATGGTCAGCTGCCACCAGAGCTGGGCTTGGAGGAGCAGCAGATGGACTTTGGGGTGCACAATCTACCCCTCAAGCTCCCAATGCCAAACCAGCAAGCTGGAAAAGAGATTTGCCATCGTGCTGGTGAGTACGGACCGAGTGGGCTTTTTGCTTCCCCCCACCGCCCCATTGTGATCCAGCGCAGAACAGACAGCCAAAAGGAGGCAGAAAATGGGGCATTTTCATCAGCCCTTCTCTTTTTTCCCCCCTAGCCTCCTTTTGCCAGCATGTACTCGGCAGGCAGTTGCAATCTTTAGATAAACTATTTTCAGACAAAGGGGGGGGGGGAAAGGGCTCAGAATGGTATGTAGGAAATCACCCTGTCTCTGCAGCATTGGCCAACCTGCACCACCCCACCATGCCATGAATGATGTTGAGTTGGCCATGCCCACTCAGTCACATGCCCACCCACCCATGCCCACCCAGCCAGTCATTAGAGGAGAGAACTGGTTGTTAAAAAGTTTGAATCCCACCACTGTTGGATACCATGTTGCAACAGGAAAGAATGAACACAATGCAGGCAGAACTGAAATTAATGCTCCAACTACTTCAAGAAGCCACAACAAAAAACTTTGGAGACATGAAGGAAAGAATGGAAAAGATGGATGACAAAATGGAGAATATTCAACAAATAATAACTAAAAAGGAATAACAGATTCAGAAAATAGAAGAGAAATCAGAACAAACAGAGAAAAATGTGGAAGAGATGGATAGACTTACACAGGCAGATAAGAATCTTGAGAGAACAGTAATTATATTGGAGATGGATAAAGCTGAATACTTCTTGAGATTTCAGAAAATTGAAGAAGAAAAAGGCGAAAATCTTGCAGAGATAATGGCTGTTGGCGGAAGCCTTGAAGGTAGACAAGCAGGAGATGCTTACTGAGATAGCTGAAATATTTAGAATATACACAAGATATGCATCAAGGAATAAACTTCCCAGAGAGGTACATGTGAGATTTACTAAGAAGGCAATAAGAGCAGAGATACTTCAAAGAGCAAGAGATGACCCACTGAATACAAAGGGAGAGAAATAGTAGTCTTGAAACAGATCCCTAGAAGAGTAAGAGACACAAGAAAACAATACCATTTTTTTGACAACCAAACATAGAATAAATTTTAGATGGTTGATACCTGAGGGAATATTGGTGACATAGTTGGAACAAAGACATAGATTGGATGCAATAGAAAAAGCAGAACAATTTTATGATGAGCAGTTTGGGTCATATGTGGAAAAAAAAGAAGAGAGGAAATGACAAAAAACAAGAGGAAGCATCAGGAGGGGGAGATGCACAACAAAAAAAAAGATGAAATAGAATGAGAGGAAAGAGCAGAACGAGAAGGTGCAAGGATAAAAGAATAGAGAGAAATAAGAACAACTAGATCGATAAGAGCTATCTACAAGTAAAACTATGGAAGAAAAAATAAAATTGCTGTCAATTAATATAAACGGATTGAATTCTCCTATGAAAAGGAAAAGGACTTTTAATAAATTAGGAAAACTAAAGTTAGATTTAAGTTGTCTTCCAGAGGTCCACATCAAAAAACAACATAATAAATTATTGGAATATTCTAAAATTGGGAAATTATACACTTCAATAGCACAGCAAAAGAAAAGAGGTATGGACTTATATATCAAAGAAACAATAAATGCTAGACAAATTTTTGCAGATGAGGAGGGGAGAATTTTGATGGTGGAGGTAACAATGAACTGTAAGCAGATACTATTGGTAGCAATATATGCACCAAACAATAAGCAAGAGGATTTTTATGAAAAACTACACAAGAAAATTATAGAATTGGAATATGAAAACATTTGTGTGGTAGGAGACTTTAATGCAATAGTAGATGCAGAACTTGATTACAAAAGCAGTAAAGTAAGCAAAAAAGCCAGAAAAACTCTTCCAAATACCTTTTTTAAAATGGTGGAAGAAATAGGTATTCAAGATGTATGGAGAGAAATACTCTCTCTCCCTCCTCTGTATCTCTCCCTCTCCCTCTCCCTATATTCCCCCCTCTCTCCCCCTCTCTCTGTATGTCTCCTTCTCTGTGTCTCTCTCTATATCTCTCTCCTCCTCTCTATCTCTCCCTCTCTGTGTGTGTGTGTCTCTCTCTCTGTCTCTCTTTCTCTGTATCTCTCTCTCTCTCTCTCTCTCTCTTTCTGTGTGTATGTGTGTGTGTGTGTGTGTGTGTGTGTGTGTGTGTGTATCTCTGTATCTCTCTCTCTCTCTTTGTGTCTCTCTTCTCACTTTCTCAGAAAGCCCAGCGAGCTCTCCTTGGGACTCTTTGCTACTCCTTTTCTTCTTGGCAACTTTTTGAAAATTCAGGTTGGCTGAGGAACAACCATGAGCCCTGGCAAAGGCTTCCTTCCTCCTCCTCCTCCTTCCCTTCCTTCTACTCTCGTGACTTCCTGGCCAGCTGTGGTGGGGCTGGGAGAATGCACAAGAGCAGGAAGATCCTCCTCAAGTGAGCAGCCACTCACCCCGCCCATGCCTTTGCTGCACTTTGGCCAAGCCTGGCCACTCACTTGAGGAGGGTCTCCCCGCTCATGTACATGCTGCTGGCCCCACCACAGCTGGCCTTTACCAACAAATATCTCCATTTTGAGATGCATCTAGGTGAAAAGAATTGCCTGAATTCCTTCTGTGTTCATTACCACCCTATGAAAACACATCCAATAAGAGACCCTTCTCTTATATGAACTTCCAAACTTATTCAGGAAGACTAAAATATAGTTTATTGTTACTGGAAGAAGGAAGACTTGAGTCACTCCAAAAGACAAAAACAAAACAGATAGGATATGGATAGATTTTTCTAGCCCTGTTCTTTATTTTGATTTTAAACAGCTGAAAATGGTCCATCTCCTTCATGTTTTTGGCCCTAATATAGCTTTTCATTGTTTTCCTTTGGTTATGTTCAGCTTCATCTGGTGCTTAGCTAAATGTGGCCAGCAGTTTCCTAAACAATGTAATTAGCAATTAAGTTCCAAAACAGCCAAACTGCTATTTAGAGCAGGTTACATTGCAGGTTAGCTTATACAATTAGGAAAACTGCAGTTAAATAAGATAGGTTTTTGCTAACTTACCAACAGAACTAAACAAGTGATTATAATTGGTGGTTGGGATGCTTGTGCATAGTGCTATGAAGCATCTCAGCTTCTTCAAGCAGGCACAGAATGTCGCTAATGTAGTAGCTAGGAAAAGTTCCCTTAATGGCAGGTATAGGCATTGTTATCCTTATTTTGCATTTTACAAAATTGTGGATCCTACTTTTGTTTGATTGTGAACTGCTCAGCAGAGAATTGTTTATTCAGGATAGCAGGATGGAGGCAAGCATTTACCAGGTGCTTGAACAGGTAAACTGATAGGCAGACAAACCAATAAATCTGTGAGCCAGCTTTATGTAAGGAAGGAAGGAAGGGCAATGAAAACAACACCGTCTATTTGAAGGTGCAATACTTGCACCTCTCTGTCTCTTAATTCAATGTCACCCACATGAAGCAATAGCAACAGATATGTGATAGAGATTAGATAAGCAATATTCTCAGATCAGGTGGCTCAATGGCTAAGATGCTGAGCTTGTCGATCAAAAGGTCAGCAGTTCAGCAGTTCAAATCCCTAGTGCCACGTAATGGGGAGAGCTCCCATTACTTGTCCCAGCTTCTGCCAACCTAGCAGTTCAAAAGCACGTAAAAAATGCAAGTAGAAAAATAGGGATGATGTTTGGTGGGAAAGTAACAGCGTTCCGTGCACCTTTGGCATTTAGTCCTGCCTGCCACATGACCACAGAGATGTCTTAGGACAGCGCTGGCTCTTCGGCTTTGAAACGGAGATGAGCACCGCCCCCTAGAGTCAGGAACAACTAGCAAATATGTGCTAGGAGAACCTTTATCTTTACTTTATTCTCAGATCAATGAAATGAGTGCTGTACCAAATACTTTTTCTGCAGTTGTTTCTGACCACCTGCATCCAATTTGCTAGAAAACTAATAGTTTCATTTTTTTCAAAGAAAAGGAAGAACATAACTGTGAAATTCTCCTAGGTGGAACAAGATTGAACTTACCTTAATAAGGAAGCTACCAAGGGAGATGTATGTGAATGTACTCCTTTGCTATACAACCATCTTTCCAGTATCAGCAGCATCTCTGGCTTCTCGTGCTTCAATTAGATCCCAAAGGAAAACTTCATGGAGGACTCATCCCATAAGGCATTTTCAGATCTCTAAGCAGGAGAAGCCAGCAAATCTGCAGAGCAATGGAGAGATGTGTAACTGGAAAAAAGAAACATATGTAATCTTTGTTACTTAGCGCTAATTTTTTTTTAAAAAAGCTACTCAAGCCAATTTGAAAGCATCCTGAGAAGGTGATTTAAGAAAACAAGATTTTTTTTTTCACAAGAAAGGAAAGCCTTTTTAAAAAATTGAAGACAAGTTGAATAAGCACAAGTATTAAGTGAAATAGTGGTACAAAGAGGAAGATATGGAAATATATTCATAAAAAAAAAAGAAAAGAAACTAAAATGACCTATCCATATTGAAGCAAATAATAATTTTTGTTTCAATCAATACTTTAATGTTTTATCTTATTATCAGATATTTTGAAAGGGTTTATATTAATTCTAACAAATGAACCAAGTAAACATCAATCATTTACTTATTCATTAAATTTATATGCCACTCATCTTGTCCTGAATTAATAGATTATACTATATATCCAAAAGGGGAAAAGAGAAAAGAAAACTGAACACACAAAGAATGGAATGTTACATATGTTGACTGGGATTCATATTTTAGAATTTGACTCCAAAGTAGCACAAAAATCCAACAAGCCCCTTCCAGATATTGTATGTCTGCTAGAATTATGTCTAAGATGATTGACTTGACAATGAATGAAATAATTTGATTTAAAAGTTAGATTGGTACTGATAGCTCACATGTTTTACCTTACTAGAATCAGGGCTGTGAAACTCTCGGCCCATAGGCTGGATGCATCACACGCATGGCCAGCGCTGGCCATGCCCACCCCCACTTTAGTGAAGGGGGAAAAAGTCTCAATAAGTCATGTGACAACGACGTGACAATGTGAGTTTGACACCCCTGCACTAGATGGTCACAGTCATGTTTCAGTGTGTTTGAGTAACAAATAAGGCTGTGTTGAAAACGCAGCTTTTTCTGTGTTCTCTCTTTAAGATTATAATGATTTCTGAATAAAAGGCTGTAGTTAACGGGGCTGGGGAAAAGAAGTTGTATCAATTTACTTGTATTTGAGAAGCAGGGGAGTGTTTTGTACTCAGCGCAAAGCTTGTGAAGCTCCTTTAAGTGGAGCAAGTCATGACAACCATATGAAGATTTCATTTGTATTCCCTCTTTGCATGCCCAGGGCAGCCAATCACTTCAATGTGATATGTTCTTCTCTCAGGTGAATCACCTCTTAATAGCTTTAAAGAGATTTAAGGAGTGGATTTCAGCAGGTGAAATTATCTGGGCTTTTATTTCCTCTTGAAATTGCTGTAGGATCTAAATAATTTAACAGGTATAAAAGCAGTGTGGCTATGAAAATAAAATGCACAATCTACTGATCCTAGGCTCTGAAAAAATGGCTCTTCTTAACTCAAATGTATAAACTGTTCAAATTTGCAAAGCCAAGTCAGTTCAGGATTTTGTCTGTACAGTACAACTAGCAATTCCTTGAAGAAAAATTGAGGTATTCTGCTTGGTATATAGTCAGAATCTTGGCCATTATTGTATCAACCTCAGAGATTCTTGTATACGCTATACAAATCTGGTTACCACCAGCAGAGATCATTATTTAGAAATGTGTAAATAATGACCTAACTAATAACAATGAATTATGTTATTCTTTGTATTTCCGGAGTTCATCTCATATTGATGCAGAATGTAACCTTGGAGTTTTTCAAGAAAGCTGTGATATCAGTTTTTAACAGAAATCAGATGTTCAAGTTACAGCAATTCTACCTCACAGTAATTTTGCAGCTTCTAAAAGCTATGCTTCATTATCTTTCTGTCTCAAACATGTATATTTGTCAATCAGATGCATAAAGACTATCATTCATCCTACATATCAACATAAAAAGAAGGTACATTAAATTCATTGATCCCTGTTAAATAGATTCTGAATATTAGGAATTTTTCAAATGTACATTGATATTTAATAAACATTCAAATATATAGAAACAAATATTACACCACCCCTCAACTAAAATAATTCCATCAATGTACTTGTATTATTAAATACTGAGCAAACCCTTAAGATTAAACAGTATCATTTTTTTTTCAATCCTTCCAGTAACATTGCCATGTCATTGCCTCACCATCATAAATAAATGTCCATTGACTATATAGAAATGAATGTAAGGTCCTCAATAGTGGTGGGTTTCAAATTTTTTTACTACTGGTTCTGTGGGTGTGGCTTGATGGGCATGGCATGGCTTGATGGGCGTGGCTCGATGGGTGTGGCAGGGAAAGGATACTGTAAAATCTCCATTCCCACCCCACTCCAGGGGAAGCATACTGTAAAATCTCCATTCCCTCCCCAATCCAGGGGAAGGTTACTGCAAAATCCCCATTACCTCCTGATCAGCTGGGACTTGGGAGGCAAAGAATAGATGGGGGCAGGGCCAGTCAGAATTTTTACTACCGGTTCTCTGAACTACTCAAAATTTCCACTACCAGTACTCCAGAACTGGTCAGAACCTGCTGAAACACACCTCTGGTCCTCAAACACAAAACAATTTCTTCCCCTGCTATAGAAACAAGAATCTTAGTTTAACAGCATCATTTTCTCTTTCTACACAAGAAGTAGCACATTCCTAAAAGATACAAGCAAAGGCAGAGTTGCTTCTACATGTTAGTAGCAGATAGCCTTATTTTAATTATATAAATAATATATATTAACAATATAAACAAGAAAAGCCACTGGCAGAATGATTCAGGGTCACTAGGAAAATAGAAAGCCCCTCTTTATAATGAATATGAATAGAAGTTCAATAGTTATCTATCTGTGATACTTTAATTTGTACCACTGAACTGAAGAGAAGTAGGTTTGATAGGAAAAATGGCCCCTCACAACTTAATGATTCTGTGATAGAATCACTTAATGTAAGACACTTGCACATCAGCATTCTGTGTTATTTTGAGCAGATGATAGACAATCTCTTATTGAAGTTAGGGTTATAGGGGGTGGGGGTAGCAGTTTTCCAACATTGCTCTGTTTTATTTATGTTGCCTTAAGACAAACCACCAGTATAAAGACTGTGGAAATTAAAAGGAAATTTTGGATGAAAGAATGGATTGCTGAGAAACAAAAGACGTTTACAGTTATAAGATCATGATCTAAAGTTGGATGGCATGTATAATTTTGTCAAAATAATGTTTGATATGGACTCAAAAATAATTTTATTAAACATGCCATATTAAGATATGGAAGGTATAGCTCCAGATTGTGCCTTCATGAATCTCGCTTCTAGAAGTTTATTATTAAAGAGAAATTACAAATTAAGATAAATGGTTGTTGTATTGGGATGTAGTGGAAAACTATCAAGGGGAATTTAATATAAAATCAAGAGAAGAATTAACAGCTGAAGAATATACCTTCAGTGGTTTTCCACTTATAGTTATCTGAAAGATTTAAAATGAATAAAAAGACATGGTATTGAACAACTAGTTAGAATTTATTTTTCATTTATATATCAATATTTTTAACTGCCCATCTGCCTCACAGAGGAAGAATTTGAATTTGAAATGCAATTTAGCAACTACTAAAATGTACAAACATTTGTTGAAATTCAAAACAGGAAGAATAAATTTAAAAATGTACAATAAAGTGGGCTAAGAATTTTGGTTGTAATATACAGATGGATCAATAGAAAAATATTTGGTTAAAATGGTTGAAATTAACATTGCATTATGATCTTAAAGAGGATTTTTATAAAATGATGCATCATTGGTACATAATATATTAGAGAAATTATCTAGAATGTATAAAGGAATTTTAAATGTATGTTGGAAATGTGAACAACATGAAGGGATGTTTTATCACATTTGGTGAACATGTAAAAGAGCTTTTAAAAAAGGGTTCAAATCAGTGGTGGAATTCAAATTTTTTAACAATGGGTTCTGTGGGCATGGCTTGGTGGGCATAGCTTGGTGTGCGTGGCTTGGTGGTCATGTGACTGGGTGGGTGTGGGTGGGTGGTCATGTGACTGGGTGGGCGTGGCCAACTCAACATCACTCATGTCAAGGAGCGCCTCACCAGGCCCCTCCCCTCCCAGCCACTCCTTGTCACGTCTGGCCTTAACATATCTATAGTTCTGTAAAATTATTGTTCACCTTTTTTTGACTGTATTATATGCATCTACAAACTATAGATGTGCTTTCATGGGCCACTGAAAGAAGGAAATGGCTCATATGCTTTGTCCAAGAGTGTGATAGGCAGGTCACAAAACAGGCTTTTGAGGGGATGCCACAAAGAAGGGGGGGCAACCACTGTCCCTCCCAGGCCACACAAAGGACCCCGGACAGCAGTGTAGGGTGGACTTCAACTCCGGAGTTGAAGTCCACCCTTCTCCAAGTTGCTAAGTTGCTACTTCCCACTATGGAGGAATGGTTGATCAAGTTGACAGACTTTGCTGAAATTGATAGATTGACTTATTTGATTGGAGAAAATACATTAACTACATTTATTGGTAATTGAAAGCCTCTTATGGACTTTGAATGAAGAATGAAGGTAGAGAATATAAAATATAGTTATACTTAAAACTGCTGGATAAACAATCAGAAGCCACTTCTTTATATATTTTCCCCCTTCTTTTCTATTTTTCTTTAACTTTTCATCTTTTTTTTATACTTTTTGCTTTTTCTTTGATCTTTCTCTTTTTTTCTCTTTTACTTTACATCAATGTACATTAATATACAAGATTTTGTCTTGCTTAAAAACCTTAATACAAATTATATATGAAAGGAAGTTTCAAAGAAATTTGATTTGATGCTTTGCAACTTCAGAACCAAATGGTTTGAAGGTCTACCACACATCAATACATTGAGAGTAAACTTGGATGTCCTGCCCATTTTAAGAATAATTTTGTGATATTCCTGGTATGTGGTCTGAGTTTAGTTTTTAAAAAAACAACCTTGGAATATCTTTGTATAGATCTTGCAAAAAAAAAAAAAGTATATGAATGTAGTTGCAGCATTCTATGTAGGGATCTGGCAATAAACTCGTTCTGCAAGAAACAGAAATATTATGCTAATGAATAATACTACAGGGTACACACCCAAAAAATTAAACAGCAAGGAGTTTGACATGGATAAAATTATAGCTGTGAATGGTATTCTAAGAGCACAGCTGTTTTAAGCTTTAACTAAATATACTTGTTTGTCCCCCATGCTATGTGATTGTTGCTGCTGAGCTGAGTGCAGATCCCATATGGGGAGACTAAGTTCCTTCTCCATTTCCTTTTGCTGTATTAAGCAGCCATATACAATTTCATATTCTTATCTGCAGCATGGAAAGGAAACAGGACAATTGAGAATTATGTACTAGATACAACAGGGCTCTAAATTGTCAGGAATAGAATAGAATAGAATAGAATAGAATAGAATAGAATAGAATAGAATAAGATTTTTTTATTGGCCAAGTGTGATTGGACTCACAAGGAATTTGTCTTGGTGCATATGCTCTCAGTGTACATAAAAGAAAAGATACGTTTGTCAAGAACCATAAGGTACAACACTTAATGATAGTCATAGGGTACAAATAAGCAATCAGGAAACAATATCAATATAAATTGTAAAGTTACAAGCAACAAAATTACAGTCATACAGTCATAAGTAGAAGGAGATGGGTGGTGGGAACAATGAGAGGTGGGTAAAATGAGGACCCATATTGTTGGGGGCAATATGCTATTTAGTATACTGTCTTTGGTGTAAGCCACCCAGAGTCCTCGGAGAGTGGGCGGTATAGAAATATGAATAATAAATAAATAAATAAATAAATAAATAAATAAATAATAGTAGTGCAGACTTAATAATCTATATTCAGTACTAAAATTAAAGCCTCTGAATGTGTTGAAAGAGGAAAAGATAATTCAAACTTGGTTTCAGTATGTGCAAATATAAGCCAGATGGAGAAAAGATCAGAAAATTGGTATCATACAAGGTGATGAAAATTTGATAAAACAAATTAGGGACCAAAGTCAAATGCATGTAAAAAGGTTGTATAACATATTGATAGAAATAGACTCGGAAACAGAATTAGTTAAAGACTGTATGATAAAATGGGCGCAAAATTTTGAACAACCAGTAATGATGGAAACGTGGGAGAATATATGGGTAAGAAATGTGAGAAATTTACACAAGCACAAAATTTAAGAGAAAATTTTTAGAAATGTTTTATAGATGGCATTTAGACCCTAAAAAATTATCTTGTATGTACCCGAATGTACAACCTAAATGTTGGAGATGTGATTGTGAGGATGCTACTTATTTTCATATATGGTGGACATGTAAAAAGGTTAAAGCATTTTGGATAAAAATTTGGTGGATTTTACAAAATGTTTTTAAAAAGAGGATAAAATTTACACCACAGTTGTTCTTGTTGGGTATAGTTGCAGACTGTACAGTTATAGAGATTAATTTGATTTTGAACTTAATAACCGCAGCAAGACTACTGGTGGCGCAATATTGGAAGAAACAAGACATACCTACTATTCAAGAATGGACATTAAAAGTAACAAACTTAGCAGAGATGGCCAAAATTTCAGCGTATTTGAAGGACCATTCAAATGAAAAATATGTGAGGGAGTAGAGAAGGTGGATAGATTATATTCAAAGCAAATATCGGATTAAAAAATTGCAAATAGGTTATGAATAAATATAAAAATGTTATTATGTAATTAAATTTAGTACGATGAATGGTGAATTAAAGTACTAGAGAGTGGTAAAATGCTATCGTTAATTAGATTATGTTGGATTATGATTGTTGAATAATGTACCCTGTATTTTGTTCTGGGAAGTAGGGTGGGGGGAGGGGGGAGGGGGGAGGGAAAGGGTAAGGGAGGGGGAAGGTGGAAGGGGTGGTGGGGAAGGGTTGGGGAAGGAGGAGGGAGGGAGGATATGTATATAAATTTTTTTTAAAACTTTTCAATAAAAAAATAATAATCTATATTCTATATAATCTATATTCGGGAGATTTTTCTCCTATGCGCAAAGGAGAAAGGCTCTACATTTGATCGCCGACAAAAATCTTAAGACGATACATGATAATAGAAATGTGTGCATTTCCCTAATCAGAGTTATTATATCTAAAGAGCCCTTGGTGCTTTTTAAGCTTCATTGTTTACTTGCAGCCATTTCATTGCTCAATCGGGTAACATCATCAGTGCTAGTGAGTGTGCAGTTTGCTTTCTGTTTATATTTCTTTTATTCTTCTACTATTTCTTCTTTCTGCTTTATAGCTCTTATATTGGTTATCTACCTCAATGTTTTTCAGCCTCAGCAACTTCAAGATGGGAGGGTTTCAACTCCCAGAATTTCCCAACCAGCATGTTGGCTGGGGCAATTCTAGTTGAAATGTATACATCTTAAAGTTACTGGGGCTGAGAAACATCAATCTAAGTGAATAGACAAAGTACCCCTTTTACAGAATGAGTAGTCTGAATGAAGCAATAGTCTGAAGCATATATAACGAATGACATTTTACATGATGCAAACATCTGAAACTTCAAGTTATAAAACTTTATAAACATACTAGTTCTATAACAATTGGGCATCTTTAGTTCCTATTGGTTCCAAAGGACTTATGCACATGATAAGCGGTGCAGCTGAAACTGACTGGTTTCTTATATGCACCCTCCTCAGATGGAAGGCATCTCTGCTGCATTTGGCAACCTGTCCACTAATTTCTTGAATGCAGTTTAGGGCTTTTCTTCCCAAATCTTCTCTTGTATTACAGCAATAATGAATGTCCAAATTAAAATTATGGAACAAAGTATTTATTTTTAACTGAATCATTCATCTTTTGAAAATTGCATTTCAGTTGCAGCCCTCATAATGTAAATAAGGCCTTTACCTCATTTCTGAAAGCCATTGTATTCTACTTCCATTCCTCAGCTATCACCATCAACTTTATCAAGCAGTTATACCTGTGAGGGAATGCACTTTTTGACAGCTGCATGAAAATATGTAAGTTTCTTCTTCACCGATGACTTTCTTAGAATAATTTTAGCACCTGCAGTACAAATTATGGAGTCCTTGCTGCTCTCTGAACATGGTTGTCTGCTTATGGACATTTCATTATCCAACTAGGTAATGTTATCAGTGTTATAATACAGTGGGGAATTTGCTCTCTGTTTGTCCTGCCAATTTTGGTGGGGCTGTGGGTTTTTTTCTCCCCTTGGTAGTAGTTCCTTGATTAGGGTATTGTTTTCTCCTTGTTTTTCTTAGGTAATTCCTGTTTAACCAGGTGCTGGCTTCTAGGAGAGGATGTGTTCTAGTCTTTTTTGTTTGTTTCTTATATTTTTTATCATCTCTTTTCATTTGTATATAAATGTGATTTATCTCTGTGTGTCTGCAACTGGCTGAGTTGCCTGATTGCCAAACCTCCAGGAATTCCCTAGCATTTTTGGATTTAGCTTCATCTAAGATGCTCACAGTTTCCCAATTGGAGCTATGGTTGAATCTGTCTATGAATTGTGAGATTCAGTTTTCATCATGTCTCCTGACTGCTAGTACTTCATGGAACTGCTCTACCAGTTTGCAGTCTGTCTGTTCTACATGGTGGTTGTTAGTTATAGTGCTTACATTGCCTGTTGTAATGATTCCTGTTTTTTAAATATCTAGATAAGCAGGGATTAATAGGAAATATATGCCACACTTAGTCACACTGATGATGTTACTCAGTTGGGACTCCACAGTTCAACCTTGGGTTACATGTATTCTCTCTATATATGGAGTAATACAAATTCTCAGATTTTTCAATACCTACAATTTAGTAACTGAACAGTCAAAAAGAGGCATCTCACTAGCATGAATGAGAACGTTCCTTGGTGATTAACTTGTATCAATCAATGGTGTCCTGGTGTAGGAAGTTAAAACCCACCCCTCTCCTAGAAAAATGAAATATTTTACGAAATATTAAAAGGACAGAATATTTCCCCTAAAAGGGAGGCAGAAACTCAGCCCCCTCCACCTTTGTTAATGGGCCATTAAGGCCTGAGCCAGTCCATTCTACACAACAAAGATCTACCTCCTTCAGGCAGAGCTATTTAATTGCCCTTCATTGCATCACCCAACAAGATTCAACCAAACCTAACACAGAGATAACCTACAAAGCTAGCCATGACCTCTGACAGCAACCAGTCAGGGTACTCTTTCTGTGCCCCAGGAAGTTCAAAGCCAGAGAGGGTATAAAACCCAGGGACTCAGCATCTCTTCCTTTTTTTCGCCCAAGATCTCCAAGGCATGTGATCCTGTTCATCAATAAACTTTTCCAAGCAACTTCCATGTGTCTTTTCCCCACTTGGAACTGAACCCAGAAGGATATTTCTTCCAACACTGGTAAATAAGAAATGTAGAAAAATCTAACGCTTCTCAAGAAAATATTCACATATGCATTGGTTCCAGCATATATTAGGATGACTAAAACCCAGAGCTCAGAACATTCTCAGTGATTTTCTTATGTGTGATGGAATATAGCATATCCTGCAATATGAAGTAAAGGGAAGAGAAAAGAAACTAAGCAACAGTAATTTATGCTCTCATCCTAAGATTATTAGGTGCAAATTTAATCATCGTGGAATCTTCATGACCCTTCACTCATGTCAACATTTACAAGTTAGAAGATAATATCATATATTACAATATATTCAGTGAAGGCACTAAGGTCAAATGATTCATCTCTGAGTGTTTTAACTTAGGCTTTCACACTTCTAGTGATTACAATAATTAAAATTAAATGCTGGTTTATCTACCATGGATTTATTTCAGTGACATTTTCAGTAATTTTTCTTTTTTGTATCTATTGTAAAAACTATATCAGAGTCACTCAGATTATTCTGATTCCCTTAAACTTTGAAAGAGATTTATGACTCATGAATGCTTTAGATCATCATTAGCAACTGCAGCACTTAATCCTCTGCTGTTGGGGGAATGAGAAGATTGGTCTTATTCAAAACTAGATGGTTATGTATGTTTTGTCTCAGCTGTGCTTTGCTTCTTTTTGGCCTTTAAGGGTTGAGCCAGGGGTGAAATACTCCCGGTTCAGACCAGATTGTCCTCCAGTAGCGATGGAGGCGGGTGGTTCGGAGAACTGGTAGCAAAAATCCCTCCCCCCCCATTGCCCAGCTGAGCCGCGCAATCATCCGAGGCTTTTTTTTTGTTCTTAAAAGCATTTTTTCTACAACCTCTTCGGCCGAAAAAATGCTTTTAATTTTTTTTAAAAAAAACCTCTGTTGTTCCTCAAATGCTTTTAAGAGCCTCTGATGATCCAAGCTGAATTGCTTGATCGGCAGAGGCTTTTAAAAGAAAAAAAGCCTCTGATGATCAGGCAACTCAGCTGGGATCGTCAGAACCTTTTGAAAGCATTTTTTTACAACCTCTTCGAGAGGTTGTAGAAAAAATGGTTTGAAAAGTAAAAAAAATGGCCACGCCCACCCAGTCACATTACCCCTCCACTAAGCCCCGCCCACAGAACTGGTAGTAACAAATTTTAGATTTCACCACTGAGTTGAGCCCTTAATTGAAGAAAAAAGAGTCAGGATGGTATGTTGATAAAGTTCTGTTCCTTAATTACTTTCTGCTGCCAAAGTAGCTTTAACATCTGAGGTCAAAGGAGAAACGAGGGACAAGTAGAAAGTGGCATAGGAGACTAAAAGGAGCCAAATTCAAAATTACCTGGATTTATATGACACAAATTGCAGCAGCAAGGCACATATGACCCTCCCCAAAGTAACTCTCCAAAGTCCAGGGGTGAAATCTAGCAGGTTCTGACAGGTTCTGGAGAACCGGTAGCGGAAATTTTGAGTAGTTCAGAGAACTGGCAAATACCACCTCTGGCTGGCCCCAGAGTGAGGAGGGAATGGAGATTTTGCAGTATCCTTCCCCTGCCATGCCCAACAAGCCGTGCTCACAGAACCAGTAGTAAAAAAATTTGGATTTCACCTCTGCCAAAGTCCTTCCTAATGTTGGCACCAAATTAATTGGTTAAAAATGGGAACTAATTAAATGCAATTAATCAGTACTAAATGAAGTTATCTTCTGTTTGGGAGCCTACCACTTGAAAACCAAGGACAATCCTACTAGACCATGCACTCTAATCTTTATTTATCAGCTATTCTGATAATTGAGCAAGCTTGGCCTAACTAATACCTAACAAAGGCTTCTTTAGTAGCAGGGTCTGGAAAAGCAGGCTGCTGAGAAAAACTGCAGGCACCCGTGTGCTGCCTTCTTCCCCTCCCATTTGATCCATTTCTCTAGTGCCAGCTGCAACCTTGATACAGGTGTGGGAGGAGACGTGTTTTGTTATCTCTGCAGCACCAGCAAACTGAAAAAACAGCACCCAAATATAAGAAGCCATTTTTCCTTTAAAGGGAATGGGTGGCTCAGAAGAAAAAGAAATATAGAGGCACAGCTAAGGAAAGCACAATGTGGTCAGGTGCAAGTCCTCCAGCTGCTGGTCATTAACAGAAACAAACAAACAAACAAAAACAAAGTAGAAGAAATTGCACAGAAAAGAATTAAGGCAGAAGGCAGAACAGGATTTGTAAGAAGAAAACTTTGCTAGTGCTACTATAGAGCATATTATAATAGTACTAAATATGGTGATGATAATTGAATAGTTGTACTACACAATGTAGTAAGGAAAAACATTGCAATAGTATTGAATAGTGGTATAACACAGTATAATAATTGTTACCGAAATGGTAATTAGCATAGTAATTTAGAAATAATAGCAATAGAACAGAATACAGTATATGATAGAGATAATAGAAAACAGTGACCTATATATTTGCAAGTTTCACATTTTATTTTCATGTCTTAATTTTTCAAAATAAAACATCTTTCTGATCCTTATAGGAGAAATAAAAATACACTTGTCCAAGGTGCAGTGATTTTGTGGTTCCTTTGTGTCTGCATCAATCTAATTGGTCCAGTTTAAAAAAGACCCAAGACACCAAGAAACCCTAAATCTTATTATAATTATGCCAGACCAGCTTTAGTCTATAGATTAAATCATTTGCTTGACAACTCTCATCTCACTAGTTTAAAATGTATTGTAGTAACAAGTACAAAAATACTCTGAAATTTAATTGATGATAAATTTCCTGCTAGCTATAGCTCTTACATCCCCCCCCTTTTTGATGTGTGACCCACCTTTATGGATTATTCTCAAGGCAGCGCTAGAATAATACCCTTCTAAACAACTGGGACTAGCTCAAAGAATTAATGAATGTTCAAATGTCTTGTTTGAAGAAATACTGTAGGAATGATAAATTATATTGTACACCTACACTTTTTGTCTTTGGGCCAGTGGTTTTGTACAGTTATGTGCATTTATATTTTGAAAAGTTCAACACAAAATTGGTTGGCACACTGACAGTTCATATTTATTCTGATTGCCATAATTTAGTAGAAAATTACTTTAGCTATTCAGTTATTTGCAAGTGCTGCTCCATAAAGCAAAGCTTGTTTTTATCTGACAAACAGCAGTAAAAGATTGTTGGTTTTCTTTGAAAGCACATAGTTAGCCATAAATCTAGGAACCTAAAGCTGTCCTAAGTAAAGTTTGTTTATTTGTACATTATAATATGTACTTATAAACTGCAAGCTCAAGTCCTCTAGGCAATTAAGGCAATTAAGAAAAAAAAATCAAAGAATACTAAAAGCATCAACATGGATTGATCTTCCTCACAGTATAGATAATAGCCAAAATAATTTCATAATAGATGTTAAGATCACCAATCTAAAAAAGTAATAAATCTAATCCAAAATAACCTTTAAAATCTGTTTTGATTACTTTTAAAAAGTCTTCTATTCAAAGGTCAACAGTTGGCATCAAGTGAGTCTTCCTAGAAAATTAGTGTGGCCACTGAAGAAACTTCTTTCTCTAATAGCAGCCTGCTGAAATTGAACAGGGGTTTTCCAGTTTGGTATAGTGGTTAAGACACCAGGCTAGAAGCCAGGAGACTAAGGTGGTTCCACTGTAGCTATGAAAACCATCTGGTGACTTTGGACCAGTCACTCTCCCTCCCTGCCCAACCCACTTCACAGAATGGGGACAATAGGTTGAAGAAGGAGTATGTTCACCACCTTGAGTTATTTATTAAATAATAAAAGGCAAGATA
Source organism: Pantherophis guttatus (assembly GCF_059756535.1). Classification (NCBI taxonomy): domain Eukaryota; kingdom Metazoa; phylum Chordata; class Lepidosauria; order Squamata; family Colubridae; genus Pantherophis; species Pantherophis guttatus. The sequence goes on from NC_142070.1 coordinate 40,247,749, forward strand.
TATGATGACTGCAGTGACTAGATAAAATGTACAAAAAGGCAGTCCTCCAATTAGCTTATAGTCCAGTTATAATTATAAATACAATTTATTGGTGTGAATCTGAAATCTTTTAAAAGAAATATAAACACATATTTTATCTCTACTAATATGCATGTTTTAATAATACTCTTATATCCTTTTTTCAAACTCAGTACCACTTTTAAAACATTTTTATTTTTAACACGAAAATTGACAAATTTTTTTATAAAACTGTAAATAAACAGTTGGAGGCCATGAAATTCCAGGAATCAAGCTTAATGTCAACTTGCAAAGCATCCCTGGCCTGCTCTCAAGTTGTCATAGGCAAGGGGGATGGGAAAATGAAATTTGCAGCTGCCTCAAGGAGCTGGTAACTCAGTCAAAACAAAGCACATTCCAACTGATAAGATGAGGTCATCTCCACGGAAACCCACAGTGGCCGGAGGGGAATGATCTCTACAACCCTCAATATTGTTTCATTGGAGAATATGACTCCACCTTGAGGGGAGGAGGGAAACAGGGTCAGAGCCAGGATGTAAATTAAAGGTCAGAGTTGGTTTCATTTGGTCCATGCCAACATGAAGCTCCTAATAAATAACTGGGCTTCTTTTGAAGCCTGGAGTGAGGCTCATTATTTAATTAGGGAATTAGTTGGAACCCTGACAGCAAGCCAACTCTCTCAAAACTTATCAAAATCACCTGGACTCTTGAGCCCTGGGCTCTCCAGCCGCTCCCTGACACATGGGGTGCGTGGAGAGAAACTCAGGCCACCATGGCAGAGGGTAGACTATCCAAAGAGAGCCTGCTCCAGGCGACCCAGAAAGAGGCAGAACTTGCCTCCACCCAGGCAGAAAGAGGCAGAACTTGCCTCCACCCAGGGAGTTCTAGGACCCAGCAGTCCAATTGGAACCGGAGTGCAGCCCTTCCTGACCATCAAAGCTGAGACAGCCAAGATGTCCATCCCAATTGAAACAAAAAGGGATGAGTATTGGTAGAAAAAAGTCCCTAAAGCAGCTGAGGTTGAGTTCCCCCACCCTAGCGCCCAGGGCTGAGGAAAGCCCCTGAGTGAACTAGGAAGAGTGGAATGGATATGGGAATGGGAACAGGCCAGGCTCCCAAAAAGTCTGATGGAACTCTTGGGGAGGTCCATAGAGCAGCTGAGGGAGGAATTTGACCAAGCTGGAGGGGCCATCCTGCCTCATTCATGATGAGGGGCCGTCGTGCAGCCCAAAAGAGAGGGGGGTCACAACTGAGCCCTTTGAAGGGTGGAGGAATTTCCTACTGATGCCATCTCCCACATGCCCCAGTACAAATGAGAACAGGAGGAAGTAGTAGACGCCATCATCCCCCCAAAGAGCTGCCAAGTGACCACCACATGACAATGCTGCAACCAGCAAGACTGACCCGCAAGCGAACTAACCATGAAATTCAAAACCGAACCACAAGCAGACCCCTGGTTCTGTGACAACCAACAGATCTTGACAAAAAGGGATGACCTAGCATGGAAGGGGATGAAACTCTATGTCCCAGAGTCACTATGGACCTTAATCCTCCAGAGAAGCCATAATGTCTTTAGGAACTTCTTAAAGACTATACTTAGCACAGAGGCAATTCTGGTAGCCCGGCATAAAGAAAGATGTGGACAGTTACGTGAAAAGTGGCACCATCTGTGCCACGATGAAAAAGTGACCAGGAAAATCCTCTGGACTGCTGCAACTGATGGCAGAGCCAAAGAGGCCATAGGAGGAAATAGCAATGGACTTCATAGTAGAGTTCCCAAAAAGTGGGGGGAACACAGTGATCTGGACTGTGATAGACTTATTCTCCAAGCAGGCACACTTCATACCCTGCAGCGGACTATCCTCAGCCCACCAGCTAGCTAAACTGTTTCTGAAGCACATCTACCACCTGCATGGAGTACCACAAAGAATTATCTCAGACAGAGGGGTCCAGTTCACGGCTAAGTTCTGAAGGGAGTTCCTGCAGTCCATTGGGTCATCCCAGGGCCTTAGCTCGACCTTTCATCCAAGCACCAATGGGGGAGGGGAAGAGAGAGTGGCTGTCAATGCTGAAAGCAGCATGGGAAAATGTCACGAAAGTGCTAGCTAAAGCAGTGTAGACCTATAAGAAACAGGCAGACAAACACTGAGCCCCACAATGATCATTCCAGTTGCGGGAAAAAGTCTACCTTTCCACAAAATACTTGAGGTTAAAACTCCCCAGTAAGATGCTGGGACCAAGTTCATGGGGCCATTCCCCATAGTGAAGATCATCAACCCGGTCATGGTGCTATTAAAACTGCCCTGACTGCTAGGGAAGATACATCCGGTATTCCATAGCACCTCTTAAAACCCATGGTCAGATTGACCCTGAAGCCACTAGCCCATGAGCCCCCAGACCCCATGGTCATAGGGGGCCAAGCCCATTATGAGGTGCGATGAATCCTCAACTCAAGGTGGCACAGGAGACAGCTCCAATACCTAATCAAGTGGAAGGGCTACCCCTTATCAGAGGCATCTTGGGTAAAGAGTGGAAACATCCAGGCTGACTGCCTCATAGCTAAATTCCATGCAGACAACCCAAAGAAGTCGGGGGGGGATTGCAACCCTAAAATCTATACTTGTACTCAAACTATCTTTGCTTTGCACAGGTTGCCTTCAGGAAGTGAGGGGAGCCAAATGTCTACTCTCAAAACATCCCTGTCCTGCTCTCGAGTTGCCATAGGCAAGGAGGATGGGAAAACAAACTTTGCAGCTGCATCAAGGAGCTGGTATTTCAGTCAAAACAAAGCACATTCCAACTGATAAGCCAAGGTCATCTCCACAGAAAGCCACAGTGGCCGGAGGGGAGTGATCCTTACAACCCACGAAATTGCTTCATTGGAGAATGTGATTGATTACACACCTTGGGGGGGAGGGGGGAAACAGGGTCAGAACCAGGACATAAATTAAGTGAGATCAGAGTTGGTTTCATTTGGTCTGTGCTGACATGAAGCTCCTAATAAATAATTGGATTTCTTTTGAAGCCTGGTACGAGGCCCATGATTTAACTAGGGCATCGATCGGAACCCTGACACGTAATTATTTGCTTATACTTTGAATATGCACCAAAGATAGTTCCTTTGAGAAAGGGTTAAGAAATAAGTTTGCTTTAACTGTTTATTCATTAGATTTGAATATGTCTGTCTCCAAAGAACACTTTGGGCAGCTCACACATTTTTAAATAATACATTTTTTTAAAAAAGAAAAAACTAGGAATACAATATTTATTATCAAATTTATTATCAATAAATATATATATCTGGAACTAATCCAATGAATAACATCTAAAAAAATTGTCAGGGGGCCACAAACACCCTACCCCAGGTCTTGCAGAGTTACAGAAATTTGAAGGGTGGGGGCCTTATATATCTCTGTAGGGACATTGCATAGGAGAAGAGGAATAGCCTTGGGGCAGAGTTAAGGGAGGAATCAATGTAAAGTCATTATGTTCCCACAAGTGATTCAACTCCAGGCGCTCTTGAATTATTATCTAGCACCAATTTAGTGCTGACTGCTACTTGACTATATTCTTGTGTATTTGAACTGGAACTTAACAACTGAAGTGTGGTCCTGATTCTTCATGCCTGACACATAGTTCTAGACAACTTCCAGAACCAAGAAGGTTCACTTCCTCAGTTCATAAAAAGACATTTAAGTAGGGCACTAAAATGAACAATTATGGAAGATAGTTGTTATGGAAAAAATGTCTTCTAAAAGATGGGAACTGTTGGAATATTTTACAAAAGTTGATTACTTTGGGAAGGATTTACCCTTTTTTGCAAAATTTGTCAAGATCTTTTTATTTACCCCAATATTTACAAAACTATTGTTGGAGTTTTGATTTGTTCTTATATCTTTGTTAATAAGTTTGTTAATTCTGCTGCAATATTTTAAAATTTTAACTGATGTATTTTATTCTCTGTTATTGTTTTTACTGTGAGGGGACAGAGAGCACCAGCCTGATCATACTGGATAAGCAGATACATCTGAAGGGTGACAGGCATTACTCAAATAATCAGGACCTATGCCATGAAGAGTGTTATGCAGGGGTGAAATCCAGCAGGTTCTGACAGGTTCTGGAGAACCGGTAGCGGAAAATTTGAGTAGTTTGGAGAACTGGTAGCGGAAATTTTGAGTAGTTTGGAGAACCGGCAAATACCACCTCTGGCTGGCCTCAGAGTGGGGTGGGAATGGGGATTTTGCAGTATCCTTCCCCTGGAGTGGGGTGGGAATGGAGACTTTGCATTATCCTTCCCCTGCCACGCCCACCAAGCTATACCATGCCCACCAATCCACGCCCACAGTACCGGTAGTAAAAAAAATTGGATTTCACCACTGGTATTATGGTTGATTTAGGCAGCTGGTTAAAATTGATAATGTTTCTTCTCTAAACAACATTCTCCAAGTTCTCCTTAGCAAAATTTATTGAAATGAATTAGAATAATAAAAGAGCCTTGGTGGTGCAGCAGACTAAAGCATTGTTAAGTAACACCAGCTGCCTGCAATTACTGCAAGTTCAAATCTCACCAGGCTCAAGGTTGATTCAGCCTTCCATCCTTTCGAGGTAGGTAAAATGAGGACCCGGTTTGTGGGGGCAATAAGCTGACTTTGTATAAAAAAGATCACCGCTTGGGGGGCCTGAAAGCCCTACTAAGTAGGTATATACAAAAGTATGAAGGCTATTGCTTAACGTATTGTAACCTGCCTTGAGTCTCTGGAAAAGGGCGGCATATAAATCGAATAAATAAATAAATAAATAAATAAATAAATAAATAAATAAATAAATAAATAACTCCAGCAATTCAGTTACTTTTTAATTTAGAACCAATGTATTACAATGAACATTATTAGGATGGAGAATTCCTGATATTTTTTATGTTAACTGGGAAATTGCAACTCAAAGTTGATATAGACCATAGTCTTTATTCATCTGGTAATCAATTCACATACTCACAGTTCTATGACATTTGACATATTATGTTAGAGACCACTGAACCTTAAGAGTGTATTCTAAGCATGTGAAATTGTAATTATTTCTTAGTGCAGGCTATTGGCTGCTGTTTCTTTTGTTTATATGTTATCTATGTACATTTACCCTTCATTTCCTATATTTACATATATACTCTGTCCATTTTTATATGCTCTCAATTCTTTCTGGTCATCTCTCAAGTATATACTTGCTCACTTGTTGCCAGATTTAAAATTATTTAACCTTAAAATATTATATTGACTTTATTTATTTATTTTATTTTATTTATTTGATTTGATTTATATACCGCTCTACTCCCGAAGGACTCAGGGCGGTGAACAGCCAAACGATAAAATACATAAATACAAAATTTAAAAACAGAATAAAACCGAATTAAACAATTTGGCCCAGACAGATTTAAAACACCCCAATCATTTAAAAACAGATTAAAATTTTCATATTAAAAAGAAAAAGGGAAAAGATTAGGCCAGGCCCGTCTGGTGGAATAAAAAGGTCTTGAGAGCGCAGCAGAAGGTGCGCAGATCCGGGATCCTCCGTATCTCCGGGGGGAGCTCATTCCAGATAGTAGGTGCCCCCACAGAGAAGGCTCTCCCCCTAGGGGCCGCCAGTTGACATTGTTTGGCCGACGGCACCTGGAGGAGCCCCTCTCTATGAGAGTGTATGGGCATATGGGCCGGTGGGAGGCTATTGGTGGTAGTAGGCGGTCCCGTAGATAACCAGGTCCTAAGCCATGGAGCACTCTAAAGGTGGTAACCAAAACCTTGAAGTGCACCCGGAAGACCACCGGGAGCCAGTGCAGCTCGTGCAACTTTGATAAAATATTAACCCCAAAGTCATAATAAATTATGATAGTTCAAGGAAAAGTGATAAAACCTAACCATCTGTGTTCAAAGCTTGGTAAACATTTCTGGCAATACTACATCTCCTTAACCTCCTGGGGATTATAATTAGGAATTTGCAGATGAATAAACACAGCTGGCTCATATGATTATAGCAGCCCACCTAATTATAAATAGGTCATTTCTCATAAATGGCCAAAATGTTTACTGTGACAGAGGTTTGGTCAGTTTCCAGTGAATCAAAACTATTCTGTGGAGTTGGTATATGATGTTAAAACAAAAGTAAAAATACCTTTGCACCACATGGTGTGTGTGTTACATGACAACAAATTTGTTGAATTAATTCATAGGAAGTTAACTGCTCCAAAGATATCAAATAGTTTAATATTTTTTTAGGATGTCAAATTTTAGTAATGTCAATGGATAGTTTTATTCAATCAGTCAAATTGTTATGAATTCTGGAATTTGTTTTATTTGAACTTTTTGATTTAAACATCCTTAAAAAAAAAAAACTTATCTGCAGCTGCAGAAGGGCAACTACAGATTTGATTTCTGAGAAACATTCAGCAATCATCTATGTTCATCAGTCATTCATAAAAACAGATAGTTAACATGCAGGATTTGAACTTTTAAATAGAAATAGTTCCAGGCATTTGTTGTCTGATGGAAAAGAAATTAGACAGCTCTTTGTATTTTTTTTGAAAGAATTATTCTACAATGCTTACTGTAGCATTGTAACTTGTGGTGGTATTGATGATCTTGCTTCTAACCAGTGGTGGGTTTCAAATTTTTTTACTACCGGTTCTGTGGGTATGGCTTGGTGGGCGTGACATAGCTTGGTGGGCGTGGCTTGGTAGGTGTGGCAGAGGAAGGATACTGTAAAATTTTAATTCCCTCCCCAATCCAGGGATAGGTTACTGCAAAATCCCCATTTCCTACCAATCAGCTGGGACTTGAGAGGCAGAGAATAGATGGGGGCGGGGCCAGTCAGAATTTTTACTACCAGTTCTCCGAACTACTCAAAATTTCTGCTACCGGTTCTCCAGAAGTGGTCAGAACCTGATGAAACCACCTCTGTTTCTAACACATAGATGAACAATTAAGTTTTGTAACTGTCTTTGCAAACTAGTGCTAAAGATAAAGGGTTTTTTTCCCCGAAGTCATTGATTCTTATGGACCATTATTCCCAATTCTGTTGGAAATGCATTGAGTATTTAGTATTGAGACTAAAATTTGTCGAATTCTGAATCTGTATGATGAATAGGAATGTCATCATAGTTGACTGGGTAAGGTTATTGTAGAGCACGGGTGTCAAACTCACCGTGTCACGTTGCTGTCATGTGACGTTTCACGACAGTTTTCCCATTCGCGGAGCTGGAGTGGGCAAGGGCTCTGCATGAAACATCTGGCCTGCAGGCCACCAGTTTGCCACCCTTTTATTGAGAGCCAGCCTTTCATTTTAAGAAAGCAGAAACCATGTCAAAACTCTTCCCCGTCCCATCAAAATTTTAAAACAAAACTACACTCACAAGATAACTTGTCTTTAACTCAATTGATTTTGGCCCTCCTTGTTTCTTGTCCTCTTTAAGCTTTGTTTCATAAAGCTTGCCACTTGGTTGACATTGAATATCATATATCATATCATACATATTGGAGCCAGTTTGGTTAGTGATTAAAGCACCCAGACTAGAAGACAGGAGGCTGTGAGTTCTAGTCCTACCTTAAGAATGTAGCCAGTTGGGTGACTTTGGGCCAGTAACTCTCTCTCAGCCCAGCTTACCTCACAGACTTGTCATTATGAGGGAAAATAGGAGGAGGAAGGACTAAGTTCACTGCCTTGAATTATTTATAAAGGTAATAAAGGCAGGAAATAAATAAAATCATATATTGACATTAACAAAAAGAGATTCATGTCTATCTCTCTATGACAGGAGTCTCCAACCTTGGCAACTTTAAGACTTGTGGACTTCAACTCCCAGAATTCCTCAACCAGTTTTGCTGGCTGAAGAATTCTGGGAGTTGAAGTCCACAAGTCTTAAAGTTGCCAAGGTTGGAAACCACTGGTCTATGATACCACAAGCTGTGGATTATTATGTTTCCTCATTTTGATAGCCCATTACATCAAATCCTCTAATTTTGGAGAATTTTTTTTGGGCATGTGTAGAAAATGAGGTTCTCCACAAGCCCTTTCAACTCTAATTATTGTATGTTGGTTAACATATGAAGCTCTAGCAATAGCTGCAATGTGGTCTAATGGTCTCTTTCTTAGTTGAAAAAATCTGACTCTAAAATGGAAAATGAATACTCACTGTTGAATTTGTTTCCTGCTCTTTCCAGGTGCAGACAGTCCAACAGTGAGCGGATAATGCCCTCCCCCTTGAACTGAAGGCAGGATCCTGACTGGACAATGGTCTTTGGCCCTAGGGAGGAGTACACATATGCCTTACCCACCCAGACCAAGGGTCTGAACAATTCACCAAGAACCCCCTATAAAAATGATGGTGTATTATGAAAATATTATTACTTGCATGGGTAAGAATCAGGGGTGGGTTCTACTTACCTTTACTACCGGTTCGCAACGGGTTCACACACGCGTGCATGCGCTCTTCTGCACACGCACAGAAGCGTTCTGATGACATCGAGGTCAGTGGGAGGAGCCTCCCGCCAGTTTTACTACCGGTTCTATAGAACCAATGCGAATTGGGAGCAACCCACTACTAGTAAGAATATGTTAAAACAGAAAATAGCATTGTCTCTAATTTGTAAGGAGCTTTTGCTTCCAGCACATTGGACATAAACAAACCAGTTTATTTTTATTGGATCTTGCAATAAACAAAAAAAATCCACAACGTAATCCAAAACTAAGGAATGATTTTCAATGGATGACAGTCTGGGTAAGTACTATAGATGGGTAGTATCTTGAAAAAACTGGTTTTCCTGCCTGTTTGAATGTGTAAAGATCCCTGGTAGAATAAATTTGATAAACTGCAACTTTGGCAAGCTTTTGTAATTTGGACAGATGAATACAGCTCATTGCAAGCAAGATGACTACTCTATTGGCCTACATTTCTTTATTTATAACCCTGCATGTCATACAGTTTATAAGATATTTGCTCTGGCAAAACACAAAATTCAAAATGAATTGCTCAGCATACTATCTGAGTCAATGAATTCCAGATGGTCATCTGCTCAATACCTATTTATTAAACAAATTTATCTAGCCGTCCAACTCACACATATTCATAAAATTTTGCAAAATTCTTTTCAAATGTTGGCTATGAGCAATGATGCAAAATTTCTTTGAAGTAGTTATCCCACATTTTTTTTTACAAAGCACAAAATATTGACTGTTTATAAGAGAGCTATTTTGTTATAGGGATTAAGGCTCCATGCTAGAAACCAGGAGACTGAGTTGTAGTCATACTTAAGGCACAAAACCAGTTGGGTGACCTTGAGCCAGTCACGCTCTTTCAGCCCTAGGAAGCAGACAATGGCAAACCATTTCTTAAACCTTGGCAAGAAAACAGCAGAAACTTGTCCAGGGAGTTGCCAAACTCAATACAGACTCAAAGATTAAAAAAAAAAAAAAAGTATAGGGTTTGGTATTAACTGTCAGACCAAAATAGATGTATTTAATATATCCTGATATAAAGTTTTAAATTTTAAAAATACAAGTAGCATTTACTGGCAGATGGGAGCGATAATTATCAAGATTGCTGCAGGCAATGAAAGAAAATTTAGCTCTTTCTTCTGTAATTCTAAATAAAAGACCTGCTTTGAAGATGCTACAGAGAACTATTCAATGATTCATTTAATGTCACATCTAGTTTGATACTCAGAGGAGCTAACAAAAACCAGCTACTTTAGCATTGAACACTGTTGCATTTCTTTAGCGTGCTGTAGTGTTGAAACAAAAGAAAAAGCTCAGGTAAAAATTGAGCTGCAGCTACCTAGCAATATGAACAAAATGATAGTTATATTTTAATGTACCACTGAAGAAATAAATGACTAAAGCTCATTGTGTTCAATTTCTAAACCCTATCAATTTACCTTTATTTTTCATATGGAAGCTCTCAGGCATATTAACTACATATAAAATAAATGCTATATAAATTAATACATACTGTAGAATTTCCCCTCCTCTCTTCATAGTATTTATTTTTTGTAAAATATCTCAAAGAGGTGGTAAACATCAAATACAGAAGACTGTATTAAAATGTTGATATTAAATTTCTTTATTTTCTTATACATTTATATGTAATTATGCATCCACCAGTATTAATGAAGTTCAGTAATGCAGGCTGAAGAATTCTGGGAGTTGAAGTCTGCACTTCTTAAATCTGCAGAGCTTGAAGAATACTGCTGTATGCTATTATTGCATTAAGTAATCAGTTTAAGACCAAAATCTTTATTGTATAAAAATAATCCTTTCTCTTTTTTTTATTTCCAATACTCTAAGTCAGGGTTGTCAAACACGTGGCCCGCAGGCCTGATGTGTCACCCACTGGCCACGCCCACCCCCGGTTTAATGAAGGGGGGGGAAGTCACAATATGCCATGCAATGACAATGTTACGCCGTGAGTTTGACACCCCTGCTCTAAGTTATCTAAATACTATAATGTCATTATAATTTAATATTGTATAAATATATTGTATAGAAACAATAAAATAATAATGATACATTCTATATATTGGATAGATATTTTTCATTCTCTCTATATCATGCTGCAAAATAGGAAATAAAATATTATTTCTCTGTCTCTTGTTTTTCCATTGAAAATAGATGGCTGTTCCCATTAGACATGGGGAAGAGAACCATAATTTTCTTCCCAAGAATGCCACTAGAATTATGTTACCTTTTGATACTCCTTTTGAGAAATTATAATTCAAATAGCATAATGTTGTGCTGCTACATCTTGAAATGGCAGAAGTAATTTATACTGTTTCATCAGAATTAATCATGATCTCCTCACCTCAGTAAGATTTCTCAAAATTGAAAAAGATGCAAAGTTATTTCCTTCAAATGCAATTCTTATTGTAGTTCTGACTAGTTACTAGATAAGAAGCCGTGGTGGCACAGTGGTTAGAATGAAGTACTGCAGGCTAACTCACTGCTCACTCCAGGAGTTCAATTCTGAATGGCTCAAGGTTGACTCAGCCTTTCATCCTTCTGAGGTTGGTAAAATGAGTATCCAGACCAAGGGTGGGTTCTACTTACCTTTACTACCGGTTTGCAACAGGATTGTGCATGCGCCTTGCTTTTGTGCATGTGCAGAAGCTTCTGCGCATGCGCAGATCGCCGATGATGACATCCGGGGTGATGGGTGGGGCCTCCTGCCAGTTTTACTACTAGTTCTTGCAAACCAGTCCAAACTGGGGGCAACCTACCACTGATCCAGACTGTTGAGGACAATATGCTGACTCAGTAAACCACTTAGAGAGGGCTGTAAAGCATTATGAAGTGGTATATAAGTCCAAGTGTTATTGCTATTGCTACTGAAATGAGATAACATTTCCATGCCATGGAACAAACAATTTAGAAATATTTATTTAGCAAATGTATAGAGCTCACAAATGCCCATCTCACAAGATGTGACACTGGGTGGCGTACAATACTTAATAATAGAAATAATAAGACACTCAATAAACAGAATAACAGAAAACAGAAAACCCAAGACAGTGAGAGAGCAACTGTCACTTGACATCACACAACTACCTGGCCAGCTCCTCATGGGATTGCCAGGGTTGAGAGAAAAACAACATTTTGAAAGTTCTTTGGAAGGCAGGTTGGGATGGGGCCAATCTCATCTCAGGGGAAACTAAGTTCCAGAGAATGGGCCACAGCAGACAAGATCCACAACTACTTGACCTAATGGGATGGCCAGATGTAACTGTAGATTACTTTCCACAACATGCTCATCAACTTTGATTCTAAAATTAAGATCCCACTTAGAATATTGGACCCAGTTTTGGTCGCCACGGTGTAAAAAAGATGCTGAGACTCTAGAAAGAGTGCAGAGAAGAGCAACATTGATGATTAAGGGACTGGAGGATAAAACATACAAAGAACGGACAGAGGAATTGGGTATGACTAGTTTAATGAAAAGAAGGACTAGGGGTGATAGCAGTGTTTCAATATCGAAGGGGCTGCCACAAAGAGGAGTAGGGTTAATTTATTCTCTAAAGCCCCTGAAGGTAGTACAAGAAGCAATGGATGGAAAATGTCTATGAAGATTCTCAATCATCCAGGTCATGGTTGTCCCAAGGCTGCTTTTTCAAGAGGCAACTGGACTTTGTTTTTCTTTGAAGACATTTTGCTTCTCACCCAAAAAGTTTCTTCAGCTCTCAGCTGAAGAAGCTTCTTGGATAAGAAACAAAACATCTTCAAAGAAAAAGAAGAAAGTCCAGTTTTCTCTTGAAAAAGCACCTTGGAGACAATGGATGGAAACTAATCAAGGAGAGAACCTAGAACTAAGGAGAAATTTCCTGACAGAACAATTAATCAGTAGAATGATTGCCCTCAAGAAGTTGTGAGTGCTCCAACACTGAATGTTTTTAAGAAAAGATTGGACAACCATTTGTCTGAAATGGTACAGGATTTCCTGCTTGAGCAGAGGGTTAGACTATAAGACCTCCAAAGTCCCTTTCAACTCTGTTATTGTATTAAAATTCTCTTGATCTAAAACTTTGCTGGTTGAGTTGGATGTGATAGAGCAAAATCAAACAGTAAATGAGTGATTAATGCCTACTGCTGAAATTCATGGTGAGGACAAAAAATCCAGGGAATGCCATATATTCTGCAGGAATATATGCCAAAGTTCTGCATATATAAATATTCTTGGCCACAAAGCTTAGAAATGATATGCATGACCAAGTAGTTGCTATAGAGGAATTAGAAGCCAGTTTTGACTTTGATTAGAGAAAGACTGTAGAAAAAATTAGTAACTACTAATAAACCTCTCATTTATCAACTAGTAGATGACTTAAATATAGCTAATAAAAATTTCAAGTCAAATTGTTAGTTCATAGACTTGTTCAAGTAAATAAATTAAAGGGGTTTGCTCTTTTAGTATTTTTTTAAATCAATGTAGCCTATGGCTTTGGTATTCAAGTATGTTCAAGTACTATGGACCATTATATCCAGATAGTATGACACTTCTCTCAGATATAAATGCTGAGAAGTACTGCAAAGGAGAAGAACATAATATCAACTATGCTAAAGAAAAAATATAGTATTTGGAAAATTCCCTGTATCTCCGAAAATAAAACATCCCCTGATAATAAGCCCAACCGGGCTTTTGAGCGCATGCGCTCAAATAAGCCTCCCCCTGAAAATAAGCCCTCCCCAAAAATATTTAAACGCAGAGCTGGAAATCAGGTAAGATGGCAAGAGGAGCCCCATCTTGCTCCATGCACCCCAAAATAATAAGACCTCCCTGAAAATAAGGCCTAGGGCTTATTTGGGGGTTAAAAAAATATAAGACAATGGTCTTATTTTCAGGGAAACATGGTAGTAAAAAAGATGTCCAAATAGTGTAGTAGGTTGACTTACTGTCAGTAAAAAAAATGTACCTTCACAAAATTTTAAGAGTTTCTGTGATGATGGGTTGTTTTTTGTGAGTATCACAGTACATAGAAGCAACAGGAGGGTCTCTCTGCAACCAGACCCTCCTCTGATCCTAAGGATCCTTAACTACTACTAACTAAGCACTGAAAGTGACAGGACAAAATAAGCAGAAATGAAGATCTCGAAGAAAAGAGCTCACAGCAAGCCACAGCTTGACATCAAGCCAAAGGAAAGAAAGTAACAGTGGGAAGCTTGCATCTGACAACCACAATTATTCTTACCCAAAGTGCCCATAGTTCAATGTTAATTAAGATTCATTAGGAGTCTCCACACATACACAAAATCTAGCCTTTCTTTGTGTTAAGTAGCTTCTATACCTTTCTCTCTCAACCTTGTCTTTCCAAACTTTGAAAAGCATAATTTTGCCCTCTCAGCAGAACTTTAGTTGACCGCTCATGATCTATTGATATTGTATTAAAAGATATGGCATATGACATGCTTAGGCAAATCTGGCTTCATCTGGAACATGCTAGCGGTAGGTTCATTTTAAGGCATTTCCTGTCTTTTTTCTTTTCTTTTTCTTTTTGTAATGCTGCCCTTGAAAAAGCCTGACTATCAATCTTTCTATCCATGATTCTACTTAACTACCGTTTGCTTGATATACATATGTCTACACTACAGCCAGAAAAATGATTAGTGCATTTATGTATTTTTTTTTCAGAGACTGTGATTTGGCTCAGGGCTTTGGATTACCAGTGAGGTTTGCTTATGTGCCTTTTGCTTATTGTGCTTTGATTGACTAGAAACACAAATTGCTGGTGCCATAGTACACCATGGCTCAGCCAGACGAGTCTTTAGCTTTTTGGCTTGTATTGCTCATATACAGATACGAGCAGAAATGTACTCTTCATGAAATGCAAACACTGTTCCTTAATATAATTGGGGAGGGGGGGGGGAGAAAGGAATTATATCAAGATTCAATTTAGTTTTAGAGAGCTGTAGTGAGGATAATATTTAACAGTTTGTCCCATAATACTCCAAAAAAGAAAAAAAAGAAAAGGTCGTAGAAGGATTAATTAAAGCCTCTTTTTGCACAGTCATAAAAAGGCTAATATGTAAAAAGACACCTAAAGTTTAGAACCCATTTCATTTTCTTTATAAGGTTTTCAGAAAAACACTTGTTAGCAAAATTACCATCAGAGTCTTTTATCAGTTGCTATGGAGAAAATGGCACAATTTTGCTGCCCAAGATAATTCAGATCCTTGCATCCAAAATTGTAGTCCTATTATTTTCCACGTTTCTTTGGTTCTAGCCAAGTAAAGTATATGTGTTTTCCCTCTGATCATCTTCAACTGATTTTTCAATTATATTGTTATACGGTTTATATTTTGAAGTGGCTTACTGATCTGTGTATGGGATGTATGATTTGATTTGGAATTTGTTGCGATAGTTCCCAGGTTATAATGTTGTTCTATAATGTAATAACTTTTTAAAAACCTTTCAGTGTATAGATTTTAAGATTTTTTAAAAAATGTAACGATATCCGTCTACTGTTAGGTGTTCTGTCCACTATCCACAATTGCAATCCAAGATAAATTGACTTTGTATCTGAGATGAAAATACACTCTGATGGCTTCTTGTCGGCCCAATATCCTTTTTCTGAAATTGCATGATATTATCATGGTTTTAAAGTATCTTAGTCAAGAAAATTCTCATTTCAATCCCCAAGGCATGCCAGGGAAGGGAGCAGTAATATAATCATTTCTTTATCTTAGAAACAAATGAAGGCTTAATTCATTTTTAAGTAATACTAAACATTTTGTTTAGTATTGTATGCCTTAATTGCACATTGTTCATTGTGGATGACCAACAGTGATAGGTAAATCAGTGAAATTATTAGCTCTTGATGTAGTATGAACAATCTAACATAGTTTATGATGGATTTCAAAATATGGTGGGATAAACTGTTGAATGTGCATGCCTGTTATTCTGTGTGACCTCCTTCTCACAAACTCCTTTCTACCACACATTTGGAATTATTAACAAAAGATGTAACTTATCTTTAATTTCTGTCTCGTTATTCATAAATCTCCTTAGTATTTATGTAGCTTTAACATAAGATTGAATCCTAATTAACAGGCAATCAAGCCAGCCATCTGGAAAATCAGTTCATACTCACCCAAGGGCCAACACAGATGTGATATAAGATACACAGAGAAATAATTATTTGATTGCATTAGGGAGAGAGGGAAGTTTTGCTATCAAAATTCTAGCACCACTAAAAATGTTCTTTTCCACACAGAGGTAGTGTTCATTGGTACAAACAATTCTTCATTCTGTGTATTTACTAAACATCTTAAATGGTATAGAATTAAGACCATATGAGATGAATGAATTGGAACTTTAAAAAATCTTTAAAAAAAAATAAGAGCAATACAAGACAGATTTCAATTTCAACCAGCCAGTGAATAGAGAAGGGTTTTTTTTAAAATTGTATCACTGAAGAAGTGGACCAGCTCATCTCCCTAGGGGTAAAATAAGATACAGCTGCTGAAGATTCTACAGATGGGACTTGTCAATTATATAGTCAGTAGAGATAGGCTGAGACCATGGCCTTTTGAAGCTAATCAAAAGCTTGGACAGATTTATATCTGAAAAGACCATTTTAATTGAGACAACAGCCCTGTGGGAATCATCTCCTCTCTCTATGTTTCTTTTCTATTCAGAATCAGAATTTCCCTTGGAACTATTAAAGCAGCAAACAAAGAACTATCAGAAGTCATTCTACACCTTTCCTGCATCATTATGTCTATTCTGTCAGTAGCGTAGCTGCGCCGTTGAGCTCTGGAGTATATGAGTGTCTCCATTCCCTCGTAGGAGTCACCAATATTTATCAATGGGTCAGTTCATCTATTCTAATGTCTTAACCCTAAAATCCACATTCTTTAAAATTATACATTCTATATGCATCTTTCGCTAATAAACTTTTTTCCAATGTTTTCCCAGTATGTTAATTTTTGCAATATAAATTTTTTGTTCTGTGAATGGCGCTGCATAATCCAGCAAAGTCTGCAGTCCAAAGAATAACCACATTTTGATTCTCTGTGTCTAGGAAGCATAAAATAAGAATCAAGAAAAACCCTGTAACATTTTAAAACAATAACAAAAAATTGTTTTCTTCCAAATGATCTTTAGTCCATTCTCCAAGGAACTAGTTTCTTTCTTAAACTTTGCCTTAAGAGGCAAAATTCAATTAGATGGACAGATAATATAATACAGGCAATTTTTTGCTCTTTAGAATCCAACACCCAACTCACAAACTTTATGAATTCAAGGACTCTATCTTTCACTTTTATATGACCAGGAAAATTTCAAGTTGAGAAGATACATTTAATTGGGAAGTTTATAAAACTTAGGTACAGAAAAGTTTCCATGGATATGCAAATATAAAAGAATGGTATGCAAGATTACAGTATGACTATGTCGTGATGAACTACGTGGTGAAAAATAAACCCGTTTCTTTTTCTATCTATCTCTTCTTAAATGCATTTGCAAGAAAGAATTTGGTTCCCTTTATTTCCTCTATTACCTTACAAGCAGCAAATACCACATGAGGATCAATAAGCTTGATGTTAACTTTTCATTGAACAGTCTAAGGCAGTGGTCCCCAACCCCCGGTCCGCGGACCGGTGCCGGGCCGTGGAGTACCTGGCACCGGGCCGCGCAGCGGCCGAGGGACATGAATGCTGCAGCGCAAAGGCTCCTGGGCCGTGCGCAATGGGCCATGCGCAAAAGCTCCTGGGCCGTGCCCCCACCCCTGCGCGCGCTCAGCGGGCCGCGGCGATAAAAAGGTTGGGGACCACTGGTCTAAGGCACCATATGCATAAACCTTGCTGTTATCTGAATAAAATGGGCATTTTTAGGTGGTCACCCTAATATTGTCATACATAGTTCTGTAAACAAATAATTAGGTTTGGTACAGCTAAAACAATTTGGTTGTGCCTCTGCACACAAACATGCACTCTTGCAAATCTTTGGCAAGCAGAATTTGCAATGTGGTTTTCTTCCAAATAAGAAACATTTTAACCTGTCCTTAGAATAGTTCTTGTTCCCTGACTTTTACTCAGTGGGATTAGTGAAATGAGCTTGTTTCCAAATTGGGAAAAAATTAATCCAGATTCATGTTTTATGCAAAGATGCACATTGAAAATAAGCTATTCACTTTATGTTGCATAAAATGGCAAAAATATGCAGAAAACTGCAAGTATGAACATCATTTTCATCCTCCTCCCCCCTCCTTCTATATATGCCATCTTCTGTAGTGCAACTGAAAAACTGCTGATGGAAAGGAATTTAAAAAATTGTCCCTACAAAGCTTCAGCCTTGAATGTAATCTTTATCCCTCTCCACACCAGATATTGTATTTTTTAAAAAAATGTCAGGAAATCTATCAAGTATCTGCTGATGTCATATTTGGCTTGGCTTTAATAGGTCTTTCTCAGCATGGAAATCTAAGCAGGTACAGGGGTCACCAAACTCTTCAACTCATCAATCCCTTCATGTTTCAGATTGTTCATTGGCCCCCAAATATTTATATGAAAATAATTTAATAAATACTGCTTTAACTATAGCACTGTGAATAATAATAATAATAATAATAATAATAATAATAATAATAATAATAATAATAATAATAATGATTTGAAGCTGTTTGGTAAAACAAAAGCTGAACTGAATTTATTAATTGAAAACACAAAAGAATTCAGCCAAGACATTGGTATGCAGTTTGGAATTGACAAATGTGCAACAATAGCAACCAAAGCAGGCAAGATCATAGAAGAGGATGGAATAGAACTAGAGAATGAAGAAATGATAAAGACAGTAAAATCAGAAGAAGGCTACAAGTACTTGGGGATTTTAGAAGCCTCTGACTTAATGCATAATAAAGTCAAGGAATTAACTTCAGCCAAGTACGTTCGGCGAATTCGTAAGATATTAATGTCCAAATTGAGTGGAGGAAACATCATAAAAGCCATAAATACCTGGGCTATACCTGTGATTAGATACTCTGCAGGAATAATTGACTGGACCCAGATGGAGTTATACAATTTGGACAGAAAAACAAGGAAGCTTATGACAATGAATCATGCCTTGCACCCTAAAAGTGATGTTGACCGATTATATTTACCAAGAGCAGAGGGTGGTCGAGGACTCCTACAAGTAAAGCAGACTGTGGAAGAAGAAAAATGCAGCTTGAATGATTACATCCAGAAAAGTGAAGAACCAATGATTAAGGAAGTAAATAAAGGAGGCTTTTTAAAGACAACTAAAACAAAAGCAGAATATAAGAAAGAAGTAATTGAGCAGTGAGCTGAAAATTGGAAACACAAAGCTCTGCATGGCCAATACTTGAAAAGTATTGAAGGCAAAGCTGACCAGAAACTAACTTGGAACTGGTTAAGATCAGGAGTACTGAAAAAAGAAACAGAAAGCTTTATTTTGGCAGCTCAAGAACAAGCCCTAGCCACAAACTGCATGAAGGCAAAAATTCAACATGTTACCACCAACAGCAAATGCCACCTCTGCAATGAGAAAGATGAAACAATCGACCACCTGATCAGTGGGTGCAGCAAAATTTCATAAACTGACTACCTACAATGCCATGACCGTGTTGCTAAGATCATTCACTGGAAATTGTGCCAGAAGTTTAAAAAACCACTGGGAACATCAGGTTGAGAAAGTTTTAGAGAATGAGAAACTCAAGATCTTCTGGGACTTTAGGACTCAGACTGACAGGCACTTGGTCCACAACACACCTGACATAACAATAGTTGAAAAGAAAAAAGTATGGTTTATTGACATTGCAATACCTGGTGATGCACGGATTTAAGATAAGCAGCAAGAAAAAATCACAAAGTATCGGGACTTGCAAATTGAAGTTGAGCGACTGTGGAAAAAGAAATCGTGTGTTGTCCCGATTGTAATTGGAGCCCTGGAGCAATACCCAAAGGGCTACCCCGCTATTTAGAAATTCTAAATTTGCTGGACTTGAACATTTTGACTCTACAAAAAACCACCTTACTCGGAACAGCTTATATCCTCCGATGATACCTTAACAGTTCCTAGGTCCTTGGTTAGGACTTGAGCTGCTGAGCTATTAACCAGCCTCAAAGGCTGTGAATCTCACTAAAGATTAAATAATAATAATAATAATAATAATAATAATAATAATAATAATAATAATATACATCAATAAATTGCAGCAATAACACCAGCGGAACTGCAAAAAACTGCGCTACTTGGAACATCATACATCTTAAGTAGATACTTGGCCAATACCTCCGATGATACCTTAACAGTTCCTAGGTCCTTGGTTAGGACTCGAGCTACTGAGCTATTAACCAGCCTCAAAGGCTGTGAATCTCACTAAAGATTAAATAATAATAATAATAATAATAATAATAATAATAATAATAATATACATCAATAAATTGCAGCAATAACACCAGCGGAACTGCAAAAAACTGCGCTACTTGGAACATCATACATCTTAAGTAGATACTTGGCCAATACCTAGGATGCTGGCAGCCACCCGTATCAACCATCAGCGCCAGTAAATAATATTTGTGATACATTTTAAAATATTTAGTTGACTGAGTTTCATGTTTAATGAATAAAAGAGATAAATCAAAATAAGCCAATGTTATTTGTGATACATTTTTAAATGTTCAGTTGAGAGAGTTTCATGTTTAATGAATAAAACAACAAAAATAGATAGACCTATTAACCATTGGGGATCAGTGTTGACCATTTTGGGGACTCTGGATTAGGAGATAGATTATTAGCAAATAACAAAAGAGTGTCCGAGCATTAACATTTGAAAAAACCACAATTCAGGAATCCACTGAAACAATAAGAATGCATACAAATTCTAGAAGGCAAATTCTGCCTTTCAGACAGAAAACACATATTCTGTGATTTGTCAGCAGTTCACAACTTTTCCTGTTACTCAGAGGTACATAAAACAAAGAAAAAAGATTAAACTTTTTAAATAGGAGGATGTTCTCATTTGTTCATTCAAGAGACTTGCTTTTAAGGATATAAAAGACTTCCCTAATAGGTTCACAATCATAAAACAGTATTAAATGTCACAATAAACTACTTAGTAATTTTAGACACCAACCTAGCAAAAGAAAAATATAATCAAATTGAGCAATCAGAGTTACAGGAATGTAGAAGCTTGCTACTTCCCTCAAAGGCAGTTTTAAATAAAATAAAATAAAATAAAATAAAGCTTGCTCAAAGGAAAATAGAAGCAAATATATCTGCATTTTAAAGGAAGAAGGCTTTTTATTTTATATATTTTAAAATATTCTTTTCTGATGTGCAATTGAAAGGGGTTAAGGGGTAAAACACACAGTAAGTATTACTTCTAAACATTGTCATATTAAAGGAAGAATAAACAGCACTTGAATCATGGAGCAGATTTTAAACAATTCCCTTTAAAAGCTGGGTAAATAAAAGGCGTTTAGATTATAAAAACAGTATAAAAGTTCAGAATTAGATAAGATTGCCTGGGAGAGAGGATCTTGAGACACAGCTCATATTCTGACATTTCACTGGTTTGGTCTTTTGGTTAAGCCACCAGGCTAGAAACCAGTATTCAGTGATTTCTAGTTCCACTTTAGGCATGAATGAAGACTGGCTATTTTGGCTGACTTACTCTCTTTCACCTCACAGGGTTGTTGTTGTGGAGAAAATAGGAGGAGGAAGGACTATTAGGTATGTTCACCACATTGGGTTAATTATAAAAATTGTTAAGAGGATTTGTAAGAATAGACAGCCATTTGTCCGGAATGGTATAGAGTCTCCTGCTTGAGGAGGGGTTGAACTAGAAGTTCCAAGTTCCCTTCCAACTTTGTTATTCTGTATTTTTAAAAAACCTAATAGCTGCTCAGAGTCACTTTATAGACAGCATAATGGCTGCATAATAAGCAAGTAAGTAAGTAAGTAAGTAAGTAAGTAAGTAAGTAAGTAAGTAAGTAAGTAAGTAAGGTAAGTAATAGCACAATGTTAAGCACATGCATCTCAGAACAAAATCTGGTCACCATATCTTTCCTCTATTTACAGTTGCTCATATACTGAGCCGATATCATGTTTATTGATTCAAGAATCTTATCACAGTGGCTAACTGTTATGAGGTATAAGAAGCTGATTTCTGCTTTAGTCCTCAAAGTAGCCTCTACAGAAATGTTTATACCTCCAGGGGTATATAAAATCAACAATTCCTGATTGTTTACTATTTTAACTAGACTGTTCTCAAAATGGATAAAACTTCTGTTGTGCTTCAAAAAGGGCAGTAGACATATTTTGGAATCCTTGGTAATTTCTGAGCCGTTGCTTCCTTGCTTCATTACCCAACTAAGTAATATAATCAGTGTGGGGTTTGCTCTGTGTTTATATGCAATAGCTTGCCCTACCACTATTGGTGGAATGTGGTTTTCTCCTTAATTAGGGTATTGTTTTCTGTTTGATTGTTTGTCTGGGGCTAATCCCTGTTTATATGAGTGTTGGTTGCTGGAAACGGTATATTCTGGTCTTTTGCTTTCCTTCTTAGCTTTTTTATTGTCGCTTTTGAATGGCTGGCAAATGTAATTTATCTCTGGGTCTATTGATGACTGATTTTTTTGAATACCAAGTTTCCAGGAATTTCCTAGCATGTTTGATTTTAGCTTGGTCCAGGATGCTCACAATTTCCAAGTTGAAAAACAATGGTTGATTTTGTTCATATATTGTGAGATGTGCTTTGAGATCGAGAACCAGGGACTCTGCAGTTTAACCCTGAGCTACATATATTCTTTTATATGAGAAACAATATTCTAATTCTATGTGCCACACCATAGCCTGCATTTTTCTTCCAAATACCCATTCATAGATTTAACATATTGATTTTTTAAATGCAGATAGACTGTCATGAAGTTTTTATCTATTTAATATTTTTGAAAAAAAAAGTTTATCCTTCCTGGCTTCTCCAAATACCAGAATAATATAAAACTGGAGTTTTTGTTTTGATCTTAGTAAAAGGAGCCTAATTAGCAATCTAGGATGCCTGCAGTAAGAGTTGTTATTTTTTTAAAAAAGGTGACACAAGTATTAGAAATTCTTCTTTCCCATTTCTGAGCTTGATAGTTAATTGGGTTATCCAGCAATCTTTACAACTAAACAGTATAGTAGTATCCAGGAGTTTTAAGAAGAGATTTAAATTACTTGGCACCAATAGCACCCTCAGAAACAATCAGGATAATAGATGCCACCAATTTTCCTGTTATTGATTAAGTGTTTGGTTCCTATCCTTTGTTCAGACTATGCAACTAAAGCAGGATAGCAGTTTCTCCCCAATTTAGCAGTGTAGATAGTTACAAATTTTTATCCTGTAACTTTTGCTGTGGTCTAAGAGGCTTCCAAATCTTGGATCTCTTCTGAACAATATTAGTGAATGTAAAAATATTTTTTTTAGTCTTCATTTTTTAAAAAAACCTTATCAGTCTAGTTTGTACTTTCTGGACTATTACCGGTATATGGTATTATTTCTTATATAACCTTTTTTCATTTTTTTTAGTCGTTTTCAAGACCAACCATACAAATAAACACAGCTGAGAGTATATACTTGAAAATACTTATGAACATACATATTTCAGGAGAAAATGTGTGTGTGTTTGTGTTACATCAAAATATACATGTGTTATCTAGGCTGGCATAAAATACAACCAATGACATAAAGTGTTTAATTAAAATTAATGTATTGCTTTTTCTGTTTTTGGCTTTCTGATTAATGTTTTCCTCCTAGAATATGTTTCCATTCTTTTCTTTAGCCCTATAATATAATCAATTTGATTATTGGCCATGAGGTAAATACTTTCTGTAGGGAATGTATCATTAGCAATAGTATTCAATTCTATTCTGAGCAAGCAAAGAGGCTATTATTACATATGCAGATTCAGAAAAGCAAGACATAGAAAAGTTTCACATTTTATTTAATATTTTATAAAGTTAAAGGAAATGGGAGAAGGAAAAATCCAAGTCTAAACTGAAAATGATGTGGTCAGAATGATATAGTTTTGGAAATGGATGTCTTCAAAAAAATTGCAGTGAGGGATAGAAAAACAAGCATCATGAATTACCTAGCCCTATGGAGCTCAGCCAACATAATTTTGTGGCAGATACTATTAAGCCTTCCATAAAAATATGAATGAGTGGTCCCTCGACTGCATCTGTGATTAAGACAATATTAAACAGAATTCACTGACAAGCAGCTAGCTCTAAACAGCCATACCTGACCCAGCTGAGTATTCTACCAATATGTAGGACCTTGTTTTACAAGATTAATAAAATCCAGAGAGCTAAATGGATTTCATCTGTCTTCGCTAGATAAAAATGCAATTTAATGATAGAATTATTAAAAATTCCAAGTCCTCATTAGGTCTATGATGAAATATGTTCAGAAGGAATCATACTCAGAGAAAATTTAGAGTGAACGATGTATACTCTTTGCAAACGATGTTTGCAAAACTACAAATAGCATAGGAAAATATAAAGGATACCAAGAACAATATTTTAAGATTATTGTTTTCTTTACTCCTTTGAGACATAACTAGGAAACTCACCAATTATCTCCAAAATAAATTGCATACCACGATCAAACACAGAACACAAATTCTGGTCAATAAGCCAACTAAATAAGCCATAGTCATAAATCAACTTTTTTAGAACTCATGATTGTTTTAAATCAGAAAAGAATTTAAAAAACTAGTTTGTAATAGAACATGTTTAAATATTATCTTCTGTGCATAAAAGTATCCTTTCCCCCCAAATATGAACATTTTGCAAACAGAAAAATATTTGCTATTAATGAATGAATATCTATTATAGCCAAAGGTCAGATATCTGGCTTTGGCTATAATAGAGATTTCCTTCCTTCCTTCCTTCCTTCCTTCCTTCCTTCCTTCCTTCCTTCCTTCCTTCCTTCCTTCCTTCCTTCCTTCCCTCCCTCCCTCCCTCCCTCCCTCCGTCCAGCCCTCCTTCTATAAATAACAGGTATCAGTATCCTGCTAATGTTGGCAGATTTTGAAAAAAACTAATATTTGCATGTAGTTACTCCCTGGTTGTGAGACTACTATAAAATCCCATGGCACCAGATTAGATTGGGTATTTGGAAAAACGACCCAGTCATGAAGGGCAACTATTTCCATATGGTTGCCAAGAAATCTTGGACATGTCACCAGGAATTAAGCTCAGTTTGAGAGAGATCTCACCTTACCTCATGTTCTTTAAGCACATTTGGGTTAAAACATTGCATCACAAGATTTCAAGAAGCTCTAACTAAGATTTTTGTACAAATCCACTCTGACCTTTGAGAAAGAGTGAATGAGCATGAGGTAATACTGTACATGTATAAGATCAGAGTTCTGATGTTGGAAGAGTTCCATAAAGCTGAAGAATGTTATGGATAGGTTCATAATTGGCACACAATGCAAGTACTGTCATTATAATATTTCATAACAAATAATGTTATGCTGCTGATAACTAAGCTAGAAAATCTGCATTTCCCCGTGATACATAATTTAAATGATATGTTTCTCCCAAATGGATGATATGTCTTTTGGGAGGGCTATTAATTTAGAACATCTTTCTATTTATAATCAATCAACAAAATGGCTTAACATATTTTTAACACATTTTTAATTTTTTAATTGGTTTGTTATCTTAAATTGGGGCCAAATTAATATATATCCTTTTAATTGTTTTTTAATGTTTGTATTGTATGTTTTTATCTGGCTGTACACCGCCCTGAGTCCCTCAAGAGAAGGTGTGGTATATAAATTTGAAATAAAATAAAAATAAAATAAAAAAATAAAATGAATTACACACATACAGTATATATTGCCACAACATCAGTTTTGTGAGTTTTGAATGTGGACTTACTAAATAATGATTTTCTTTTTTTTTTCTTTTTCTTTTTTAATGCAGTGTAATATTATTCCAGCTCTCATATTTGGCTAGCTTTATTCTAGCTAGAAAAAAGGCATTTTTGAAAGGTATTCAACAGAAACTTTGAAAACTTCATATTCTTATGATCTAATTACACACTAACATATTCTGTCCACTGTTGAAATATATATGTCATAACATC
This sequence comes from Pantherophis guttatus, assembly GCF_059756535.1. Lineage (NCBI taxonomy): Eukaryota > Metazoa > Chordata > Lepidosauria > Squamata > Colubridae > Pantherophis > Pantherophis guttatus. Next base: position 40,273,395 of record NC_142070.1, read on the forward strand.
TAATTTATGGCAAATGTTGAATTTCATCTGTCATACACAGTCTGTGAATATCAAGAGACAGGCAGATACACACAAACAGAGTGCAATTACATATACTGTAACTAAATAAGCATATATATATTTATCAATCTAGCTATGCATTCAGAACAGAAATAAAGGTTTCTGAGATTTATACGTTAATACTGAAATGTTGCTTATGTTGCTGGCTAAATTCACCAGTGTTGACTCATAAATGTATCTCTGATTGACAATAGTTTAAATAGAAGATGACACCTGATTGCATTCCATATTTTTCATGACATAAGGAACCAAAGAGATAAGACAACATTATACAAAGACATCTGATTAAAAAAACCACCGAGGAATTGGAAATATTTGTTTGTAATGCTAATTGTGGCAGCTATTGTTGGGATATTAAAGGCAAGTACAAAGTAACCACTGTTTGGTTTCTTTAGCTGCATGGATTTGATTTCTGTTCTCAATAAATTATATTTTTCAGTATTATCAGAAGAAAATTGGGATACCTGTGTGTAAGATGCCTAAAGAAGAAATCTGGATTTCTCTCTCTCTCTCTCTCCCTGTGTGTCTGGAGCCAATGAATTAAATGCCTGTCTATATTATAATAGTTCAGGTATTGTTGAGTTGTGCCATTGTGCTTGAATAGAAATCTTTGACTGGTTCTTTTGCATTCCCAATGGAGTTAAAGTCAGAGGGGTGAGCATAAGATAAAAAGAAAAGCTGCAAAAATGGCAGTACTTTTCTATACCTTTTGGAAAAAAAGGCTTTTAAACAAAGAAGCTGTCACTTATTATCACCAATTTAGCTTTGTGTGCTATGCATTAATTTTATTGCCTAAAAATAATGCAAAAAAAAAATTGAGCTATGATGGGGAAATATTTTTAGTTTAATTTTCCTTTTCCAGAATTTTCTTGTTATAGCTTTTTCATTGTCCAATGCATCACTTTCCATTCTGATTTAGAACATACTTTTTTATCTTTCATTCTTGGAATTTGCCTGAACATATTATATAAGAACATACGGGCAAAAATGATCAAGCTTTATTTCACTTACCGTATTCTTCTTTCCCTTTAATAAAGCAGTAATTTAATCCCCACTTGGATATACAGTAGACTCAAGGGGACACATTCCACATTCAAATATATTCTACATTTTCCAAAGAAGTCTAATTATATGGAGACTCATTTAAATACCCATAAAATCAAATAAATTCTATTGAGGTCATTTATGTAACTATAAACATTTGATTGTGTCAAGCAGCACATCAAAGCTCTCGTATTTGCATTTTCTAAATACACTCAAGTGACCTCATTACTGAAGATTTACTTAAAGATTATGCTTCATTAGTGCCCCTTAAGGAAAAAAAATGTCTGAACATTTTATTTGCACATGGGCAGAATTAAGAGGAAACATCAAATTATCTGTGAACACAAAATATTGCCCATCATCATCTATTAAAGACCTAATCCAGTGATGTCAGCATACAGTAGCCCATTTCATATGCCCCATTATCTTTGAAGACACTTAATGATTATTTCAGCATCTGCCACTGGATTCTAAATAAGATTACAATCAAATAATGGTACACCTTTCTCTTTCTTTCTCTCTGTTACACACAAATATATAATTTGTGCAACTGAGGTATAGGCATATAGGTATGCAGAGAAACCAAACAATCTAAAAGTCTTACATGCTTGCATAATTGTTTATCAATAAATACATTGCTAAGGAAGCAATGTTAAAAATTGTCCAATGATTTTCTTGCTATATCTCTTGTCATTTTATATAGAAATTATATTCAACAGAGAAATTTCATTAAGCAAACTTTTCAGTGCATTAAGAAGGATGGACATTCTTGTCAAGAAACTAACTTTTCCTGAATAATAAATATCCTGTAAAAACTGTACCCAATTAATTCCAAGGAGCTAGAGAATCAGTGCTTATTGTAGATTTTCTGGCAGAGAAAATTTTAAAATAGCACTTGACAACTTCAGTACAACTATGCATATTAAAATTCTCTACACTTCATTGATTCTAAACATTTTCACATCACTCCTTGATTAATGGTTAGCAATGATATGCTACAAAGAACTGAAGAAGTGACAGGATATAGAGAAAGAATTCACACATCAAGTTTTCTAAAAATGTACCTTTGATTACTTTACCCTTGTCTTGTTTATTTCAGTTATTAGGTGTCATAGCCTAATTTAAATGATTAAACAATTATATATTAAACAATAATATGATAGGTTGAGTTTGCTTTTTTTCTGACTGAACTTTTCAATCTCTTTCTGATTTGGTTTAATACAACTCTGAATAAAGCCAGGTATTGGCAATTTCAGTGTAAGAACTGCCCTTGGCTAAATTTAAGCTTCTTGGCACAGATGTTTTAGTTACAGATATCTTTTCCTTCACTTGGCCAGTTGCCTGTGGTAGAAAGACAAAATGTGTGTATGTGTGAGTGAAAAGATCACAAAGAGAAAGTAGCTAACAGAAAGAGAGGAAAAGGATGTTTCAGAAAGTGAATATATTTCGCTTCTGGTCACATTGTCTTCTTGCTTCAAACCATCTAAAACAGGGGTGCCCAAATTTCTTCAATTCACAGATCCCTTCATGAAATTTCCAATTGTTCATCAATTCCCAACATTTATTATATGAAAAGAATTTAATACATATTTTATTTATTAAATTATTAAATTACATAAAATATTTCTTGAACAAGAAATACTATGGATGATAATAACACTGCAATGGAGTTTGGACTAGACAAAGGTGCCACCCTAACCATCAACAGGGGACAAATAGTGAAAACTGAAGGAATTCCAAAATGCCCTATGGAAATAAAATCAAGAGTCTGGATGAAGAAGACTACTACAAATACCTGGGCATTCTTCAAACTGACAACATTAAGCACACTGAAGTCAAGAAGAAGGTTAGAATTAAAAGTGAAGAAGATTGTAAAATCCAAATTCAGTGAAGGCAATACTGTCAAGGCAATTAACACTTGGGCAATTTCAGTCATTAGATACACAGCTGGAATAATGGACTATTAAGAAGAATTAAAGGGTCTGATAGGAACTAAGGAAAAACTATTAGATCTGATAGAAAAGCCAGAAAAAGAAGAACTAAAAGATCAGATACGAAAACTAGAAAAATAATGACAGTGAATCATGCCCTTGAGCCATGCAGCAATGTTGACAGACTCTATGTAAAAAGGAAAAAAATAAGTGGTTGTGGACTATTGCAAGTGTACCAGGCAACTGAAGAAGAAAAAATGGGTATTGGATGAATATTGAAGAACAGTGAAGAAGACACACTGAAGCTCCTATACCACAAATGCTTATTGAGTCCTGGAGAGACCAAACTGGCCTATAAGAAACGTCAAATGAAGAAAATATGAGAGACATGGCAAAGTAAAGTATCAAATGGTCTATAGATTAAAAAAAAGCAGGTAAAGAAGATGATCATAAAAACTGGCAATGAACATCAAAATGGAAGAATGATACAAAGGGGCTAATTTTAGGTGCATAAGACTAAATCTTAAGAACAAAAGCATTCAGAACTGAGAACAAAGCAACACATCCTGCCACTGCAAAAAAGTTGAAGAAACAATGAACCATCTAGTTAGCTGCTGCAAGAAGATTGTGCAATGACTACAAACAATGGCATGACAAAGTAGCAAAAATGGTGCATTGGAAGATCTGAAAGAAATACTATTTGCCTGCAAGCAAGAACTGGTGGGGCCACAAAATAGCAAAAGTCATAGAAAACGAAAAAGCTAAAGTGCTCTGGAAAGTACCAATAGTAATAGGTACCATGGGTACAAGGCCCAAACATATGGAGCACCACTTGAATACTATCAGCATTAACAAAAATCACCACCAGTCAATTGCGAAAGGCAGCTTACTTGGAACAGGTAACACTTTGCGACATACCTTTAACACCAGCAAACAATATCTGCCTATCCCAGGTGCTTAGGAAGGACTCAAGAGGTTGATAAAAATGCCAAATCCAGTCTAAACATCTAGCTGACTGTGTGAACAACCATAGCTATGTGTGTACGCTGGGATGGCATAGATTAGGGGTATCAAACTCAATTCCATTAAGAGCCGGCTCAGGATTGTGTTTGACCTTGAGGGACCAGGGAGGCCATGGCCAGGGTGGGTGTGGCCAGCTCAATGTTACTTGTATTGGGGATGCCTCAAGCACTCTGCCAGAGAAAACAGGATCCTGAACTCTGTTTTCAGCTGCAACGGCCTCCTGCCACTGTTTTTGCTGGCAGAGGCCCCACAGGCCAGTCATTCACTGTTTCCAGGTTGGCCCCATGGGCCAGAACTAAGTACCCCATAGGCCGGATCCATATGGAGTTTGCATAGATTGTATGTGAATGGGGTTGGAGATGAGGGAGAGCTCCTGGCACTGATAATTAATGCTGAAATGCCACTGGAACTTGTTTCCCCACTTTCTTCTGATTAGGTGATTCGGCTGAGACCCACAAGCCAGTATATACATGGCCATGAACAGGGAATAGGGAAAGGCTTGGAAGTGATGGGAGTAGGCTATAAAATTCCAATAGTGATGGGTAGAGAAAAATACAGTGACAGTTGATAAATGGGCAGCACACAGGGAACGAGCCACAGATATGCTTCTATGACATATTCTAGTTACCCAGACTCAACTGCAGGCCCTGATTGGCACAACTATGTGTTAATTTTCTTTTTTAATCACACAGTAAAACATACTGTGAATGTTCTAAACACTTTCCAACTGTAAAGGATGTACACGACCAGATTGTGTCAGGATATAATTGCAACAAACAAACCAACAAGTAACTCTGCATAATCTGTAGAAAGTGTGAGTGATAAAAAAAGTTGTGAATTGAAATCCAAGTCATCTAGCAGATATTAAGGCACAGAGCCTGTGACTACAAGGATATATACCCTGGGAAGAAATGAACTGCAATCCATAGAGATGGTTTACTCTTGATCGGTTTGTCCATATTATATATTCATCTTTTAAAACTGATGATTGATAAAATGATTTTCCTGCTAAACTTTTGTATATTCAGATTGTTCAAATTTTCATCACTAAAATTAGCACCTATTTTGTTCATAAAGGAAGAATACTAATAAACTTGCTATTGTATAAATAATGATCCTTACTAGGATCCTAGTATTACACTGGTATTAACATTTATACCTACTTTTGTTTATATAAGCACTCTCATTTTCCTACAACAATATAATTAAATATAAAACAAGCTTAACAACAAAACTATCCTATGTTCCAAATATATCAACTTTCTGTGACTACAAAATGTTGCTTTGGAATCAGTCTCTTCCTAATGTTGAGTTATGTATGCATCTCATCTGCTGTTGGGTTACAAGCTTAAAAAAAGAGAAAACACTTTTTTGGGGGAATACTGGTTACAGAAGTCAACTATGTGTTTCTGTACTTCAACATCTGTGTTATAAGAACTGTAAAATTAAAGAAATGAATACCTTTAGAAGACTACAAGCTAACTGATCTTGTTCTCTGTGCTTTTCAGAACTGATATTCAATGATATTTGTGAACTAGATGTATATGAAATTGTAAACTAGGAAAAAAAGGCTGTATTTCACCATTGGAAAGAAGAAAGAAGCCACATTTTGAAATGAAAGTTTATAAATTGGATTGGATCCATATTGTTCATTTTTTTTTCTTTATCACTCTATCAAACATGTTTGAAACATGGGAACAAATGCATCAACACTCATATGAGAAATGTAAAGCAACTTTCCCCGAATCATGATTTCCAGTGTGCTGACTATAAGTCTAATTTTGTCTGAACGATTGACTGAAGATGATAGTATAGTCAAAAGAATTGGCAGTCACATGAACATTAAGCTTCATGGTTGATTAGTTTGTAAACTTGTTTTAAAAAACATCTTGTTGGAGATACTAGCCTGTATAACAGTTTACTCTTTTGAACTAAAATCTTTCATTTTTTAAATGGTAATTGTAGCAAAACAGATGTTGGAACCTACCTTTCGGGAATGGATTTCTTTCACGTACAATGGAAGTAGAAATTCAGATATCCCTTCAAGTCGAATTCCTTTTTTGGTGACTCTGAGATTTCCCATTCCATCCTGGAAATGATAATACACAAATGTGTCTATTCATGGCTTATTTGGGAAGCTAGTCACTATAAACAATGCACTATTTTCTCCCATTAAATTTTAAGTCTAGAAGGCTACTTTTAAAAATAGTGTATATATTTAGGAGAAATAAAAACTGCTGTTTGATAACACAAGATGCATATTGCACAGTATTTATTGTTTGGTCCATTGAGCATAATTAAAAATCATTCAGCAGATACATTTGGGGGTATAATTTAAAGAACTCATGTTGCTATGCTTTATCTATGCTTTAGAAGTAACTTGTATCAATCTATATGTATTAGCCATCTTCAGCTTCAAAGTCAGTATTGAAAACTATATAAAAGGAAGGAGAAGATGGGCCATATGTAAAACTCACCAGGCCTTCATACAACCTCTCAGATGGATTCCCCATTGATGCTGGGCCATCTTTCACCCTAGTAATGATTTGGAGGAAGGTAAAAAATCAGGGGATGAGACCCTGCCTTCTAGTTTACTATGAAGTATATATTTCTCTGTACTCAGGGGACTTGTCCTCCTTCCATTTCAGATATGGATGGAACACTTTTATTACTTCCTATCCGAAGAACAGCATTTTTTTCTCTGGCCAAACTCCTCCTTATCCTGTTTTTCAAATATCTAACTGAGAAAAGGAAGAAGAGGAAGTTGCTACTACTTGCACTGTTGTTGCTAAAGGGCAGATTGAGCAGGAACACAGAAAGAGATAGCATAACATAGGGACAATGGCTCTTCCATCTTTTGCTTCCTCTTCCCTTGTATGCTCCTCTTCTACTATAACTCCTGTTGGGATCCACATCTTCATAGTAACAAGTTGGACAAAGGGGGATCCAAAAATGGTGTCCAAAGGAGACATCTTCACAGCCTGTATTCTGTTACCAAGGAAATATAGCAAGACTATATAGGCAAGCACATATGACATCTGCTTTTTAATTAGAATGATGAAAAACAGTATAGTAAATCTTATGCAGAATTGGACAGGACTAGAGGAATTAAATTCAAAAACTGAGAAGAGGTGAAATTCAGATTTCTTTCCCTCTGCCACTGAAGTTGTTGAGAATTCTCTCTTTTCTGTATAAAATTTCAAGATATTTCTTCTACATTCTTTGTCTTATAACTGGATAAAACGTTAATAGAATATTGACATTTATACATATTGCATGATTGCTGTACAAACTGCAAGTCACTTTCATGAACAGCACAATAAAATTCAAAACCAGATTCAATGTCCTCCTTCAAAACAGTAGAAGCATGGGCCCTTCTTACTTCTTTCCATCAGAAACATCAATCAACTTTATCAATCAACATCAATCAACCAATGTTATTCTGGCTTCTGCCTAATAACAACCATTTGTTAATGTGATTCATATTTATAATAACAAAACAAGAGATATATAGGTTTAATGCAAATACAACAATGAGAGAGAGAGAAGATCCCTGATTTCTATGTCCCCAGGCTTTCTGTTTCATTGTGTGGCTTCATAAGCCCTGTCAGGCTGCCAGACAGGTTGGCATTTGCCACACAATTATGTTTTTCATCTGTGAATGGAAGTGGGCCTAAGATTTACGTGGAACACCTCAGATTTTTTTTTTAAGCAAAAGGTTCTATAAGGGTATTGCAAATGTTGCTGTAGAAGAGAACGTACAGAAAGACATATGTTTCTGTCTCACTTGTCTGACATGGCAGAGTATTTCACTGAGAACAGTGTGCTTATATCTGTTCCAGGAATCTTTGAATAAAGGATATTAAAACATGCCACACTTTGTGGTACTGTGAATTCTCACAGTTCACCTTGTAAACAGAAGAGTTGAGTTCAACCCTTGCCCATATATTGTGCAAGCTAAGGAACATGCAACCAAATCCAACTTTTACATTTGCAGGGCTCAATTTTAGTATTTTGGGTTAGTTGACAAAAAAAATCTTTGTTTTAATGTCACCTTGCTTGTTGCAACCCATTTTCACCACCATCTGAGGAGAAAACAACTCTGATGCATGGAAGGGAATGACCAATGTTGAAGGTTTTCTCTTTCTTTTAAAGAGACAGATATTTTCTTGTACATGTTCAATATTAACAATAAAAATTGTTAAATTTTTATAATTTTGAAATTGCTCATAAGTAATGTCACTGCATGATCAAATGTGATGAGGAGGTAGAGGAGGCTGCCATTCAGATGCATCTTTATAACAATAAACAGTATATGGAAAAATTACTTTTGATCAGCTCCTCTTTATATTCTTAGAGACTCTGTCAGGGTCCATGGTTATATGTATGTATCATTCTCTGCAAAACTTCAACATAAATGCTATTGTTAATCAGGATAGTTATAATAAAATAATTGTGTTATTCATTTGTGTTTGTGTGTCTTGTTGGGTATATTTACAACCAGCAAATATCTATAACCCCCAATTCTTTCTTAAGCTGGTGGTTATGCACAAGCTCACCCAGAAGGGAAGTCAGTAGGATACACGCAATCTTCAACTCATGATCTATGATATAGCGATAATTCAAAATTATGATGGATCCCCCCATAAGGTACTTCTGATCCAATTCTGAAGTCTCAATGGCCATCCCTCCCCCATGGTTACATTTTAGGTACGTGGCAACCATCCTGCATTTATGGTTATTTGCAGGATCCTGTGGTCACAACAAAAATTTCTCATAGAAAACAACGAGTATTGTTAATGACCACAGATTCCCTTAACAACCATGGTGATTCACGTAATGACTACTACAAAAAAGATCATAAAATCGGATCAGTCACTTTATGACCATCATAACTTATGATCATAACATGCAGGCTACATTAAAGTCATAGGTCAAGGACTATCTGTGTATTTCTTAAATTAATTCATACTATTGTCTTTAGAATTTTCTTTTAAATTTCTGTCTTGTTTAAAATTAACAAATTCTTTTATGGTCTCTTAGCTAACTACACACAAAAAAAATCCAAACTCTGCTTAATTTTGAAGTCTATAAAGATTAAGCCAGGTGATGACAGATGAGAGAATTTAGCTATTCTTACCTGATCAACAAAAAGCTACAGTGATTCAACAGAATTTCTTTTTGTGTTAAGTCACACAAAAAAATTCAATAGAAATGCAAATACAAATTCTATAAATTGTAGTGATAAAAAAATGATGACTTTTATTATTGATCTACTGATTAAGTCAAGCAAGAGACATTGAAAACCTGAACAGCTTCCTCCAAAAATGGAATAGAATACTCCAAGCATGGGCTTCCAGAATGGGAGCACAGAAAGGGCAAGCAATATTGGTCCTGGCAGCTGGGGTCATTCCACAGATGATCAGGGAAAGCATAACCAGTAAACAAAATATCCGTTATTGAAGTCAGACAGCACAAGCCAACACAATGTTTCCTGAAACAAATATAAGATGACACTTTCTTCCACATCACATATTAAAGCGAACTGAATCTTATTTAGTATTGACTGCAAGACAGCATCTTCTGCAGCATCAGAGTGCTGCAAAATAGGTTTAGGACTCATGGTAGGCAGGGGTGAAATGTAAAATTTGTTACTACCAGTTCTGTGGGCGTGGCTTGGTGTGGGGAGGTAATGTGACTGGGGTGGGCATGGCCAACTTTTTTTTTTTAACTTTTCAAAGCATTTTTTCTAATGCTTTGAAAAGCATTAGATCGTCAGAGAGGCTTTTTAAAAAATACATCTCTGCCAATCAGGCAACTCAGCTGGGATCGTCAGAGACTTTTCAAACCATTTTTTTTACCACCTCTTCGGCCAAGAGGTTGCAGAAAAAAATGCTTTGAAAAGCCTCTGACAATCCCAGCTGAACCGTGTGATCATCAGAGGCTTTTTTTTTTTAACTTTTAAAAGCATTTTTTCGTCGGAAGAGGTTGTAGAAAAAATGCTTTTAAAAATAAATTTAAAAAAAAGCCTCTGATGATTGTGCGGCTCAGCTGGGCATGGTGGGAGGGGGGACACAGGGATTTTTGCTACCGGTTCTCCGAACCACCCGCCGCCATCGCTACCGGATCGGGCGATCCAGTCCGAACTGGAAGCATTTCACCCCTGATGGTAGGCTATATCATTTCAGTTTCAAGTCTGGTTTAGAAAGTCTGTTATTTAGCTAGGTATTTTAGATAGTCTTTATCGAGACTTAAATTGTTTAGTACATCATCCATTTCAGACATTAAGATTTATGCGAAAACTTTTTTCTCTCTCATTAAAAAAAATAAAATATGGCCTAGGGCAGAGGTCTTCAAACTTGGCAGCTTTAAGACTTGTGGACTTCGACTCCCAGAATTCTCCCGCCAGCATAACTATAACTACAAAGTCCACAAGTCTTAAAGCTGCCACGTTTGAAGACCTCTGGCCTAGGGAAAGCACAGAATGAAAAATGATTAGGTTTGTGAGGATTCAATCACATTACTTCTGCTAATACCAAAGAACCTTTAAAGCTTTTGGACTGAAAAAAATGTGAACATCGACAAACATTTCTAAGGATTTGCTAAAAGGATTTAATATAACAGAGATCACATGCAAAACAAAGAGCAGAAAAAGCAAATAAGATTCTGGCATAGGATAGATTGGAAGAGAACCAGTTTAATTCTGGGATTATCTCTTCCAGCAACAAGGAAATAGAAAGTCCTAAGAATATTCCTTTTCTTTTATTCAATAAAGGAAACTGAATAAAGTAGCATTTTATGTTTACCACTATGCAGAGCAGAGAGACAAGCTAAATGAACACACAAGAGCAAACTCTTATCTCATGTGGATAACTAAATGATCTTGAGAAGATCATGAGAACAAGTAAGACGTGAAAAGAATAGCTTTCTGATGTTCATACAACTTATATTCAGGCATATTTCACAAAAATCATATGGGTAAAGCTAAAGCGTACATGTCTTGCTTGTCATTTAAAACATTTTCACTATTCCAGTAGTGAAATGGCAGCTGTGGTTAGGAGGGCCTCTGTATAGCTTCATCCTGTGCACTAGTTATATGCCCTTTCCTAGCTCAACAGGCCCTACTTGCAGTCACTCATGCCCTTGCCACTCCAGATTGGACTACTGCAATATGCTGTACATGGCGCTGCCCTTGAAGAGTGTCTGGAAGCTTCAGCTTCAGCCGATACAGAATGCAGAGGCACAGGCAGTTATGTCTACAGCTAGAATAGTACACATTATACCTCCCCTCTGTGAACTGCCCTGGTGGCCAGTTTGTTTTTCTGTCCAATTCAAGATGCTAATTTTAACCTTTAAAACCTTTCATGGCGTGGGACCAGGTTATCTGAGCAACTGCTTTTCTCCACTTATATCAGCCTGCTTCATCATATCTTGCAGAGAAGAGGGATCTTCATTCAGTTGGTCCCAGGAGATGTGCCTTCCCTGCTGTAGCACCTACCTTATCCTTCCTCCCTAAAATCGATTGGTCCTATCCCTTTTGATATTCCAAAATGCCCTCAAGATCTGGTTGTGTGACCAGACCTGGGGATCTCATAAAACCAGATACTTGACTAGATGGCTCCATTGTTGGGGAGGCATTTCTGTCTCCCTTTCTCCCTCTCCCTCCCTCTTTCTTTGTCTCTCTTACACACACACACACCTTCCACTCAGCATTTTCCTGTGACTCTTGGCAAGGTTTTTCAAAAGTGGTCTATGATTGCCTGCTTCCTAGACCATGTTAGTAAAAACATGAAATACAAAATATCAAAAAGTTTATGGCAATTCATTATATCTGAAACCAGTATATTAAAATGCCATATTCTAGAAAAAAAGATTCATACATTCATTCATACATGAAGAGCATAAACTATGACATGTTATAAAAAAGTAAAGGTTCCCCTCGCACATATGTGTTAGTCGTTTCCAACTCTAGGAGGTGGTGTTCATCTCCGTTTCAAAGCTGAAGAGCCAGTACTGTCCGAAGACATCTCTGTGGTCATGTGGCCAGCATGACTAAACACCAAAGGTGCACCGAACGCTGTTACCTTCCCACCAAAGGTGGTCCCTATTTTTCTACTTGCATTTTTTACATGCTTTCGAACTGCTAAGTTGGCAGAAGCTGGGACAAGTAACGGGAACTCACACCATTACGTGGCACTAGGGATTTGAACCGCTGAACTGCCAACCTTTCAATCGACAAGCTCAGCGTCTTAGAGCTTGGGTATATAGTTTCTTTATCAGTGATTGCATATCGAAATGATTGTTTAAAACAGATTTTGAATTAAAGATGATTTTATTAGTCTGTTCCCAGTCCATGCACATTTTCTTCAAATAATCCATTAGTTCTATTTTGTACATCAGTTTCAACTTATTTATCAGTGTATCAGTTTCTTTTTGAGAACATTTTTGCTCTCTTTCTGCATTTTGCTGAGGAACGTGAGCCTACAAATACATCTTAGGACGCATGCATTAGTCTCAGAACTGCAAACGAAGGTGTTCCCTTTAGAAAAGCAGAGTCAGTGGAATCTTTGCGCATCTGTTATTTGAACTACATAGTAGACCTGTCGTCTACTTAAATAATGCCTCCAGTTGTGAGTTTGTAGTAATTCAAATATTGCTGATTGTTTCACAATGTACACATCAGCCTTCATTTACCGTGTAGTCTACAATGGTGCAGAAAGGAAAGGAGAATAACAAAGATTATCAGTTATTGTCAGTTCAATGCAATATTGAAACATTGCAAATTTTCCTTTAATCCCTAACCATGCATGCCAATCTTAGATGTTTATTCTCTCTCTGTCTCTCTCACTCTGTCTCTCTGTCTCTCTCTCTCTCTCTCTCTCTCTCAGTCTCTCCCTCCCTGTCTCTTTCTCTTGTAAAGATCAATATTGGAATGCACTATGAAAACTCTGTTTAAAATATCTTGGTCTGAAATTTACAGGACTGGCAGAACAATATTAGCCAGTTTGTGCTTATCGAAGATGTTCTTCTATATGACATCTCAAACTTGTGGAACCTTATACAACTGAAACTACTTATCATCACCCACATGAATGGGGACCCAGATATCTATGAAACCTTCTGCTCTAGGGAAAGTGAAATCTGATATGAGCCTGCAAAGGGAACCAACTACCAGTCCTAATGCAAAAGATCCAGTAACAGATGGGTTGTTTTCTCTGCTATGCCTCTCCTTCTCCATCCCCTGGAAGCAAGGTTTGTCCCTTTTGAAGACAGTTACCACCAGGTTCTTGAGCAGGACTTTTAGGATGGTAGAGTAAGAACTGCTAGAAATTAGGGTGGATTTATGTTCCTTGATATTTTAAACTAATAAGATGTTCTTATATGGTGCTTAGAGTCACGAGACTGAAATAGTATATAACAAACTAACAAAATCAACAAATCAATCAAACAACTAAGAATGATGAATTATTTGTATATCAGCAGCAGCCAAGAGAGTTATTACAGAACTGTGGAAAGGCAAATTGACACTTGATGTGCAGCAATGGATTGTTGATGAGTGTTCATTCTCTTTTGTGCGAACAGATTTTCTGGCAAGGAAGAAGATTTGTAAGCGATCCAGTGAAATGTTGTCAAGTTGTTTTGTATCCAAATATATAGCTTAATGCAATCTCTTTATTTTTTTAAAAAAACCTTAAATATATTAGATATACTTGTTATCATGCAAATAATTAATATTATTTGATATTAATTTTTGAAATGTGCAGGAAAAGGAACATGTTTTGGTTAAGGAAAGAATTTTTACTTTCCTAAGGTGGGGAGGGATGAGGTTTTCCAAGGGCAAAAATCAGTAGTTCAAAAACATTCAAAGATAGACCCATCACTTATTAAAAAGTAGATTTTATAATAGAATAGGGTTTTTTCATAAGCAAATATTTTAGTTTATATATATATATATATATATATATATATATATATATATATATATTCTTAAGTTTTCGCGGGTGTGTATATGCAAAAAATTAAACATGAAGTGGAAAAACACCTGAGATTTTAATTTTTTGCATATATATATATATATATATATATATATATATATATATATATATATATATATATGGAAGTTTTCACGGGTATATATGTGTGTGCAGTTAATATCTCGGGTTTCTTCCCGTGTAATTGTAAACATATCCCTAAAAGGGTAGTAGCGACGTTTCAACGAAATCACATTCGTCATCTTCTGGCTGAAGTTCTCGGTTTGGTGCTTATGGGCAAACTTCTATGAAAAAAGGCAAAGATGTATTCTGATTGGTCAACAGTGTTGTTGTATTCTGATTGGCTGATGACGTATATATATAAAAATCTTGAAGAGTTTTAAAGGCAAAATTTCTGGGGACTTTTCAAAGAGTGAGATATAACAGATTCAAAACAAAAGCAAAAAAAAATCTTACTTCCATCTGTTAAATGCATGCAGATGGTTTAATTGGGAATGATATGATGAGGTGCTGTTTGATGAGCCAGAGAACAGAACTTATCACTCTTTCAAAACATTGCAATAATTTAGTAAAATATTATTTTTATGATGAGTATTATCCAGCCAAAATTGAGCTGGATAATCTGATTATATGTATATGTGCATAACAAAAGCAGAATGGCTATGCTTCCTCTCAGAAAACTGGCCTGGAAAAGCAAATTGCATGCTGAAGATAGGAACAGACAAGACAATTGGCTCATCAGACTGTTTAGATGAATGTAATGATTTTAATCCTGCTGCGTCTGAAGGAAAAACTTGGGAACCATGTGCATTTAAATTTGATTATATTGTGATGCAATTTGCAACTCAAAATGTGTGCATAAAATGTACAGAAGCCATACATGTTAGAGAAAAGCACAGGCAAACTATGTCGTATGGAAAAAAAATATTTTCATATAAATATTTTATGTATAGCATTCATACTTACATAAATAGCTCAGCTAGACAGAATTTATTTAGTGAAATGAGAAGTTCAGCAGAATCAAAATCAACAAAATTTGACCTCTAATGGTCAAAAATGTTTGAAATATAACTGTTGATATTAAACACAGAAACAAACTGAAACACTTCTCTGTAGGAAAATATGCAATTCTACTTTTTATTACACATATATGGATGCAATGCCAATTCTACTTTCATGTCTTATTTTAGTGGAACTAAGTTACATTTGTATTTAGTTCCACCTCATTCAGATCGATAGAATGTTGAAAGTACAGTGACTGGTGTGATAAATATGGCCAAATTGTCAAATAATTCATTCTTTCACAACGTTCTCTGCTTATCTAATAATACATCAGAGCTTTAGGTAAATGAGGAAAAGGCCTTCCAGTAGCTGTACTGGAATATTGCAAAATGCTACTTAATTTAGTGACACATTAAATTGATTAAACTTCACTTGAGAAGTAAAAAATTTGCATTTGTCAAATGTGATATAAAAGTTCCCCTAACTATGAACTAATCTGTTAAAATAATCATTTTCTTTTGACTTTATTAAGATTATTCCTTTGTTACTAATGTTTGTCTTGAAAGTTGATGACACTAACACTTTTTCACAAAATGTAGGCAATTAATTACATCAAGAAAATGGCATTAATCATGACTATTAAATAACATTTACACTTGATCACACAGAAAAACAAATGAATTATAGGTATCGGACAGATATAGTAAAAAAGGACAAATAAAGGTAGAATAAATGCATAATTGTGAAATACTATTGAAATTGTGAGTTTTTATTTAATACCAAAATCTTTTAACATGACCCTGAACACAATACCCTGTTGTAACTCAGATTGAGATTTTTAGGAGGGGACTCATCATTTTCTTAAAATAAAAATCTGAATTATTTATTTGAAAATAGTATGTCATATAATAGATTAAATTGTGCATTATCTTTCTTTTGATCTTTAAAAATGCAGCATTGTATGCATACACATGTGTATGTGTGTGTGAGTGAGTGGTGGAATTTAAATTTTTTTACTACCGGTTCTGTGGCCATGACTTGGTGGGCATGGTGTGGCTTGGTGGCCATGGCTTGGTGGGCATGGCAGGGGAAGGATACTGCAAAATCCCCATTTCCTCCCCACACCTGGGGTAAGGATATTGCAAAATCTCCATTCCCACCCCACTCTGGGGCCAGCCAGAGGTGGTATTTGCCGGTTCTCCGAACTACTCAAAATTTCTCCAGAACCTGCTGAATAGCACCCCTGGTGTGTGTGTAATTTTTCATTCTTTGAAATGGGGAAAGCCTTTGAAATTCTACCGATTCTTTCTTTCTATTGCTATATGAGCAATGAGAATACAACTGCCTGATATGGTATCATCTAGTGGAGATAGTATATGGGAGAACAGGACAGAATAATCCTGAGGAATAGCAGGAAGAGCCACAACCAAGACAACAATCAGATAAAAGAAATCTGAGTCCAGGGCAGAAATATAATTTGAGAAAGCCTCTTAGACATAACACTCCCTGAAGATAAAGAGAGGAAGGGGGGAAGAGTGTACAGATTCTCTTACTATAATAATATTATAGTAAAAGTAGTATTACCTTGCATGTCTTTCTTTTCCAGATTGTTCTACTTTGGATGGCCCACAACTCCTGAAATATGGAAAAATGTCTCCACCACCACCAAATCCCAAATCCCAACCAATGCAATTTTTAAGTAGCATACGTTTCCAAATTTCATTTTAGAGACACACCAACACCCAAGGTTCTCCCCTCTCAATACGTATTACTTGTATCTTTACTTGTTTCACTGTCTTAATATGGCTAAAATGTTCTTATACATTTTCTATAAATGTCTTATACAGTTAAATAAATATATTTTAAAATGCAACCTTGGAAAAAAATCAAAGCTAGATACACATGTCTTGCAACTTTACCCATTTTTTAAACTGCCATGCTTGGAAAAGATAAGAAAAGTTAAAAGAGCACCAGTGAAGTATTTCAAGGGATTTATCTATATTTTCTCAGATCAATGTTAAGGCTATCCTCTTTGCTGCTACAAGCATTAGAGTTTGTCCTAACCTGTCCTTGAATCCAAATGTATTTTTATTAGGTTTAATTTATGAATGTCAAGTTCCCTGACATTCATTGTGAATTTCATTGATTAGCTAAAAGTATGTATACTTTGTTGGTTTATAACCACAAGTAAAAGTTAAGCTGTAACTGTGTCACAAATATGACAAAATTTATAGCAGTTTATCAGCAGTGAACAGGAAAAAAACTTATTGAAATGAAAAAGCCAAGTGCCTTCATTTCTATATTTTAGGGCTTGAATGTAATCTATATTTTTACTGCTGAATACATAATCATAGTGTTTTGAAATAACAGTGCATAAAAAGTGAAGGACTTGGGAAACAATTGTTAAAGAACTAGCCATTAAGTTTACCATTTTAAATTTTCCTATACATATTCTGTGACACATTTTGGCCAACATACTTCTGTATCAACATAAGTGCTGAACACAAAGGAAATGACAATAATTTGGTGTCTTGAAGATTCAAAAGTAAGTGCATATTGAAATTTAAGCTTTGATTACCATTACATTTATTATTTTAAAGGCTATCTTTCTTCCTTCAAAATCTAAAGGATGATCAACTTCTAGTGGAAAAAAAAGAGAGATTTTTTTACCCAAATCTATCTCACCTTTCCTTAGATAGGATGGCTGAGGAATTTTGTTAGTTCATTTTAAACTGTTAAAGAGGCCCATTATCCAATGTTAGCAATATCGTGGCTATTCACAGCTAGTGAATTGTTCTTCAGGGTGGCAACAAATAGTGACACATAACACTGGAATATTTAGATCTGCCCCTAATCTTCTCACTCATGTCTTCCAAAGATGTGCTCATCATCACTGTGCCTTGAATCCATCCACCTTGCTGCTGAATCTTGCTTCATCTTCTCTATCCTTCCATCTTTCCCAGCAGTAGAGTCGTCTCCAGAGAGCTAAGATTTTGAATAATAAGTGGGTAATCTGAAGTGGGTAATTTAAGACTGGTCATTTATGTCCTGAGTGGGAACTTTGGATTGATTTGTTTGATGAACTATTTATTTCTATGGTTGTCCATGGTATTCTCAGGAGGTTTTTTTTCCAAAACCAATGTTTAATGTTCAATATTAACAAGCATCAGTACTGTTTATATCCTACTTTTTCAAAATCCACATTTTGTTTCCATAAAGTTTTACAGTAAATATCATTATTCAATTCCGATTGTTATAGGTAAGCACATCACAGCATCAGAATATCTTTTCAAAGGCCTTCATGGCTATTGTTCTAACTCTTGTTATTTTACTGTTGATCCTAGAATGTAAAAACTAAGCATCACATCAATATCTTCAATGTCAGAGTCAGATTGATTGTTGTAGATGTTGTCATTAGTTTGATTGTTTTTATATTTAGTTTTAGTTCCATTTTTTTACTGTATTCCTTTAATTTTATTAGTACACCTTGCAGATTTGTATTTTTGGCCCTCAGATTACTATCTTCAGCATATTGCAAATAATCAATGTTTCTTTTTTTTTTTTAATAAAAAAGTTTTTATTTTCTAATCAGACAAGTATACAATATAAACAGTCATTCAAACTATCATCAAGAAAAAGAAAAAAAAATCAATCCTTGGTAATCTCAATCTTCAACCCCTCCTCACCACCCCCCCACCCCCGACTTCCCAGAACAGAAAACAGGGCATAGGTTTCACCAAACATTCGCTAAAATAAACTAACTAACTGCAAGATTTAATAACTCCCAAAACCCCTTAACTCCCCTTTTACAATTTCATCAACCTCCCTTTTTATAAACTCACAATAGCGTATAATCCAATAACTCTAAGAGTTTTAAAACCATTAACAAATATTAAACATTCAAACCTTAAAAATTCTCTTAATATATCAGTAAAGTATTCAATTGATTTACAAAAACATTTTTCCCCCTCCTACTTTTCTCAAAGTTCAGATATTTTAAAATCTCATAACAAAAAATAAACCTTAGATATTAGTAGTTAAATTTCTTCATTTTTTAAGTTACCCCTCAATAATTATAACACCTAAAACATAATCATTTTTTACCATGAATAGAACAACTCTAAGAATTTTAAAGCCATTAACAAATATTAAACATTCAAACCTTAAAAATTCTCTTAATATATCAGTAAAATATTCAATTCATTTGCAAAAACATTTTTCCCCTCCTACTTTTCTCAAAGTTCAGATATTTTAAAATCTCATAACCAAAAATAAACCTTAGATATTCAGTAGTTAAATTTCTACATTTTTTAAGTTTCTAAATTTTCCCCCTTCATTATTCCTCCCTCCAGCTTTTAGAATTTTGAAAGATAATCATCAACATAATTAACCATTGATACATCAACTAGAAAACCAAAAAGGGTTAATCTTACATTCAACCATTAATGCATCATATTTAAAATCAATATTTAACTTTATGCTTTTTCCCCCTCAGTAGTTATAACACCTAAAACATAATCATTTTTAACCATGAGTAGAACAACTGCAAAGCCAAAAGAAAAGGTTAGTCTTCCATTCTTGCTTTCTTTTTATATTTTTTCCAGTCTTTCTGCAACCCTCCTACTTCTATTTTGAGGAGGCTTTTCATTTTGATCTGAGGTTGATGTAGCTGCAAAGATTGTCCCCTTTTTAAGAAAATTTCCTCTGATTTAGAGCCCCCAAATCGCCTCTTCTTGCTTATATAAATCAGTTCATTCCTTCGTCTATAGGACCAAAATTTGTCAAGAGTTTGTGAAAAAAAGTTCAGTTGTTTCTTTTCAATTAAATGTATAAATGCCACTGGCAAATCTCCTTCATCTTCTGAAACTTCGAAAGTCTGGTCATTTACTGCTTTTTTCCAAACCAAGTCATAATTTTGAAAAATTCTATCAATTTTTTCAAAAAGAGCAGAGAATAAACTCGAAAATTCTTGAAAAGATTCTTCCACCTTCTCTGCTACAATCAGAATATCTCCTGAATTGTCATCATGCTCCATTCTTGTTTTTGTCTCCTCGGTCATTTCTGTTGTTATCCCTTTAAGAATTGCTATTTGATTACTTATAGCTGCAGTGTGATTATTCATGGCTTCTTTTATAAATTCTGTAAATTCTGCATCAAAATCCTTATAGCTCTGTAAATCAGACAACTGTTCCATTTCTGACACCTCTGAATAGCTTCCAGCACTTTCAGGATCTTCTTTCTTAGAAGCCATTTTATTTTAAAAAGATTTCCTTTCTTCCCACAACCATAAAATCATAAAGTCAGAGCCATCCTTTTAAGCAGCTTTCAGCAATTTCTTTATAAATCACCAAACGAAATAGTCTTTTCCCAAACAGCTCTTCAAAATCTATTCCAGCAACTTAAAGCCAGTCTCTGAGCACTTAGCGAAGACTTTCCTTTCTAACTTTCACTTTTAAAATCGCAACAAAGAAACGCCATCTTTACTTCCAGCTCAGCAAGTTCAATTAGAAACATTGTATCCCTGGAGTTAAGTATTATACTTGCAAAAAGCTTGTCCTCCTGCTTCTGTTCCGCCTGCTTTTTTGAAATCATTTAATCTTCTGTTTGACAGCAGAAATTGGACGCAACACCTAGCTCTGTAAAAAAAAACAGAGTCCCCCCGGATCCGGAGCTTCAGTGGGCTGAACGGGGAGCTCTCACCCTCCTAACCCCTGGAGTTAATCCAGGGGTTTCCGGGGAGCTCTACCCTCACCCACCTGCTCTCCTCCCCTTCTTTTCCCGAAGGGGAGATTTTCAAGCCGTTTGACAGCTGATTAACGCTGTCAGAACGGCTCAACGGGATCGCGGGGGCGGCGGTCTAAAAAGACCGTCAATGGTGCTGCGGAGCCAACCCGGAAGTCATAATCAATGTTTCTTCATCCAATTTAAAGCCATACTTATCTTCTTCCAATCAGTTTCTCTTAATATATACTCACCATATAATTCAATAAACAAGGAGAGAGTCTTGTCTCATTTTTTTTACCATCTTGGCCCCATTCTGTTTTATCAAAACTATATAAAAGTTTCACATGATGTTCTAGACTTCCCACTTTTCTAAGCACATTCCATATTTTGACATGATTGACACAACTGAAGGTCTTTGTATGGGCAATGAACACATATTGATTTATTTTTTTGTTATTCTTTGGCTTTTTACATTATCCAGTGTGCATCATAAATAATGTCTTATGTTTCTCAGCTTTTGTAAAGCCAGCTCAAACATCAGGCATCTCTATTTCCTTGTTGGTGTAAAGATATGTGGGAATGACCATTGGAGACAGGGAAATGAGATGCAAGCAGTTTAGCCCATAGCAGGAGTGTGGTTAGACAAGAGGCTCAAAAGAGACCCTCCCTATTTTGAGGTCTATATAGGGGGACAGGAGAAATACTTTCAGACTTGCAAGATTCTGTTAATGTAATCTTACAATAATAGCAATAGCACTTAGACTTATATACTGCTTCATAGTGCTTTACAGCCCTCTCTAAGCGGTTTACAGAATCAGCATTGTGCCCACAACAATCTAGTCCTCATTTTGCCGACCTTGGAAGGATGGAAGGCTGAGTCAACCTTGAGCCTGGTGAGATTCGATCTACCAAACTGCTGGCAGCCGGTGATCAGCAGAAGTAGCCTGCAGTACTGCACTCTAACCAAAGTAGAATTAGATCATCAGGTCATGTTTCCTGTCTGTTTTACCTTGTAAAACTGACATCAATCCTACATATCATTACAATAGGACTCTAATCTGTGTTGGATGATCTTAAATGTTATTTTGTCAGCATATAAATTAAGTCTCTTGTATACTAGTTTGTACACTGTGTTAAGTCTCTTTTCTGGATACTGGAATACAATTCGACCACTTCCAAACTGTTGGCCATTGTTTTGTTCTCCAGACTTGTGGTTGTAGCTTGGTTAGAACTTTTACAGATTCCTCTCCTGTGGCTAGCTGTGGTTATTCAATCAGTTCATGTAGCCTTCTGACTTGGAAAGAACTGGAGTGCTGATTTAACTTCATCATACAAGAAGTTCTTGTAAACAGGGAATATCTTCTAGTATCCAATACACTGGATGTTGATCTTTTTTTGTAGAGTATTTCAATTCACTCCTTCCATTTTTGTTTGATCTCCTTTGAATCAGTTACTATCTGTCCACTAGTGTCCTTTAGCATACCAACTGGAGGATGAAACTTCTTTCTTGGTTTTGAAGAAGTAAGGGGTGGCATTTTAAGTATATGTTATGACATTTATCTATTTTTTAAAAATGTATGTCTGTCCAACTTAGAACATAACTCACTGAGTGGCTCACGACAACAATAAAAGCACAAAAACTGTAAAAACTACTAAGCCAGCTGCAGAGAATTTGGGATTTGCTTTCAAGTCCAATTCAAGGTGAAGCTCATGCTGTGCAGAGAAATTATCCTGCATTTTTTTTCTACCACTTCTCATTCAATGAAAATAAAGTTCCTTTTCAGACTTCTTTCAAAGAAGAAGAGAATTATGATGAATTGTCATAGATAGAATGTGTTATGCTCTTACTTAACTATGAGATGGCAAAGATGACTTTATGTATATTGTTTCTTTTATTGTGTACTCAAGAGTTGCATGATTGCAGAAGTAAACAAACTGTATGGGGAAAAGGGAATAAGATTATGAAACAATATTTCTCTAACATGCACTTTTGATTTAAAATGATCTGACCTGGTCAGTATATATAATGACTATAATTGCTTTAATTGTTTTAATAACATTTAATTCACTACAATTGCTTTAATCAATCCATCCATCCATTATTTATTGATTATTATTATTATTATTATTATTATTATTATTAATAATAATAATAATAATAATAATAATAATAATAATAATAATAAAATTTTTATACCGCCCTTCTCCCGAAGGACTCAGGGCGGTGTACAGCCATATTAAAACAACATATACCCACAAAATTTAAAAACAGTTTAAAATATATTAAAAATTTGGCCCTTATATTAAAAACTACAAACACCCAATTAAAATTCATTTTCTCAGCCAGCCCGGCCTGTTGAAACAAAAGAGTCTTAAGGGCACAGCGAAAGGTACATAGGTCGGGGATCATGCAAATCTCCGGGAGCAGTTCATTCCAGAGAGCAGGTGCCCCCACAGAGAAGGCTCTCCCCCTTGGTGTCGCCAGTCGACATTGTTTGGCTGATGGCACCCTGAGGAGTCCCTCTCTGTGGGAGCATATTGGCTGGTGGGAGGCTATCGGTGGCAGAAGGCGATCTCGTATATATCCAGGTCCTAAGCCATGGAGTGCTTTAAAGGTGGTAACCAACACCTTGAATTGCACCCGGAAGACCACCAGGAGCCAGTGCAGCTCGCACAGGAGAGGTGTTACATGGGTGCACCGAGTCGCCTCCATAATCACCCGCGAGGCCGCATTCTGGGCCAGTTGGAGCCTCCAAGTGCTCTTCAAGGGGAGCCCCATGTAGAGAGCATTACAGTAGTCCAGACGTGACGTGACGAGGGCATGAATGACTGTGCTAAAGGCATCCTGGTCCAGAAAGGGACGCAACTGGTGGATCAGGCAAACCTGATAAAAAGCTCCCCTGGCCACAGCCGTCATATGATCTTCTAAAGACAGCCGTGCATCCAGGAGAACACCCAAGTTGCGAGCCCTCTCTGAGGGAGCCAAGGTTTCGCCCCCAATAGTCAGCGATGGAGCCAGCTGGCTATACTGGGATGCTGGAAACCACAGCCACTCAGTCTTGGAAGGGTTGAGTCTGAGCTTGTTTCTCCCCATCCAGATCCGCATGGCCTTCAGGCACCGGGACATCACGTCAAGGGCATCATTTAGACTTTATGTACTGCAAACTACTGAAGCTTCTTAGCCATTTAAAATAAATAAATCAGCAAAGGCAAGTTTAGGAACTTCTTGTTCAAAATGCTGATTAAAATTAAACTGAGGGTTCTCTACACACACTAATTCTCATCACATTTCCTGGAAGAAAAGTATGGGGTTTCTCATCTTTTGCACTCCATTCTTAGTTTTGATACTCTATTCTAGTAATGCTTTGCTAGTTAAGTGTTTAGATTGGTTAGATGCTTCTGCTAGCAGACATCTCTTCTAAAATAAGCAGGAGGTTACTAAATTCTGTTCATCAGCCTTGCTGTAATGTGTGTTAATAGCACATTAATACTATTGTGTGTTGCTATTACATTACCATATATTACATTGCTATATGTTCTACCATTTAATTGCTAATGTGCTTTTTGTAGTTTTGATTTTTGACTGTAAATCATCCTGGCATATTTCCAGTTCAGGATGTTGAATTGGGAAACTCAGAACTTGCTCTCTTATCATTTTTGGAGGTATGTGTTTCTTCTTTTTCTTCCTTTGTTGTGAGACTACAAAACAACAAGTAGCCAAGCCCCTCTCTCTCATTCTCCTCAGATCATCATTTTTTTTAGTACCTCTTATTAACTTGCTTTTAGTATTGTTATTCAGAAGCAATTTATTTTAAACAGCTAAACGGCTTCAGTAATTTGCTGTATATAAAGTCTAAATAAATAACTTTTCAAAACCTCAGTCCAGAAATTATGTATATAGATCTATTCATTACTATGCAAGCACAGTACATCCAAATCTAGACAAACATTTGCATAAGGTAAAAGAAGAGGAAAATATGCATTGCCTGAAGTCCCAAATGACTTTTCTTACAGATGCTCTTTTGGACAAAAGTGATATAGAATCTGGTTCTGTGTTCTTTGAAATAAATGACTACTGCCAAGCATCACTCATCACTTTTATTTTTCAGTGCTATTTATTATTAATTATTTATTTGATTAAGCTATTTAAATATTGGATATAAAATACTGAACAAATATTGGATACTGGGCTAATTTTGAACTTCAAATCCCATGTTGCAAAGCATTACAATTCTTCAAAGTTTTATTACTTTCTTCAGTTTACAGACCAGATTGGATAAACTGTCAGAAACACTGTTAAGAGCAGTTAATTTCATGGTGTTGAAATAATCCATTGAATCACCCACAGTGTTCTCTGAGTAGTCTTGTCTTTTGATTAATTTTGAGACAAAGTTTTCTCAATCTTCTGTCCCAATGCTGCCAATTTCATTCAAAAAATGGACTTCCATGACTTGGAGTTTACTGAGAATTAGATAAAATTAGTTTCTAATTCCTTATTTTTGTTTTCTCTTCCTCTATTTGAATTAGGAAGATGCCAGTTTTTTCACCAGGTGCCAGATATCATGTGAACTCCAGATTTCATAAGGCAACAGCTATGTCTCAATATATCATTATTTTAGTGCCTTTTTGAGATTAGAGAGAGGAAAAAGAAGAAATATAATTGATCCCCCAAACATAGGTTTGTCAAAACAAATCAAGCCAGACAAACCTGATCATATTCTTTAACAAACTAAATTGGTGGATCAGGGAAATACTGTGGACATAGTTTACTTAGGCTTCAGTAAGGCAAAGTAGTCCACCACCTATTTCTATGTAAAATAGAAAAATGTATAATAGAAGCATCACCATCGGATGGATTCATAACAGATTGACCAACCATACTCAATATATAGCTCTCAATAGAACTACATCTAAATGGATAGAAGTATGCAGTGGGGTACCTCAAAATCTGCCTTAGGCCCGGTACACTTTAATATCTTCATAAATAATTTAGATGAAGGGATAGAAGGGGAAGTCATCAAATTTGCAAACAAGCAAGCTGGGGTGAATAGCCAACACTTTAGAAGATAGACTCAAGATCCAGAAGGACCTTGACAGACTTGAACACTGAGTTATATCCAACAAAATGCAATTCAGTGGTGAAAAATGTAAAATCGTATGCTTAGGCAATAAAAATCAAATACACAGGTATACAATAGGTGGTGCCTAGCTCAATAGCAGTAACTATGAGAGGGATCAAGGAGTCTTAGTGGACAGCCACTTAAGTATGAGCCAGCAGTGAGCTGTAGCTGCCCCAAAAGCCAATGCAGTCCAAGGCTGCATCATCAGAGGGATAATATCAAGATCATATGAAGTGTAAAGAAAATTTACCACTGGCAAGACTAGCAAAAATGTTTAAAAATATGTCTACCAAATTTATTTATTTATTTATTTTATAAAATTTGTATGCCGCCCTATCTCCGAGGACTCAGGGTGGCTCACAACGACAATCGACCAAGTGACTGTTAAAACCAACAAATATACATAAAAAATCAAAAAAAGTATTTTAAAAAATTAAAAAATACTACCCCATCAGTCCAAGCCGGGGGACATAAATAGCCAGGTTTTTAATTCATGGCAGAAAGTTCGAAGGTCAGGGGCCAACCGGAGCTCCAAGGGAAGTTGATTCCAAAGGGTGGGGGTGTTCACAGAGAAGGCTCTGCCCCTGGGTGTCACCAGTCAACATTGTCTAGCCAACGGCACCCTGAGTAGGCCCTCTCTGTGAGAGCGTACTGGGTGATGGGAAGTTGACGCTAGTTGCAGATGGTCCAACAGGCCTGGACCTAAGGTTAGCACCAGCACCTTGAATCTCACCCGGAGGGCAACTGGCAACCAATGCAAGCCACGCAGGAGTGGTGTAATATGGGAGTATCGGGTCCCTCCCGCAACAACCCATGAGGCTGCATTCTGCACCAGCTGAAGCCTCCGGGTGGTCTTCACGGGCAGCCCCAGGTAGACAGCATTGCAGTAGTCGATCCGGGAGGTGACTAGTGCATGAGTGACTGTGTGTAGGGCATCTCAGTCCAAGTATGGGCGCAACTGGCGCACCAGGCGAACCTGGGCAAACGCACCCCTGGTCATGGCCGTGATATGATCCTCCAGACTCAGCCGTGAGTCCAAGAGGATGCCCAAGTTGCGTGCCCTTCTACGGGGGGCAACACCTCACCCCCAATAGACAGCGTTGGAACCTCTTGCTCGGCCCAAGATGCCGGTATCCACAGCCACTCGGTCTTGGCCGGGTTAAGTCAAAGCCTGTTACTCCCCATCCAGATCTGTACCGCTTCCAGGCACCTGGACATCACGTCGAGGGCATCACTGGGCTGGTTCGGGGTGGATATAAAAAGCTGGGTATCATCAGCATACTGATGATACCCCACCCCAAAACCATGGATGATCTCTCCCAGTGGCTTCATGTAAATGTTGAACAAAAGGAGTGAGAGGACTGACTCTTGCGGCACCCCACAAGTAAGGGGCCTCATGGCCGACCTCTGCCCCCCTGCCAACACTGCTTGCGTATGATCCTATCTGAGATGTTATGCACTGTTTGTTTCATGTGTGGCTGTCAGGGTGGAGGGGATTGTTTCTGGCGTTCTTGTAGTCTTCGGAGTTTGTTGGTGTGTGTGTGTCTGTCTTGAGGGTGGTCTGTGTTTCGGCTCTCCAGACAGCAAGTTGTTTGGATTTGTCCCAAAGTGCGGGGTGGATCTTGTTGCTGAGTTTGAGGTGAAGTGTGAGGAGATCCTTGTTGATTCGGTCTAGGAGGAATCTTTTTCTGTGGAGTTCCTCAGACGAATAAGTGCATGCATAGAAGAACACAAGAACTCAGTCAGAAAAGAGGAACCAACTTCTTCCCTGGTCCAACACCTTAAAGCCACAGGACATGATATTGACTTTAAAAAGACCAGAACTATCACCAAAACTGAACACTTTAACAACAGAATAATCAGAGAAGCCATCGAGATAGAAAAACGCCCACACAGCATGAACAAACGAGACGATACCTCCCGCCTACCAGCCATTTGGAAACCTGCCCTTATTGACAAATGAGTCCCTAACACGACGAATGACACCAGACCCACACTCACGAGAGCCACACAGGATGTCACCACCACATATCCACATAGAAAGCAGACTCAAACCCACACTGATAATGAGCCACGACCAAGGACCAGAAGCCAGACTGCAGCTGCATCATTAGCCACTTTAAACCCCTCCAATCCATACATGAAGCAGACTGACACCCACCATGAAGAGCTCGCACGGCCACAAACACGAAGCCAAACAACAACAACGCAGCTCACCAGCTCAAATCCCCCTGCAACTCAGACTAAGCTGAGCACAACCAAGCCCCCACCCAAACAGAACACACCCCCAGCCAATCAGAGCACAACCAACCCCCCATCCAATCAGAGCACAGCCAAGCCCCTAACCAATCAGAACACACCTCCACCCAATCAGAACACAGCCAAGTTCCCACCCAATCAGCTCACACCCCCACTAGCAGTTAAAAGGAAGAGACAGCTGCGGCTCCTGGAAGCACGAAGCCGAGAACACCAGCCTGAAGATGACGAATGAGACTTCGTCGAAACGTCGCCAAGACACTTCCAATTTTACGTGGGAGAAGACCCGAATAACCAAAGACCTACATACACACACACACACACACACACACACACACACACACACACACACACATATATATATATATATATATATATATATATATATATATATATATATATGGTATATATTGGTATATATACCAATATATATACTTTAAATGGTATATATATATATATATATATATATATATATATATATATATATATATACCATTTAAAGGAACCACCAAATAATAATGCATTGTGAATGCATGAAGTTTGAAGTAAACAGATGAAAAATGAATTATGTTATATTTTCAAACATGAATTAATATAGCTATATTTATGAAGAGTGTGAAAAAATGATTCCAAACATGAATGAGAAATTTTCAGGAAACTGCTGACATTACATGAGGCATTTTAGAAACATTTAACCATGTATATAAGCTATTGTTTCCATATAATCTGTTTAAGTTTCACAATTATACAACAAAATTAGAAGACAAACAGACATTGTAGTATACATGCAGCTCTAATTGTGCTAGTAATCTCTACTGCTGTGTTTCTCAATTTTCATGACTTTAATATGTATAGACCAACTCCCATGTTGGCTGGGGAATTCTGTGTTTTAAATTCCATGCATTTTAAAGTTGCCTCTGTTGAGAAAACATTGCTCTACTGAAATATGCTTGCAAGAACTGAGTTAAAATTTATATTTTCATCTACTAACAACCTATAGTGTGTCTTTGTTCTTGTATAAATCTACTCCACAAGGAATTGCACCTCAGCTAATAGATCCTAAATGTATAAAATTCAATTTGTTTCTAACATCATTAAGCATCTGAACCACTAATGTGTTAGATCACAAAATTGGGTCAAGTCCAAACTCTATCAATTTTAATATCAATTCAGAAAGCAGATCAACAAAATTGTGTTCTATCCCTTCTTTACTTTAATTTTTATTTTAGCTCTTCTATGAAAATCATAAGTAGGGGCATTTCCCCACAGTATAGCTTTCCATTTATTCCCAAACCTTTAAAAGCTTGTTTTAGTGAGCATGCAGGTATCTTCACATCACTCTCAAAATGCTAATAGACAAGATACATCAAGTACTAATCAGTTTTTCTGGCAGTTGATCAATAAGATGTAAAATAATTGATTCACACTCTAAATTATCAGGGGTCTTGGACTAAGAAATTATCCTTGCTTCCAATCCAAAAGGTAGAAAGACAAGGCAAGGCAAGGCAAGGCAAGGCAAGGCAAGGCAAGGCAAGGCAAGGCAAGGCAAGGCAAGGCAAGGCAAGGCAAGGCAAGGCAAGGCAAGGCAAGGCAAGGCAAGACATTGTTAGCATCTACATCACCTTACACTCATTTTCAATACCCATTTTGTCTTACATTCATTTTTCAAGACCCATGTTGTCTGGTCATTTGCAATAAATAGTTTGATGAAACATTATGGCCACAAAGTTGTACCTTCTGTTTCTATTAAAAAGCTTGCTAGATGTGTTGTGGAAGAAGAGCGTAGTAGCACTTTTCAGAGTACAGTCTTGGTATATATTGTGAAAAGTGGAATTGTTATAGTTTTATAGCTCATTTTAACCTAGAGGTTGATAGGTGGGATGAGAGTTTGACACATATTGCTCATATAAAAGCTTTAATTTTATTTATTAATCTTCGATTAGTCTGGACAATATATGTGAGTCTGAAAAATTACAATATTATGGCCTTGCACCTCATTATGTAGTATATTTGGATGGTATTATTGGTATAAGTGTCCAGTGGATCACTGTTTTACATTCTATAATTCACCAATCATTATATAATTTTGAAATATTTTGTGGGATACAATTAATAAAAGTACCAAACATGAAAATGTTTAAAGAAAATGGTCCCTTTCTTCTCTAGATTGTAGGGGATAAAAAAAAAACAACCTGTCTTAGATAGCTTGTGCAGGACCAATGACATATATTCCATTACTTATGAAATTTAAATCAGCATAGGGATACATGTGGATTTGATATGGTATGTGAGAAATAGAAAATGAAATAAAAAATGAAATGTAAATAATGTTAATTTTTGTTTTTTTAATGTCTCGATCTTTGGCTTTTGCTGTGGAAGTACATAAACAAGTAAATAAAATGTTGGACTCTGGAATCTACAACTTTAGATCAGGGGTGAAAACCAGCAGGTTCTGACAGGTTCTGGAGAACCAGTAGCGGAAATTTTGAGTAGTTTGGAGAACCGGCAAATACCACCTCTGGCTGGCCCCAGAATGGAGTGGGAATTGAGATTTTGCAATACCTTTCCCCCAGGAGTGGGGAAGGAATGGGGATTTTGCAGTATCCTTCCCCTGGAGTGGGGTGGGAATGGAGATTTTGCAGTATCCTTCCCCTACCACGTCCACCAAGCCACACCATGCCCACCAACCCATGCCCACAGAACCGGTAGTAAAAAAAATTGAATTCCACCACTGCTTTAGATCCAATGTTTATTGTACTAAGTAAGGAAATCTGAAAAGGAACTGTCAAGAACAATTCTCACAGATCTTACTTGATCAGCATTATGCTTGATTTAAGCAAATACAAATCTAGCTTGTTTTAGACTTCCCTACACAAAATGTGGCTCTATAGTTACGCCCCTAAAATCTAGAGATTAACTTGCATAGAATATGCATCTTAATCTTGTTACAAGATTCTCTGTAACACAGAGACTTGTTTGGCAAATGCACAAAGGATCTTTGGCAATTAAAAGCTGCTCAATGGGAAAAGACTTTAATGGTTGCACTTGCTGAATCTATAGTGCACCTTATGGGATGTGTATATCTAATGTGTGCATTTAATTCCAATAGTAAAAGATAGATACAGAGATAAGTGCCTAAAATGTGGATTAGGGTGTGTGAGCAATGATACAAAATTTGTTTTTATATATTCATTTACTCTGTAAGATCACTTAAGATTGTTAAGAAAGAAAAATAAATGAGAAAAGAGCCAGGTATACATTGAGCAACTATTACCTTTTAACTTTAATTATTTTATTTCTGTTTTAACTGCCTCCTATTGAAATACAGTATTTTTATGGATTTTATGCTTTAATTGTATATCACCCAGGGTCACTCTTTTTTAGACCAACTTAGTCAAGGCAAGAGTTTGTTTTTCAGCCTTCTGCATGCTAAACAATATGTGATTTCACATATTGAACAAACTGCAGTGTGACAATGACTCACCAAACTTCATAGTAACTGAAGTCATAAAAGCTGCCTCTGAACCAGTCTACCTATTAGGATAGCATCACCTCTAAAAATTAGACAGGAAAGTTGTGGCCAGTGGTTCCCTAATCGATCCCTCCAGGCACCGATCACAGCAAATGGTTCATAAGGGAAGTTACAAACTTTATAGTATCTTGAAGCTGCAATAAAATTCACATCCAGAGAATCACCATGCCCATTAACAACCTGGAAGGCCAATAGGGTCAGAGGCATCTGTATCACTGGAATGGGGGAGGTTGTTCCATAAGCCAAGCAGGCTCCTTTCCAAAGCCCACTAAGAGGTCCTTTCATTGTAGGACTTGCAGCATGATTACCCTATCAGATCTAGTGGGATGAGCAGAAATCATCAGAAATACAGTAGTCGGTCCTACAAACCACCCGGCCCCATGACATATAGGTTTTTAAAGAAGACAAACAGCACTTTGAATTTATTCATCATATTTAACATATGCATCCGTGTCTCAAGCTACTCTGAGTGCCACACAACAAAGCTAAAACCATAATTAAATAATAAAGCATAGTTAAATAAAAAACAAATTAATATTCTCTCTCTCTGCCTTTTGTAATTTTAAAGTTAATAATATATTAATATAAATTCATATATGATAATATTTTAATATGTAAAATATAAACAGAATAAAAAGAGATTAGGCAAACAGGAGCTGTTAATTACTCAGGATTCATTTTTCTTTTTCTTTCTGTTTTTTTTTTTTGCTTCTGTTTAAGAATATTTTAAACTTTCAACATAGTTTTTTATACAATTTATCCCCAACTATCCCAGGGATAGTTATATGCAAATTTACAAGTATTTTATCCTTTGTCATATATGTAATGCTGTTAAATGTGTTTCTATACATGTTTTTAATCTAATAAATGCATTTGATATCATTTTAATTGAAGAACTCCATGGTAAAACCTAAAGATTTTCAAGAAAAGAATTTCACTTTCCAAATATAGTCAACGGAGAGTAAGAAAATTACAGATTTAAGTTTTGTCACTGGGTATATAAAAAAACACAAAGAAAACCAAAAGGAAAAAAAAATCAATATTACCGTTGTCAACCAAGATTTATCTATCTGAAAAGAAATTTGCAAATGATTTGAATAAAAAATTAGCATGAGTTTCATCAGCCAGATATATTTGTGGGTACAACTAGATATAAACAAATATTTTTTCTGTCACTTTAATAATGAAACATTTATTTGTATTCCCAAATATAAAAGACAAAATTAAATGTTGTTGTAAACATATTTAAACTCTTATGTTAAGAAAAATGAAGATTGACAGATGTTTTATGTTTATTGTGCAATCTGAAACAAGTTATAGGAAATAGTGACTGTTAATAATATGACTGAACATTTCCAATCATGCTAGCATAAAAAACAATCACTGCAATACACAAAATACCTGAGGTGCATTACCCATGCTCTTGGAAGTAAATTCCACTCAACTCTGTGGAAGTTATTCAACAGGAATGAGTCTTACTTTTGAACATACTTGCATATCATGCCCTTTATAGTGTTTTGAAAAGCTTTATACATATGCTGAAAAAAAAAAAACATTTGCTTGGAAATGGCTTGGTATTCATTTTGGTATTTCTTTTTTCTTCACTAGACAATATCGTTCACAAATCAAATCATAAAGATTTACAAAATACTGCTTTGAAACCTTTCTTGAAATTTGTGTAAGAGCAGTTTCATTTTTTTCTACTTTCTTGTGGCTCATGCTTCTGATCTGACAGTTGAGAGGGAGAATGAGAATAAAAGAAAGAAAGAAAAGACAGTATGTGGTGCAGAACTGTTGTGTCGAGAATATGTATTACAAGGTACCTGACACTCTAGGTGGTGCCTCTGAGCTCCCTCCAGATTAGATTTTGTCCTGATATTATTTTAACTATATCTGAAACTATGCTATAATTTGCATAGAGCTAACAGATGGTGGAAATATAGAGGCAATTTCAAGTTTCATTTGTAAACACAGTTCTAATGTTTTGATTAGTGATAGTAGATATGTCCAATTAAGGTACCCAAAAGCCTTGTATACATCTGGGAAACCAGTAGTTACAATATGTATTATGCTAATTAATCTGAAAAGTGGATCTAATATAATCATGAAATCATCTTGATATTTATACATTTTTCTATATTTCTTTTAGTCTATGGGCTAAAATAGAAATAAAAATGTTTTAGTTCTGTCTTAGTAATGCAGCAGGTTGGAAAGCTCAGTAATCTATCTGTAATCTTCTGCATATCTGTAATCTTCATGACTTTAAAGTTTCCAAATTCTTGATACCTGTGGTTCAAGCATTTCTGTTGCTACAGGTAGACCTTGGTTTACAACAGTAATTGGGACAGGAATTGCTGCCACTAAATGATGTGGTCATAAAGCACAAAGGCAGTATCTGAAAGGTAGTAAACTAGAGTCCATTGAAAGAGCCAGAAAAAAAATACACGGTTGTTAGACCGGACTGAGTTAAAAGAACTGGAGCCAGACCAGAAGGGGAGGCATGTTTATGCAAATTTTAACTCATTCTTGGCCAATGACATGAGGACAACCCATTCAATGGACTCTCTTAGCAGCGCAAGGGAGAACTGTGCAAGTGAGAAAGTCATGAGGCCACAACTTCCAGCATAAAGTAGAAACTTCCAGCTTTTCCACTGATTTTGTTTGTTGGAAGCTGACAGGAAACATAAAAAATTACAATCGCATGACCGCAGGGACACTGTGACAACTGGAATTATGATGACCGATCATAAGTTCCCCTTGTTCAGCACTGTCACAAATTTGGGTCACTGAAAGAATGGATGTAAGCAGCAGATGGAATGTATTTATTTATTTGTTTACTTACTTACTTACTTACTTACTTACTTACTTACTTATTTCCTGCCTTATTATTTTGAAGCATTTGCATTAAAACTTATAAAACAATAATGCATATCCATCTGACCCAGGTGATTTATATAACTAAAACTTTTTAATAATTTGCCCTCAGGTTGTTCCTTTTCAAGTTAGTAGTATTTTTGAATTTGTTTTAATAAAACTCAATCTTAGTTTTATCTTGTTTGGATTCATACAGAATCATTTGCAATATCCTGTGACATTTAAAATCTTTCCATCATTTTGCCCAAAGCTTTATTATCTTATCAGGTTATGTTATTGCATTTTATTCAGCCCATTGGCCAAGTCTTCTAAAGCTTTGTTATTATTATGTTCTCTATGCTAGTTTTACTGAAATTCAAAATACTAGATTTTGTATTCAGAACATAAAAGTTCCACTGATTGACATCATTTGCATCAATTTGTTATTTACATAATAACATCACGCAAATTATGTAAATCAATGCAAATGATGTAATTTGTCATGTGTAATGTTAGCATGCAAATGGAATAAATCCCAGTGACGGTCTTATCTTTGATTCAATGGATTTTCCTAAATAATGGCTATGCTCTCCTCAATTTGTCATTAATAGTTTCACTATAATATGACCATTGTACTATCTAAATTCCATAACTCTAATTTCTTCCTCTTAGTTTCCATAATTTTCCTATGTTTTCCAAGAGCATTTCATTTTTAAATACAATAATTCATTAATTCCCCTTCTCCTTTTTTGGTTTATCCATATGTTCTCTTTTGCCTTTCTGAAAGGGAGTAAGCTGTTTAGTTCCATCTTATAGCTTTTCAAGCTTCCAATGTATGTAATCATTAAGGCTGTAACAAATCTGTTTTAAAAATAATAAAGGGTTTTATTTTCATTCATGGACATTAGGACACAGATAAATTAATATGAAACATTATCCATAATTTTTTATTATACCAACTGAGGCTTAGATTAGATCTATTTTTAATGCTCTTTAGAATTTTAGAAATTGCTGTGCTAGAATTCCAATTCATATCTTCTCCCACTCACTTAGACCATATTGGTTTTTCTGCAGTAAAATGTTTTCTGCAGAAAGGAATTCTGACACTTTACAATTTGTGCAAATCTAATCTGCAAAGCCTTGTATGAATACATTTGCATATGGAAATTTGAGTATTGCAATTCTTTGAAGAGTATAAGGAAATCCTGATTAAATTACAGTTATCCTTTTGATACATGAAGATGCGGACACTTCTTTGCTGAAAAAGCTACCTTTAAAGATTGCATGTCATTCATTATCTTTGTGTATTTCTTGAGGGAAAGTATCAGGTTTCATATCTTTTACCTGATTCACTACCTTGATTTTATTATTATTATTGCCTTCCCAATCCGCTAACTGAAAGATAGGTTATCTTCATATTAACCATCCATAAAGTAATGTCTATTACTGCTTGCTTGTACCTTTTCAGTTTTGGAATATAACAGTTTAAAATTTAATTATTCAGACCCTGTTATCCTCTCTTCTGTCCCAATTTCAACCTTCTGTAAAAAGATTGCAATGTAACATTTTATTCAGGCAAACCACTATTTCTTGTTCTAGTCCTTACAAGAATCTACAATTTTAAATTGCTGTGAACCAGCGAAACTATAAGCAAAGAAGCAAATAAAAAGGAAAAATTCCTTGAAGGGCTCTCATCAAATCTGCAGATGACACTAAGCTGGCGGGAATTGCTAACACATAGAAGATAGACTCAGGATTCAGAAGGGTCTTGACAAACTTGAGCACTCGTCCTATCTAGCAAGATGCAATCCAGTGGTGAAAAAAGTAAAGTCCTGCACTTAGGTAGGAAAATCAAATGCACAGGTATGGAATACCTGACTCAACAGTAGTACCTGTAAGAAGGACCTAAGTGTTATAATGGACCATCACTTAAGTATGAGTCAGCATTATGTTGCAGCTGCCAAAAAAGCCAATACAGTCCTAAACTATAGAGGGATAGTATCTGCTCTATATTGAACTAGTGAGGACACATTTGGTTTTGGCCAAAAAAGATGCTCAGGCCCTGGAAATAATTCAGAGAAGAACAACAAAGATGATAAGGAGTCTGGAGGCTAAATCATATGATGGACAGCTAAAGGAACTAGATATATTTTGAAGACTTGAAAAGCTGTCACAGGAAAGAGTGGGTTGATTTATTCTCTGTAGCACTTGAGTGCAGGACGAGAAACAATGGATGGAAGCTTGTCAGAAGGAGATTCAACCTGGAACTAAGGAAGAAGTAAAAGTGAAAACTAAAACAGCTTGCCTCTTGGTATTGTGGGTGCTCCATTGCTTGCTCCCACAATCTTTTCAGAAAAGATTGGACAACCATTGTCTGGGGTTGTATAAGGACTTCTCCCTTAGGCAGAGAGTTGGACTAGAAGACCTCCAAAGTTCCTTGTATCGTAGGTATTGGTATTGTGGTATTGGTATTGTGAGTATTGATATTGTGGTATTGGTATTGTGGACTAGAAGACTTCCAAAGTTCCTTTCAGTCCTATGTTTCTATGATTCTTTCAGATAACATAATTTTTTTAATATAAAGAACTAAGGAAAAATTCAACAAATCATATTTGCTAAACTAGCATAAATATCGTTCATATTTATAGCTATATAACTATCTAATTTATTCCATTCTTCTGTTGTAATAGAACTTCATGTATAAGGAGGCCAGCAAGTCGAAATGTTTTTTTTCAGTGTATGTTTTTTTGCCAATTATTGTCTGCCATTTTTGTGAAGTTGTTTTGATTTGATCTTCACCTGTAGATCCTAGCTTCTCTCTGTGCTCCAAGTTTCATTCTTAAAAGGTTGTTGCTAGATCTTCTGATGGACATTATATGTCTTCATATTACATCATTGTTATCTCTCCTCACTCTGCTTTCCATATATACAACTGTGTTCCATATATACACAAGATATTTGTGCATATATGCACAACGAGGAATTATTTGTGCAGTTTCCTGTAATATTCACTGATCAAACACTTTTTCTTTTAACAATTTATTAGATTAAACATAGCAATTAGGTTTTAATGGTAGTACATTACATTACAAGTTTAGTTTTCCAGTTCCATTCTCTTTTTATGTGAGGGTTGTTTTTTTAACCCTCATACATCATTTTAGCGTCTTGTTCTATAATATAGTGATTAACTAATATATAGAATAATGTTTTCCTATTTGTTATTAATACAGAAATCTTACATAATAGAAAATATTTTACTTATTACTAATAAAGGGCATTAATTGGATTAAGTCCAGAGCTTTGTGAGCACAAGTCCGTTTTAGCAGTCTGTAAGCTAAATGGTCTTATGGAGTCTTAGCCAACATAGGAGAGATACTTTCCAGCCATAGAAATACTTTAAAACATTACTGCAATTAAGTACTTACCAACCATTTTAAGGTTGGCAAGGTAACTACTTGTAGAAAAACTTTCCCTAGAGTCCCTGACCTTATTCTGATTAGGCAACATGCTCCTGTTAGTTAGGATGGCAGATCCCTTATGAGCTGATTAAGCATTTTTTTTATCATTATTAAATCCCAATGGGTATCACTTACTCCAGGGCAAATCCATAATAATGAAGCTTTAGCTCAACTATTTTGCCATGTGCAGATTGATAAAACTATAACGTATAAAATATTGGCCTTAACTTCATCTCTGTCATGTAACATTCCTGTTTCTAGTAATAATATTGCATTTAACATCTAATTATCTTCAGAAATCTGGTCTTTGAGCCTGAAGAGCCATTGAGGTTCTTTCTTTTTCTTTATATTGTTTTATTTCTCTGTAACTGCATCTCAGAAAATAACATGCTTAGAAATAATGATTCTGAAGGGAACAGAATTTACCACATTGTCATTTAGAGAGTATAACCACACTACCTTTTACTGTATCTATTTTAATAAGAGGTATTACTAAGTTCTACAGTATTTTTTATGCACAATGTAATTTGTCATCAACAACCCATATTAGGATTTTCATCTAATATTTCCAGTTTATACTGCAGAAAAATGAGATTTTAATGATTGGGACTGTTAAAAGAGAAGTTAACATTCTAGGATCTTCTCTGTATAAAAATATACAGAAATGTACAAAATACAAAAAAACTACAGTATTTATGCGTTGTGTTAAAGGTATAAATAAAGGAAATAAATAATTTTAATAAAATTATTAATAAAACTGCAGAAGATATGTTACTAACGCACAATTTGAAATATCAAAATTTCATCAAGTACATGCCTACAACTTTCTAAATATTTATAAAACTATGGTTTCTTTGAGTTGTATATGTTTTGTTCAATTAATTTTTAAATAGACATCTAAGAATGTTTACATGGCAGATTTCAGAAAAGTTTGAACAGCTGTTCAAAGTCCCAGATGAGAATAAACAATTGTACAGATGCCCTACATAAATGTTTTGTAAACACCTTCCTGGCAGCTGGGGCAGATTATATTACTTTTATGGCTTTCTCTATTTTAATCATTTTTTGCCTCAGTGATCCATTTCCCGTTTCTAGGAGTTGATGTGTCAGGGCATTTATTAATCCCATGTTTGGCTCTGGGACTAATTACCCTGGTTTGGAGGAGATGGATCGTGGCTTATCCTTGTTTCAATAATCTGAAAAGAAACGCGAAGGAAGGTTTCTAATAAAACTCATTTATTTGTTATAAAGAAAATAAAACACCTCACTAACTAAGAAAAGTTAATTGTTACATTTTTGAAAATAATTCTTGCCGGCTATCTGAGCCGGACTTCTGGCAAGAGAACAAAGGAAGGAGAGATGAGAGAGCAAGTGAAGGAATGTGGGTGGATACGGAAACACGTAGCTTACTGATAAGAAGTTGGCAAAAGCTACGGAGAGTCTGACAGTCCAGAAATAATGAGCTCAGCTGGTAAATAAAATAACGCAGTGACATTCCCCTTCTTTGCCAGTTGAGCGAATATCAGTTCATCATCAAATAAGGCACATCTTCTCACGCAGATACTCGTGTTGAGCTGCTGGAAGTGGTTTGTTGAGCATATCAGCAATTTGATCATGTGTAGATACATATTGCATTTTGACAAAACCTTTTTTCACTAAATGCTTTATATTTTGATAACGAATGTCAATGTGTCTGGACCTAGAACCTGTAAAATGAGATTCAGAAATATAAACCACCGATTCATTGTCTTCCATCACGGTGATCGGTCGGATTGGGTGTGTCCATATATCTGTGACTAAAGCATCAAACCAAGTTAGGGAATTACATGCATCTGAAACACAAGCATATTCAGCTTCAGTAGATGAACAAGAAACAAAATTCTGTTTACGTACTTGCCAATAAACAGGACATCCATTTAAGAACATCATATAACCTGAAGTACTTTTACGTGATTTCTTATCACTTGCCCAATCAGAATCTGCATAACAACATAATTCTGCATAATCAGTATGTGTTGGTTCTAACAATAACTTCATGTGTTTGGTGTATTTTAGGTATCTCAATAATTTCTTAATGCATGTCCAATGAAACTGTTTTGCCTTACCTACATGTCGTGATAAGAGATTAACACTAAGTGCAATGTCGGGTCTGGTCCAACTACTAATGTATAACAGTGACCCAATGACTGAACGATAAAGTGTTTGATCCTCGAACTCAGGACTTTCTTCTTGTGTCAAGTTGTGAAAATCTGTTTGCATGGGTGTCTTTGTTGTGTTAGCATCTTTCATGTTGCAATGATGCAAAACTTGTTCAATTTTATCTTCTTGTGAAAGACTAAACCCCTTCTGTGTTTTTTCAATCTGAACACCTAAATAAGTGTTAATGTGACCTAATGATTTCAATGTGAAGTATCTCTGCAAAGCTTTGGCAAAAATTTCACTCATTTGCTTATTTGGACCAATATAAACAATATCATCAACATAAACAAGAACTATCTCATATGCATTGTTAGATCTTTTTGTGAACACGCACTCATCAGTTTCGGACTTAATAAAGCCCATTGAATTTAGTTTGTCAGTAAGACATAAGTACCACATTAAACCAGATTGTTTCAGACCATAGAGACTTTTGTTTAGGAACCAGGTATCCCCTTCTTGCTGTCGGAATCCTGGAGGACTTTTCACATAGATCTCTTCGTCTAGGTCTGCATGTAGATAAGCCGTGTCAACATCAAACTGAAAAACTTCTAAACCAAGGATAGTTGCAGTTGCTAAAGCAATTTTTACACTCTCAGTTCTGACTGTCGGTGAGTAAGTATTTGTGTAGTCCTCAGGATAACGTTGAGCGAAACCCTGAGCTACAAGTCTGGCCTTGTACAGTGACTCACCATTTGGTTTCTTTTTGATTCTGTAGACCCATCGAGTGCCAATGACCTTTTTGTTTGCTGGAGGTTTTGCAGGTGTAAATACTTTAAGTTTCTTTAGACTGTCCATTTCAACCTGCATTGCTTCATACCATTTGTCTTGCTCTGAATCAGGGAGCTGCTTGATTTGTGTGAAATTATCAGGTGGAAGTGTAACATTGCAAATCAAAGGCAAGGGTGCTTTTGTCAGTTGCCAAGAATATCGTTGTGGAGGGATCCCTTTTGTGGCCCTCTTGGAACGTCTCGGGACAACTGTCCAGTCTTCTTCTTCTTCGTCCTCGTCCTCACTTTCGTCGCTAGCGTCAGCATCCGCGGCTTGCGAAGACGGAACATCGGGTTGAGAAGAATCAGTGGAATCTTGATCATCAATCTGCGTAACATCAGCAGTATCATCTCTGGGAAAATAAACTCCAGGATCATTGGAATGAATCCTGGACCAGTCAATATCTTCTTCAAAATTAGCAGATTGGGAAATCACAATTACATGTTTAGAGTCAATAAATTTGCTCCACTTTGAATTATCATCAATACCCATAAATCTCAGTCTCTTTGCTGCTGGACCTCCTTTTCTTCTTTGAGCTAAGGGAATGTTCACCATAGCATATGAACCAAAAATATGAATGTTTTTAAGATTGGGCTTGTAGCCATACAACATGAAGAAAGGAGTCTGATTTGTTACACTGCTCCAAGTACGGTTGACAATGTAATTTGCATATTTTATAGCTTCACCCCAGTATATCATATCAAGGTTGGCGTCTTCTAGGAGACAACGCATCATGGTTTGCAGTACCTCTCCGTTGTGAGCCGGTGTGTCAGGGGCTGAAGTCTGATGAAGAATTCCATTCTTATGCATCCAGTCCTGGAAACGCTGAGACATGAATTCGGCACCACGATCACTCTGGATTCTGGCGATGCGAACTTGGTGTTGGGTAGAAACAAAGGTTGCAAAGTCTTTAAAGATCTGAAAAGTCTCTGATTTTTCTTTCATAGGATA
This sequence comes from Pantherophis guttatus, assembly GCF_059756535.1. Classification (NCBI taxonomy): domain Eukaryota; kingdom Metazoa; phylum Chordata; class Lepidosauria; order Squamata; family Colubridae; genus Pantherophis; species Pantherophis guttatus. The sequence continues at coordinate 40,315,308 of NC_142070.1, forward strand.
TACATATCCATATCTAGAGTAATTATCAACAATTGTTAGAAAATATTTTCTACCACCAAATGATGGCGGGAATGGACCAACTATGTCAATGTGAACCAAATCAAAAATGCGTGTTGACAGGCGTGTAGCGCGTTTGGGAATGGCTGCTGCTTTGGATTTGGCCTTCTTGCATACAGCACAATCCAAAAACACCTTACACCCCTTTAGATCCAAACCTTTTGCGAACTCCGGCATCTTCCTAAGAACACGGAAACTGGCATGCCCCAATCTTCTATGCCATTTGTGGATACACCTGGAATGCAAAGGTTTACCTGTTAGTGAATTCTCAACATTAACATTTTTATGCGGAACCTCAGGCTTGCTCTGAGCAACCTGTTTACCAATTCTATTTTTGTTGGCTTTAGGAGCCTTAGGGGTAGCAACAGGATCTCTCACTGGAGCATCTCTATCTGGGCCTGTGCCTTCCCTTTTTGGAGTTTGCATATTTGCCTGTGTTTGTGTTTTAGGCTTTGGCTTTAAGTAATAAACACCACCAATTAATATGGTTTCAGCAACAATATCTCCATCTTTAACTATGTAACTTGCTTTTTCAAGGTGGTGAACTTGGAACTTTAACATTCTAGACAAGTGAAACTGACTAAGCAAATTACTGGTTGCTGTTGGCATGTAATAAACATCAGGAATGAATGCATCAAGCTCTTCAACATAAACAGTTCCTTTTCCTTTGACCTGACAAGGATGATTTGAAAAAGAATAAAGTTCACGTAGTTCCGGTTCAGGCTCGTGCATCTCTGTGAAAAGTTCCTTTCTGTAGGTAACATGCAATGCTGCACCACTGTCCAAAGTCCACAGGAGTCGTCTGTCGTACTCTGGTTGAGGTTGTGGATCATTGGTTAAAGCCAATGTGGCGAGTGGAGTTTGTGGATCACGCCGGGGACCACGACGACCTTGTCTTCCGTCTCTGCCTCTGCCTCTGGAATCTGTTCCTCTGGGCTGGTACGTGACAGGAGCTGGAACTCGTTGGGGACAATTCCGGGTGGCATGTCCCACACGATTGCAGGTGTTGCATCTTGGCATCCTTGGAGCATAGGTCCTTCCTCGGAAGGGGCGCTTAGCTGGAGCTCTTGATGCGGGTGGTCCTCTCAGGTGTGGAGTAGCTAGCATGAATGCCTCTTCTTCAATTAAAAGTCTACAAACATTGTCCACTGTGCGTTGAGCAATTGGGACTTGGTTAATTTTTGTAACAGCATCTTTCCATTCATAATTCAAAGAGTTAATAATGATGCTGATCATTTGAATATCTTCAATGTTATGGCCTCTTTCTCTCAATTCTGTTCTCAGACCTTTCAGTTTGGTCAAATGTCCTCCAATTTGTTCATCAGGTTTCAATCTCGAACCGTGGAGTTCAGACATGAGTAAACATGAAGATTCAATTGAGATAGGCCTGTAGCAATTTTCCAATTCAGCCCAAATTTGTCGGGCTGTTGTGTTTGGTGGAAAAGTGACCTGCAGTTCAGTATCCATGGACATCAATAATGTTGTACGAGCCCTTATCTCTAGATCTCGTATTGCAAAGTCCCATGGTTGTGCAGGAGGGTTAAAAACCATAAAATGACTGCCTTCTCTAAGAAGCAATAGTGTAATCTCACTGACCCAGGCTTTGTAATTATGTCCTGACATTTTTAGTTTTGACTCACCAGTTAGTGGAGAGACAGAAAATGCCTGGTGAGGAGCCTGCACTTGGTATGCTGGCTGTGCTGGCAGAAATGCCTGTGGTATTTGCTGTGCCTGTTGTGGACCTAAAAATGGTCTTGGTTGTGCCATTGGAGGTGGGCCAGGAGGTGGCCCTATTTGCACTTGTGGCTGGGGCACATATGCAGGCATTTGTAGCTGCTGTGGCTGATGCACTGGAATCTGCTGTATTCCAGTTGCCATTTGTGCTTGAGCTGCAATATTGGCATGACCTGCTGGAGATGCAGTCATTTGCCTTTGCTGTGTTCCATCTAAAAGGACACCATCACCACCAGGGGGTGTTTGAGTTTGGGCCTGTGGAAACACTTGTGGCATTTCAGCTTCTTGTAGTAAATTACTTTTGCCAGCAGATGGTGCTGCACCTTTGGGCAGCTTTGCATACGGGGCATTGTATGCTTTTGAGTAGGAGTGGTTATTTAAGACATGTGTAACTTGATCAGGGAGACTTTCATGTGACGTATGCAGTGCTCTTTGCCTTAATTGGCCTGACACAGAATCCACCAGGGGGAGTGTCTTTGGCTCTGAGCAAGAAGACAAGATGGCCTCTTTTGAAAATCTTAAGTCACGGGATTCTTCCTTATCATGCTCAAGCATAGATATAGCCATTTTTGCCTGGGATAGCTGCTGTTCATAGAGTTTTATACGGTCACGATAGGCTTTCATAGCCAGCTGATCCAGGGTGAGCTTAGAGCTTCGAGGAGAATAATGAATTGTTTCTCTCTCTGAGTGGGAGGAATTTTGCTCAGCAGTGTTTGCACCGAGCGTTACAAATTCAGAAGGTTCTGGGGAGACTTTTTCAGAGCTTGGAAGATCAGAAGAAAATGTTACTGACCTCAGTCGTAAATCATCATCTTCAAAAACAGCTTCTGTCTTATCTCCATCCATTTCTGTTCCCACGGCTTCTTCTTGTTCCAGGCGTGTGGCTGTAGTAAGGGGCTGGAAATCTGGAAACCTCCTGTCTGCCACCTCTTCGTTGGAAAGATCAATCAAATCATTTACGAAGAGTGGTCTTGGTTTCACTTTGCCTTTTTTCTTCTGTTTCGGCATCTCAGCAATATAATTAGCGTACCTCAGTAGCTAAAAACTAATTGCCTATGCGCTCTTATCAGAAGTAACAAAAACAAGGGGAAAGCCATAAATCAGACCATCCTCGTGCTACCAGAATGTCAGGGCATTTATTAATCCCATGTTTGGCTCTGGGACTAATTACCCTGGTTTGGAGGAGATGGATCGTGGCTTATCCTTGTTTCAATAATCTGAAAAGAAACGCGAAGGAAGGTTTCTAATAAAACTCATTTATTTGTTATAAAGAAAATAAAACACCTCACTAACTAAGAAAAGTTAATTGTTACATTTTTGAAAATAATTCTTGCCGGCTATCTGAGCCGGACTTCTGGCAAGAGAACAAAGGAAGGAGAGATGAGAGAGCAAGTGAAGGAATGTGGGTGGATACGGAAACACGTAGCTTACTGATAAGAAGTTGGCAAAAGCTACGGAGAGTCTGACAGTAAATAAAATAACGCAGTGACATGTCTAGGTTTTAATCATCCACAACTTTTCTATTCACCTTTTCTTTCCCCTTTATTGCAAAACCAGTTATGGATAATTACAATTAGCTCATACTTGCTCTTTAGTTATGGCCTATATCTACCTTGGAGACTAGACAAAAGGAGCAGCTATAGAGGTGGGAGAAGAATTCTTGCCTTAGTTCATCTCTACATAGCAAAACAATATTTCAAAATCCTTAAGGCATACACATCTGAATATATCCTGTGCAAGATCTTTCACTTGAAATGGATCATCATCAAGGTCATAGAATAAAGATTGTTATAAAGAGGTGGTAGTAGATGGATTAAAATTTGGGTAACCTTTAAAGTAAAAAAATGGGCTGAGAATGTTTGCCTTTCTGGTGACATTAGTATGTTGTTGGAGAACACCCTGTGTCCATGTTGAATTGCACATCATTGTTGCTATAATATTGTAGTGGTGGGTGGGAATGAGACAGGAGAAACACCCAGAGACTGGATAACCAATATATAAAGATATCTCAGTCCACAGAAAGGGAGGAAGCCTAGGGAGGTTGCAGAGGTGACCCTCGCTAGTTTTCCAGAGAATAAAATGAAAGTGTGTGTGTATGTATGTAGAAATACTTGCAGTCTTGCAAGATTTTGTTAATGCAACCTTACAATACAATAGAGTTAGTACTCATAACTGGGCTTCTTGTATGGACCACTTCAAAAGGTTAACAGATATGAGCAATAGTATTCAAAGTAAAGCTTTGGAAATATTTACTTATTTATTTATATTTTATTTATTTATTTTGTCAGGCATATACTGTATAAGATTACATATAAAAGTATAAACATGATTGTGAGTACATGAAATGTTTAAACATGATTATGAATACAGGATAAGGATATGAATAAAAGGGGACATTGGGACGGGGATGGTAGGCACATTGGTGCGCCTATGCACGCCCCTTACAGACCTCTTAGGAATGGGGTGAGGTCAACAGTAGGCAAGTTAAAGTTGTGGGGGTTTGGGGAAGAGACCACTCAATCAAGGACTTCTCTGGTACTCAAACTCCAATAACAAACAATTACTTATATCTATATCAATATCTATATCTATCTATATCTGTCGATAATGGTGGTGGTGGTGGTGGTGGTGGTGGAGAATTATTTCTGAAGGTGAAGATTATAAAAATGCTGTCTAATTTGAACAGCATGTTTTAGGAAGGTTGATTCAGGATTCCTTCCCCCACTCCCAGAATTTGCACTGATTTGGCTACTAATTTTGAAACCTGTCAAGAAAAGCCAAACTTCTCAGTTACATTGATGCTTGGTTAGTTCCCAAGGGCATTTTTAATACCTCCCTAATTAAAAGGATGTTTTACTTGTATTTTTGCAGTTGCACGTAATTGACAGTCATTGACTGAAGGGGTCTGATGAGGGGTTTGTTAAAACGAAAAGGGAGGGGAAAAGTTTTTTTTTTCTTTTAGTTATGTAGTTTAAACCTTTCAAAACTGAAAATTGTGGAAAATTCTTACTAGGCAATGTTATAAGCAGCTGAAGCATCCCATGTTAGTTTCACTGAAAAATCCAAGAATGTGATGTTCCAAAAAGACAAAGACCCAATTAAAACTGGAAAGTGGCTAGAAACCAGCAGTCCATCAAGCCTAACTAGGTAGCTCAGTAGCTAAGATACTGAGCTTGTCGATCAGAAAGGTCGGCAGTTTGGCGGTTCAAATCCCTAGTACAGGTTTCCTGCATGAGCAGGGGCTTGGACTAGATCAGGGGTCTCTAACCTTGGCAAATTTAAGACTTGTGGACTTCAACTCCCAGAATTACTCAGTTTTGGGAGTTGAAGTCCACAAGTCTTAAAGTTGCCAAGGTTGGAGACCCTTGGACTAGATGACCTCCAAGGTCCCTTCCAACTCTGTTACTGTTACAAAGTTCCAGTCCTGCCTTAGACATGAACCTAGCTGAGTGATCTTTAGCCAATCACTTTCTCTCAGCCCAAGGAAGCAGGCAATGGCAAACTATTTCTGAAAAGCTATCCTTCTCATGGTAGTCACCAGAGGTCCACATTCATTTGAAGACACAAAAAAACAAAAATACTATTACAGAGCTTAACTCCATAAACATTTCTCTAAGGATAGTCAGTCTAAAGGTATTTTTCTTTATAAAGAAGCAGTAGAGAGTCAACAAAGAGGTAACCATGAAAAAAGAAAAAAGCATGTTCATTTGGTTCCAAACAGATAATCATAATCATAATCATAAGTTTATTTGTCAAGCATATGTAAGATAACAGGTAACAGTATAAACATAATTTGAATACATGAAAAGAGTAAGTAAAAAGGAATATTAGGACAGGGACAATAGGCACGCTGGTGCACTTATGCACGCCCCTTACTGACCTCTTAGGAATGGGGCAGTGGTGGGATTCAGCCAGTTTGCACCACTTCGGGAGAATCGGTTGTCAACTTTCTGAGCAGTTTGGTGAACTGATTGTTGGAGGAAATCATTAAGGCAGAGAATCGGTTGTTAAATTATTTGAATCCCACCACTGGAATGGGGTGAGGTCAACAGTAGACAGTCTAAGGTTAGACTGGGGTTAGTTTTGGGGGTTTGGGGAAGAAACTACAGAGTCAGGTAGTGCATTCCAGGCATTGAACACTCTGTTACTGAAGTCATATTTTCTGCAATTGAGTTTGGAACGGTTTACCTTGAGTTTGTATCTATTATTTGCTCGTGTATTATTGTGGTTGAAGCTGAAGTAGTCATTGACAGGAAGGATATTGTGGCAGATAATTTTATGTACTATGCTTAGGTCAGACTGAAGTCGGCGTAGTTCTAAGTTGTCTAAGCCCAAAATTTGGAGTCTGGTGGCATAAGGTATTTTATTGAGGTTAAAGGAATAGAGGACTCTTCTCGTAAAATATCTCTGGACTCTCTTGATTGTATTTATGTCTGATATGCAGTGCGGGTTCCAGACAGATGAGCTGTATTCAAGAATTGATCTAGCAAATGTTTTGTATGCTCTGGTTAGTGTTACAACATTACCAGAGAAGAAGCTACGCAAGATTAGGTTAGCAACTCTTAATGCCTTTTTGGCAATGTTGTTACAGTGGGCTCAAGCACTTAGATCTTTAGAAATGAGTACTCCAAAGTCCTTGACAGAGTGAGGGTCATCTACAAGTCATGTCCATCTAATTTGTATTTTAGGTTTTGATTTTTTTTGCCAATGTGCAAGACAGAGCATTTGTTGGTTGAGATTTGAAGTTGCCACTTGTTAGACCAATCTGACACATAGTCAAGATCTTTTTGAAGGTAGTTGCATTGTTGGTGGTGTTGAATAGTTTAACATCATCAGCGAAGAGAACACAGTTGCTTTTAATATAATCACAAAGGTCATTTATGTTGGACCTAAAACACTGCCTTGGGGAACACCGCTATTAACATGTACAGGATTTGATAGAGCGCTTCCTATTTTGATCACTTGTTGTCTGTTTGACAGGAAGGCAGCTATCCATTTATGTAGGAGTCCAGAAATGCCATAGGATTTTAGTTTTAGAAGTAATTTGTCGTGTACCACTGAATCAAAAGCTTTACAGAAGTCTATGTAAACTGCGTCTATTGCTTTGCCCTGATCGAGATGTGTAGTCCATATATTTTTGCAATGTAGTAGTTGTAGATTACAGGATAATTTTTTTCCTGAAACTGAATTGTTTGTTAGAAAATAGGTTGTTTGTCTCTAGGTGTAGAGTAATAGATTGGTTAATGATTGATTCCATGACTTTGCAGGTGACGCAACATAAAGAGATTGGTCTGTAATTTTCAACTAGGCTAGGGTCTCCCTTTTTGAAGATAGGGATGACCCTGGCTTGTGACCATTGGTAGGTCACAAGCCAAATGGTATGTAAGATTGGGTGTTGCTTTTATTTTATCCACCAGAGAGTTTAGTTATGCAATGGGAAGTAGGAAGAACTTTGAGGAAGAGGAGGAAATGCCACAACCAAAACAAGAGCCGGATAAAAGAAAAGAGTCCAAGGCAGAAATGTAATTTGAAGAAGCATCTTAGACTTGATCTTCTCTAGTTCTCATGAATATAAAGGGAGAAGGAGGGGAAACACATTCAGACCTGCAACATTTTGTTATTACAATGTTATAATAAAAGTAACATTACCATTCATCACAATTTGGTTTCCTATTCTGGTTTGCCTTGAAGGGCTGGCAGTTAAAGGGTCCCACACATTTTAGAGTTTTCTTTCTTTGTGCCAGATTTCTCTTCTCAGTGAAAACAGAAAGTAGGAGTGAAACAGAAATGGTAAAAATGATAAAACATGGAGCATGTCCTGTAAAGCCTGTTTCCAAGACTACTGGTCTATGCATTATGTATAAATAAATAAGGATGTAGTCTAATGATGGTAAAGTTTATGGCAGACAATACTATAGAAGTTGAGCTCTGCTAAACAGAAATAAATTGAATGCGTCTGGAAAACTTACTCGACCTGCACATATTGTAAGCCACCATCAATCTCAAAATAAGCCACTTACTATTAGGAGCAGCTTTTTAAATAATGCTGTCTTTACCACTTAGTCATGACTGTACGTATATGCTTCTGTGAGTTAGGTAAGCATTTTAAATTAGAAGACAGCATTGACTGCAGCTGCCCAAGGGCTTCCTTCCTTTGTAATTTTAATTTTATTCTGGGTTTCAGAGGATAGTGGGACTTTTAAGAATGTTTTAGGGTCAGTTTATAAAAGGAAGGTACATTAGTTTGGGGTAATAGGATTCTCTAGTGCTTTGTACAGCCAGGAAGAGTGAAAAGAAAACAAAAAGCTGCGGGAAGGAAATGTTTTTAACCCAGCACAAACTTATGGAATCAGTTGTAACCTTGGGGAAAATATTACCAGGAAATCCAATATTAATGTGTTTTTCCTGTCCTGATTTTCTCTTAGAATGCACTATAATACAAGCTTAACAATTGTAAAATACTTGATTTGAAGCAAATGGTATATCTTAGCTATTAACTGAAATGTGATAAGATGCTACACCCTTTCCATGGGGAAAGCTGGTAAAAGACAAGGAACTTATTTTTTAAAAAAGAGAAAATAACATGACAAATTGTTGGATGAATGTAAAACCCTATAATATTGTAGTTTCTATTTCGGCTTCCATCTGTGTTTATAATGCAAAATGGTATTCCAAATCAGTACTGGGAGTTGGGTAAATATCTATTATAAATACATAAATTGTTAGATATTCAGGATGCTATATACAGTACAGAAAAATGGTAAAATGTTGCATACTATTTTCCACACCATTAAAGTCACAAGCCACAGCATATCTCTTACTGTTACAAACACTCAACACACAGGAGACTTTGGTTCACAGTTATTTGAATATAAAGATGAGTCAGGGAGCAAAAATTTAACTTCTATTGTATGCAATTGCATTTCATTATTTTACAGCCAAACACAGAATAATGTTAGTATTTAACTGGTGACAGCAATGCAAGTAATTGTTTGTACATGGATTTGGTGAAATGTTGAAGATCCATAGAATGCCAGTTTATTATTTTTAAATTAAACTGCATTTGAGACTATTAATCCTACTATTGTTTTTTGCACATTTAAAAATACCTGGGTAGGTTGCATAAATAAAATATATTCAAATAAAATATATTCAAATAAAATTAATAAAATATATTAAGATAAATAAAGACTGCATAAAATGCATAACTATACCACAAAATTTAAAAAATTGAATAATGGGAAAGGGGATACATTCCAGTGTATACATTGTTCTTTTTTTTTTTAAGCATCTCTTTTTGTTATCTTGGGAATAAAGAGTTGAATGAAGTGTGTTAAAATAAATAAAGAGGCCCAGTTGTTTAGGTTTCCGCTTATGATATCCCTCTTGGGAAATATATAGATTATATACTGGCAAATTTTAATTAGCCTTCTTTATTCTTGTATTGCTAGGTTAAAAATAATTTCACTATATTATATTTAAATAAGCAATTCATGTGCATAACAAAATCAAATCATGTTTACATGTAAATGTATGGTAATGGAATTTTAAAGAATGACACAGACTTGGAATAAATAATTTCCTGTTGTATCTGAAAGAAATCATTTTTGCTCAAGCTGCGTTTCATATTGTTGTCAAAACGTGGACTGATCTTTTTAAGTCTGCATAAACTGCCTTGAAATGCCAAAAAAAAAAAAAAAAAAACCCAAACAAAAAAAAAACACCCCAAAAGAAAAAAAGCTGAAAGTAGTCACTTATTGACATTTGATAATCAATAAGAAGGGCAAGGAAAGCTTCAGATTGTTGCAATAACATAACGTGACACCAAATATTCCAAGCAGAATCTGTCCACCCAGTGGATGCCAATAAATAAATAAAGCTTGTTCAGAGTCTACATTCCCCATTAGCTACAATGGGGAGATTTGGAAGTGACTGTTCTTTCTGTGATCTCTTCCCATGAAACCAGAAATAAAATATTGTAAATATTAGCAATATTGTTAATATTCAGAAAGTTTACTAAGATCTGGCTATTGAAGCAGGCATTTGGAGACTGAGGAATTAACTCCACACTCAGGATGTGTATGAATGGTACTATTTCATTCATTTTTATTGTTATAAAGTGGCTTAGATTTGCTAGCTAGTATTGTAAAATAATTGAAATACACACATACATATTGTATACACATCTTGACTAATTCATAGATGAAATGCATAAACAATGAGGTTCGTACTATCCCCACTCCTGCAAAATAAATACTGCATCCAATTCTGGTCCCCATGAAAGAATAAATAAATAAATGCCGAGGCCCTAGAAAGAGTGCAGAGAAGAGAAACTAAGGTGATTATATCATATGAGGAACAGTTAAGGGAACTAGATATTGTCTAGCCTAAGAAAAAGGAGAACGGGGTAACAGGACAGTTGTCTTCTGGTGCCTGAGGAGTTGACATAGAGAGGTGGGGGTAAGCTTATTTTCCATAGCTCCTGAGAGTAGGACAAGAAGCAATGGATGGAAGCTCATTAAAGAGACATTCAACCTGGAACTAAAGAGAAACTTCCTGACAGTGAGAACATTAGCCAATGGAATAGTTTGCCTCCTAGAGTTGTGGGTATACCATCACTGGAAGTCTTCAACAAAGGATTGGACAACCCTTTGTTTGGGATGCTATAAGTTCTCTTGCCATGGGCATGCGATTTGACTAGAAGACCTCCAAGTTCCTTTCCAGCCTATGATTCTATATCATTGGTCTGAAAAAGTTATTGGAACTTTATTCAAATCCATGGCTTACATGGATATTTTGGAAATATATGTATCTGTATAATGAGTCATTCATTTTTTTAAAAAAATATTCAGTTAAAAAATTGTTAATAAGAGACAGTGAACTAGGGTAATTGTTATAAAAACCTCTGTTCCATTACAGATGGGAGAAGCAACCTGCATTGGAGTATAATTCTGAAAATAGAGAGAATTAACAGTTCATCCTGAATGTATTTACTTAGAAGTAAAACAATTTTATTGGAATGGAAATCATTTTTTTTTTAAATCCTTAGAATAGCAGTTTATGTTATACAAAGATTGAATAAAAACTAATGTCACTGTCTTCATAACTTAACAAATGAAACAGGTGTATAATCCTTGAAATTAGATTTTTGTTACCTATATTTACTTCTCAATATAGTCACCATTTACTACAGAACAAGCTTCTGCCATAGTTAGACAAACTTTTAAATCTGCTATGAAAAAAATACACACTTAATCAGCCAAGCCCCAGCAGTCCTATATACTTATTTGAGTCAGATAGTTGCCCAGAAAAGTATTTGTTCCATTTTAAGAAAAGGCAGTAGACTTATAGTAACAGATTTATAGTATTGCTAATGGGATAAGATAGTGAGATCCATCTTTAAAGTTGTCTCTTGCATAACTCATAAAATATGAGATATAATATGATTCATAAAATATATTAAGTCAGTCAGAGTCACCTCAAACTGCAATTAGGGTGGGCATTATTTAATAAAAAATAAATGAGGTTTAGTGTTGTCATGTTGTAGGAAATTTCCTTTTTGTGTTTCCAAACTCTGCTTAATTGTTCAAAGTTTTGAGTGTTGCCATATAGTCCTCTGATAGTGGGCCAATTTCAAGACAATCCATGTGAATGATGCCATCTGTGTTCCACAAACCTGTAACCATGAATTTTCCTAGGTTTTGATTTATTCATTTATTTATTTTTGTAGATGAAGATTTATGATCATATTCCATGGACTGGCATTTCATTTTTGGGGCACAATGATAAGCTCATGTTTCTACCGCTGTCATAATGCTGTGGAAAAGTTCCACACCATCATTCTTGTAGTGTGACAATATTTGCTGACAAATTTCATCTCTTGAAGCTTTCATCTCTGCTGTCAGAAGTGAGAAGCCCTCTTATTCAATCTGTCCAATGGTGAAGAACACATGACTGACATGTTCCTTTGAAATGCCAAGGTTGACAGCAAATTTCTCTTTCAATGATATACCAATTGTCCTTGATCAGTTCATCAACCTTTCTTTTCTGAACCTGTGATTGTTGTCACAAGGTTATAGAGTTCATTTTTGATCATGCAAATGAGATCTTTCCAGTTCGTCATCAATTTTACATTTTTGGCCCAGCAATAAATAATACTCACATCAATGTACTTGTCAACATAAACAATCTGCACTCTGTGGGGAATTTAAATTGGAGAGACTCCTTTGGCAGTCAAAAAATTAACACATTGAATTGCTTACATTGATTAACACACCATGAAGATTAGTCAGTTTGTGCTTTCATTTCACAAATAATAGCACAATATTTTCATATACATACATACATACATACATACATACATACATACATACCTATCTATCTATCTATCTATCTATCTATCTATCTATCTATCTATCTATCATATGTGCATGCACACACACACACACGTATATATGTATGTATGTATGTATGTATGTATGTATGTATATGCTATTGCTACAGAAACCATGTGGTTTTCTAGAGAAATAAACAATTATATGGTTCTTGAACATTATGAAGATAATTTGAAAAGAATTTAAATACATAAGTTTTATTTGTTAGTAATTTATAATTCTGGGACATAAAGACACTAATAGTAGGCATTCCATGTAATTATTGGCTGAAAACGTAACAGTTTAATTATGTAGACTAAGGGTCATATTCAAATCCCTCCCTAAATAATAGTATAGGGTTTTCAAATTAGGAATAATGGATCAGTTTTAGGAAAGAAAGAGTGCTTGATTTTCAGGGAAATACTTCTGAATCCTGAAATTAATTAGAGTATGCAAGAGCCTACCATCAAAACTCAGGGCCCGAGTTTCCGGCTGATGTTGTGTAATGCCAGGTCCGTAGTAAATAAAGCCCCCCTCATTTGTGATCTTATTCAGGAGGGGGGAGCGGACCTGGCAGGTTTTACGGAGACCTGGTTGGGCCATGAGGGGGGGGTTCCCCTCGTGGAGATGTGCCCATCAGGCTTCCGTGCATTTCATCAGCCGAGAGCTCAGGGCAGGGGCGGGGGGGTGGCGGTCATTATAAGAGAGGGTCTTGATCCGAGGGAGACCACTGTGCCTCAGATAGCCGGATGTGAGTCCCTTTTCGTGAAGTGGGGTTGTGGGGTGCAGATGGGTCTGTTGATCACGTACCTGGCTCCCTGCCACGTGGCGACGACCCTGCCCGAACTCCTCAATGTTATAGCCGAGGTGGCGGCTGATACCCCCAGACTTCTGGTCATGGGGGATTTCAACTTGCCATCCATTGGTGAAACTTCTGAGGTAGCTCGGGAGTTCATGGCTTCCATGACGGCCATGGACCTGACCCAAGTAATTCACAGCCCTACTCACATGGGGGGACACACTCTGGACTTAGTTTTTGTCTCTGGTCAGTGGTTGAGTGGCCTTGATATAGGGGATATAGATACTGAACCCTTGTCATGGTCTGACCACTCGCTCCTTCGACTTGACTTTCTGACCGCCGCACCCCGTCGCAGGGAGGCGGAGCCGACCAGGTGGTTCCGCCCCAGGCGCCTGATGGATCCTGATAGGTTCCAGATGGAGCTTGGGCCATTTCCTGAAACTCTAGCTCACGACTCGGCTGATGACCTGGTGGCCGCCTGGGATAGTGCGGCTGCCGGGGCTTTGGACCGGGTCGTGCCTTTGCGGCCTCTGACCCGGCACCGAACTCACTTAGCTCCTTGGTTCTCCGAGGAGCTGAGAGAGATGAAGCGCCGGAAAAGATGCCTAGAGAGCGGTTGGAGGGCCAGTCGTTCCGAATCCGACTTGACACTGGTAAGGTCTCATATTAAGACCTACCTAGTGGCGATAAAAGCGGCGAAATCTAGCTATTTTGCCGCTCTTATCGCGTCATCAGATAACCGCCCAGCCGCCCTGTTCAGGGTGACCCGCTCCCTTCTCCATCTGGGAGCGCGGGAGGACCCCTTGCAGGGCCGAGCTGAGGATTTTGTACAGTATCTGGATGATAAAATAACTCAGATTCGGGAAAACTTGGCCACTGACTGGGTTAGTTCAGACGAGATGACTGAGGCAGGCCTTGAGAATGTTATCTGGGAGGAGTTCGATCCTGTGGCTCCCGAGGACGTGGACAGGATCTTGGGACGGCTGAACGCCACCACATGTTTATTGGACCCGTGTCCCTCCTGGTTGGTGCTGGCTTCCCGGGAGGTTACACGAGGCTGGCTCCAGGGAATTATCAACGCTTCTTTGAGTGAGGGTGTCCTGCTGGCCGCCTTGAAAGAGGCGGTGGTGAGGCCTCTCCTCAAGAAGCCATCCCTGGATCCGGCTGTTTTGGCTAACTATCGTCCAGTCTCCAACCTTCGCTTTATTGCGAAGGTTGTTGAGAGTGTGGTGGCGCGACAGCTTCCACAGTACCTGGATGAAGCTGTCTATTTGGATCCGCTCCAGTCCGGTTTCAGACCTGGGTACAGCACGGAAACGGCATTGGTCGCGTTGGTGGATGATCTCTGGAGGGCTTGGGATAGGGGTTATTCCTCTATCCTGGTCCTGTTAGACCTCTCAGCGGCTTTTGATACCATCGACCATGGTATCATGTTGCGCCGGCTGGAGGGACTGGGAGTGGGGGGCACCGTTTTGCGGTGGTTCTCCTCCTATCTCTCCGACTGGTCGCAATCCGTGTTGACAGGGGGGCAGCGGTCGACCCCGAGGCGCCTTGTTTGTGGGGTGCCACAAGGGTCGGTCCTCTCGCCCCTCCTGTTCAACATTTATGTGAAGCCGCTGGGTGAGATCATCCGTGGTTTTGGGGTGGAGTTCCATCAGTACGCTGATGATACTCAGCTGTACATCTCCACCCCAGACCATCCCAACGATGCCTTGGAAGTGATGTCCCAGTGCCTGGAGGCCGTGCGGGTCTGGATGGGGAGAAACAGGCTCCGACTCAACCCTTCCAAGACCGAGTGGCTGTGGCTGCCGGCGTCCCGGTATAGCCAGCTGACGCCATCGCTGGTTATTGGGGGTGAATCATTGGCCCCCACGGAAAGGGCCCGCAACTTGGGCGTCCTCCTGGATGCACGGCTGTCCTTAGAAGGGCATCTGACGGCCGTGGCCAGGGGGGCTTTTTATCAGGTTCGCCTGATACGCCAGTTGCGCCCCTTTCTGGATCGGGACTCCCTACGCACAGTCACTCAAGCACTCGTCACTTCTCGTCTGGACTATTGTAACGCTCTTTACATGGGGCTCCCCTTGGGGTGCACCCGGAGGCTCCAACTGGTGCAGAATGCGGCCGCGCGGGGGATTATGGGAGCGACTGGGCGCTCCCATGTGACTCCTCTCCTGCGCGAGCTGCATTGGCTTCCGGTGGACTTCTGGGTGCGCTTCAAGGTGTTGGTGACCACCTTTAAAGCGCTCCATGGCTTAGGGCCGGGGTACTTACGGGACCGCCTTCTGCCACCAATTGCCTCCCACCGGCCAGTTCGCTCCCACAGAGAGGGCCTCCTCAGGGTGCCGTCGGCTAGACAATGCTGGCTGGCGACCCCCAGGAGGAGAGCCTTCTCTGTGGTGGCACCTACCCTTTGGAACAATCTACCCCCAGAGATACGAGTGATCTCCGACCTCCGGACCTTTCGTCGGGCCCTAAAAACTCATCTCTTTCAGTTAGCCGGTCTCTCTTGATTTTATGATTTTATGGTTGGTTTTAAATTTTGATATGGATTTTAAATTGATAAATTTTAAACTATGGGCCAAATTTAATTATTTTAAATCTATTTTTAATCGTATTTATGTATAAATGTTTTTATTTTGGCTGTTCACCGCCCTGAGTCCGAAAGGAGAAGGGCGGTATAGAAATTCGAATAATAAATAATAAATAAATAAAACAGAATAAATTCTGTCACAATTTTTTAAAAACAGCCTGCACTGTTTTCTCTATTAATTATACCAAGGCCTACAAAGCATAATTTGAAATCTTTAAATCACGATTGGAGGTGGTGGGATTGGGGAAAAGGACTCATTTAGAATGGTTTAGTCCATTGCTTAATCCATGTTCTACAATGGTACTACTGATTTAAATTTATATTTTAAGATGATAAAACAGATGTGGATAGGGTATGATATATTTTATAAACAATAAAACAAAATGTAATCACATTAATACACATTGAGTCACCTTGATTGGATAGCAACAACTGTAAATAAAATAGATTTGGATGGCCTGTTAAGCAGATAGATGAGGTATTATTAGCTATAACTAGGCATCTTTTCCATGGGAGCCATATAATAGAATATGGTTTAATGTTTTAGGAAGTCTTTAACTACCACTTGATGTGTCAATTTGAAATTTCAATGAATTATACATCAGAAAATCTCTCTTGTGGTTTGCTTCAGTCCAAGCTCCCTGAATCTATAAGTTTTATTGTAAGTATTATATAAATATATTTCTCTTTCAAAATAAATAAATAAATATTCTACTTCTCCTATAGACATATTTTATTTAATGGCATGGTAATGTTTTCTCCCTTGTAGGTAACCGTGTCTAAAATTTAAGATAGTAAAAAGCACAGCTTAAACAACACATAAAATGGAACTGGAATCTCTTTACTGTGTAGTTCACGGAAAGGCTAATGTAATGTAGTGACACAGTTCTGAATATTGTATTTGTTATTTTATGACCTATTTATATAACAAAACACCTCCAAACTTTATGAAAAATCAACATTTTGCTCTTGGTGGCCCTAAAAAGGTATGCACTTAATCAAGCATTTTCTATTCATGTCTCCTGGAATTGAAAGCAAATGTGTTTTTTGGCAGAAAATATGTTTCTTTCTATCCCCAGAGAAACCATGACCTTGCAGATTGAAGGATGTATCTTGCTCTTGAATATAATTCTGTTTTAGCTTCAAAGTTGAGTCCATCAACAGGTTAAGGATTGTGTTTAGGAAAAAATATATATATGATCCATCAGCACTTCATTATGAAGCATTTACAGTAGGACTAATATTATTTATAATGAGGCATTTAAAACCAAATAGTAGAGGTTCATTTTTCAGGTACTACATTTCAGAAGCTCTGAGTCTTGCTTATTTTCAGCATTTGCCCTACTACTTTTTTTTTAGTTTTGAAGGAAAACTCCCAACTATTTCCTTTGCATAGACATTTCAGTTGCAGCAATAAATTGTTTGGTTTTAAGATTAAATAAATGGCCTTATTGATACACCAAAGGGTTAATATATTACATTAAAAGGAACTGAAATATTTCAGAATACATTTAATACAGTTACAGAATATAGATAATTTTTGTATTATTATCTTTAAATGATATTGTATAAGAATAATGAACATTTTTATACAAACTCAGACTTCTCTTTAGAAAGCATAAAAGGAGTCATAGCAGCTA